>NC_060263.1:8271316-8583813 GCF_021901455.1 Neodiprion lecontei
AATCCTCAGGCGTTCGAGCGGTCCCCGTGGATCCTCGAACGTACGACCGGGAATCCTGGCGTGTATCAGGTTTTGAAAGCTTCCAGAAGGTTCGAGAAGATTCTCACGGCCTTGAACGAATTTTAGACAAACAATGCGTTCGGCAAGTTTCGACTTGACGGCGAGCGGCCTGCGGACAACGGATTGCAGTGCGACGTTGAGTTCGTGAGCCCTGTGAAGAAGCCGCCTGTGTGTGTGTGTGTGTGTGTGTGTGTGTGTGTGTGTGTGTGTGTGTGTGTGTGTGTGTGTGTGTGTGTGTGTGTGTTCCGCGGTGGTTGGCGGTGGTTGGAGGTGGTCGGAGGTCGACGAGGAGGAGGACGAGGAAGACTAGGAGAAGAAGGTGACTGAGGATTTGTGCTCGGTGAGTAAAACACTTTTATAATATTTGATGGCAATTGTAATTATATTTCATCTAAAATATTTCAAACTTGTCATGTTTACATTAAATTATTTGAATTCATTTTTCGCGCAAGCACAAATTCGGTAGATATAAATGTGCTAATAAAATTTATTATATTATTAATTAATTAATTAATTATATTAATCCTTACACAATATTCTTAATGTGTTCCTATACTGAGAATATTTATTACTATTCCAGGTGTAACCCGAGGTGGTTGGAGGTGGTCGAGCTGGACGGGGTGGAGGACGAGGATTCGTGCTCGGTGAGTTTAACATTTTTACAATATTTGACGAAGTAGAATCAGCATCAGGAGTAGGATCAGGGGAAGATGTAGAAATAGGAGTAGAAGTAGGAGTAGTGGTAGGAATAGGACTCGGAGTAGGAATATGAGTAGAAGTAGGAATAGTAGGAGTTAGAGTGGGATTAGGAGTAGGAGTAGGAGTAGGAGCAGAAGTAGGTAGGGCGGGGTGGGACGTGAGAGGGGCGGGGAGTGGCGGGAAGGGGATATTGTCATATCAAGTTATCAGTAATAAGCAATTGCGGGTAAAATATTAGCTTACTTTTGTAAGTATTTATGAATATAGCCTCTATGAATATTCATTGTTGGTATATAAGTTCTGGCAACGTACCTACTTTCTGTAAGAGATGTTGAAGATTTTCAACATAATTATGTTTCAGTTCTGTGCCCCACCTAGTGATCCACTAGTACATATCCTCCGACGTGACATCGCTGTGCTACGTATAAAGAAGAAAAGATTTATTAAGATGCAGATTGCTCCTCTCTTCTTGCCATTGTGCTTTCAGCCATTGTTGTGGTGTGTGTTTAAAATTAAGGACAGTATATAATATAGAATAACAGGTACAGCTACGAATATAGCACTACAATAAATCTTATAGAAATGAGCTCTCATTGAGATTTCTCTGTATTTATAACTCGACGCGAGAAGGCAAAAATCAATGTAATGCCATCTGTAAGGTAATTGGACTCGTATTTGCACTACGAGAACTCGTTGGGCATTTTGCGGTGAAGTTTGAAAAATTGTTGTACAAGAAATTAAATAACTATAAAAATGGATAAAAAATATTATCTCTAATTGTGAATGTAGCTAATACAGCTTTAACCGTATATTGATTATGTTAATGATCTGTTGTGACACGATCGGAATTAGATAAGCTCTCTAAATACTCTTTTCTAGACTATTAATTTATATCATGTATGTGTAAATGTATATGTCTTTAGTTTATACAATCACTGCACTAGGATTACCCTTGCCACGTTTTATGGTGCGCTTGTGTAATTTGTATATTATTAACCTTACGTTTTACTCTATTTGCGACAAGTTGTGAGTGTTTCTAATTTCTTGGCAATTATTTATGTACATGTATGTGTATATATGTATATGTATACTTATGCATGCGTATATACATATACATATACAGAGAGGTATACACAGAGGTTTTAGTATATTCATATACGGATTTCTCTGTATAGGTATACTTGAACTAAAATATCCTTATCTCTAATACGGAGTTCTTCGTAATTCGCATTTGTTCTTGTAACCCAATGTCCTACATACGATGGCAAAAATCTAGATCCAACTTAACTGAGTCTCAAAGCCCTGTTGACATAAAACCAGCTATTTGATAGAAATTATAGTTTATAGTTTACACAGCCCATTGCATGATATTTCATTATAAATACATATGTTTCAAAGTATTTAGAAATAATTTATCAAATGTACAGAGGTCATGTGCAAATAATAAATGAATTCGACCACAGTTTGATGTATTCATTGGAGCTTTAACAATAAATTTAAGCTTTGTTACTTCTCTTATTTTATTACGGATAATCAAAAACATTTCCGACTATTCGTGCTGTGGAAGCATGGGGATTAAACCAAATGTAGCAAAAGATTAGAAACAGTGTATGTAGAGTACGGGTATTTTTCTAATAATGCAAACACGTGCCGCTAGCTTAGTTTTGACGTATCTAGAATACCACGCCTTGCGAATTAGCTTTCCAGACGGAGATGAATGATGAATTTTAAGGACTGCATTATCGTTGTTGAATACTCTATGCCTCATGGGAAACGAAAATCTGTAACGATGAAATTGATGCACCGGATCATCGTCGACTTTAACTTATGAAATGTCCTACCATTTTCGAACACCTCCTACCTCCCCCTGCCACCTCCGACCATCAATGGCCACTTTCGACCACCCCCTATCACCTTCCGCCAGCGCCGACCACCTCCAACCATCCTATTTACCTATATTACTGGATTAGCTATGATATGAAAAGAGAAGAATTATTCATTTCGAAATGGGATTCTATTCGACGCGCACTCGATGTATTCCATAACATTAGCATTCATAATTATTCCAACAACTTTTCATTTGCTCTTTCGATCTTGAATTTTCATAGGCATAGAATCGAAACGCTGTTTTAGCTAGTCGCAAGTGAAGTATCTGCGTTGGGTGGAGGAGCAGAATTTATTTTTCGAAAAGTATTCGGATGGAAAATAATTCAGAGTAACTGTAATACATCACGGATGCGCTAATTTCGAACGAGATGAAATGGATGCTTCGTATATGAGACAGTATTTAACGCTGCGTAGTGATTTAAAGACCTAAAAAGGTGATAGGGAAAGAAAGAACGAAGCTTCTTAACACTTCGAGTGTATTTTAACACACATTTGAAAGATACGAGCGAAATTTTTCATCATCCAACCGTCGCAGAACGGCAGCGTTATCAGCTGACCCGTTAACTGAAGGATATATCTTCAGTCAACGGCTGACCATCGAAGGGCCTGGCCGCTTGAGTCTGGAATCGGCAGGAGAGATAAAGTGCGTATTTCTTGTATGAAATGTGAAAACTAAACTCATTATACATCATATCATATCATCATACATCATACATCATACATCGTACATCATACATCATACATCATCATACCTAGTATTACAGTTCGAAACCAAAGTTTGAATTTTCGGATGTTCGGAAAGTGACGTCACCAATCTAGAATCGGCTAGCCGAGTTCCTCAGTCCTCAGTCTGGTAACAACCGCGCAGTAGAGCGGACGGTTGAGAGTCGCGCTCCGCAAATTTCGAGTACCGGGTTCTCAACCTCTCGGATCCCGCGCTTCGGGTCCGCTACGTATTTCGAGTACCGGGTTCTCAACCTCCCGGATCCCACGCTTCGAGTCCGCTACGCGGTGAAACTCGACTTCCAGGATAAGCGCTCCGTGGTTCCTGTTTACAATAAATTATTTCAATTCGTTTTTCGCGCAAGCCGAAATTCAGTAGCTGTCAGTCCGCTAATAAAATTTCTCGACTTCCAGGATAAGCGCTCCGTGGTTCCTGGTTTATGTTTACAATAAATTATTTCAATTCGTTTTTCGCGCAAGCCGAAATTCAGTAGCTGTCAGTCCGCTAATAAAATTTCTCGACTTCCAGGATAAGCGCTCCGTGGTTCCTGGTTTACGTTTACAATAAATTATTTCAATTCGTTTTTCGCGCAACCCCAAATTCGGTAGCTGTCAGTCCGCTAATAAAATTTCTCGACTTCCAGGATAAGCGCTCCGTGGTTCCTGGTTCACGTTTACAATAAATTATTTCAATTCGTTTTACGCGCAACCCCAAATTCGGTAGCTGTCAGTCCGCTAATAAAATTTCTCGACTTCCAGGATATGCGCTCCGTGGTTCCTGGTTCACGTTTACAATAAATTATTTCAATTCGTTTTTCGCGCAACCCCAAATTCGGTAGCTGTCAGTCCGCTAATAAAATTTCTCGACTTCCAGCATAAGCGCTCCGTGGTTCCTGGTTCACGTTTACAATAAATTATTTCAATTCGTTTTTCGCGCAACCCCAAATTCGGTAGCTGTCAGTCCGCTAATAAAATTTCTCGACTTCCAGGATATGCGCTCCGTGGTTCCTGGTTCACGTTTACAATAAATTATTTCAATTCGTTTTTCGCGCAAGCCTAAATTCAGTAGCTGTCGGTGCGCTAATAAAATTTCTATAACTTTACAATCTTCTCATAATCTTTTTGGTCAAATATGTCGATAAAAAAATTATATTAAACCTTACACGGTATTTTTGATTTGTTCTCATGCTGAAAATATTTATTAGCATTCGAGGTATAACTCGAGGTGGTTGGCGGTGGTCGTTGGGGGTGGTTAGGGGTGGTTGCGGGTAATCGCGGTGATTCAGGAGGAGCGGGACGAGGATTTGTGCTCGGTGAGTAAAACACTTTTATAATATTTGATGGCATTTGGATTATATTTTATATAACATATTTCAAACTAGTCATGTTTACATTAAATTATTTCAATTCATTTTTCGTGCAAGCACATATTCAGTAGCTATGGATAATCTTATACAATTTATTATATTATTAATTAATCAATTCATATTCTTATAATATTTAATGGCAATTGTAATTATATTTCATCTGAAATATTACAAAACTTGTCACGTTTACAATAAATTATTTTAATTCATTTTTTGTGCAAGCACATATCCAGTAGCTATGAATAATCTTATACAATTTCTTATATTATTAATTAATTAATTCATATTCTTATAATATTTAATGGCAATTGTAATTATATTTCATCTGAAATATTACAAACTTGTCACGTTTACAATAAATTCTTTTAATTCATTTTTCGTGCAAGCACATATCCAGTAGCTATGAATAATCTTATACAATTTCTTGTATTATTAATTAATTAATTAATATTCTTATAATATCTGGTGGCAATTGTAATTATATTTCCTCTGAAATATTACAAACTTGTCACGTTTACAATAAATTATTTCAATTCATTTTTCGTGCAAGCACATATTCAGTAGCTATGAATAAGATTATACAATTTATTATATTATTAATTACTTAATCAATTACATTAATCCTCACACAATATTTTTGATGTGTTCCTATACTAAAAATATTCATTACTATTCCAGGAGTAACCCGAGGTGGCTGGCGGTGGTTGGAGGTGGTCGGAGGTGGTCGGAGGTGGACGAGGAGGCGGACCAGCTGGACGAGGAGCAGGACGAGGTGGACGAGGAGGAGGCGGGGTGGGTCGCCGGAGAGGCGTGGTGGGCAGGGGGCGGGGGAGGGGGAAGGGCCGGGGGAGGAAAGGGTCGGGGTTGGGGAGGGGAAGAGGCGGGAAGGGAAGGGAAGGGAAGGGAAGGGAAGGGCAGGGAGGGGAGGGGGAGGGGGTGGGGTAGGGCGGGGAGGGGAAGGGAAGGGGAGCGGGGAGGGAGGGCGGGCGGGCGGGCGTGTAGGGGAGCGGTACTGCTCTATTAACTCTGACGGGCTCGCATCGACATCCGTCCTCCACTCTCTCCCTCCCTCCCGCCCTCCCGCCCTCCCACCCTCCCTCCCGCCACCCCACCCCTCCCCCTCCCCCTCCCCCTCGCCCTCCCCCTTCCCTTCCCCCTCCCCGCCCACCTCTCCCCCTTCCCTGCCCCTCCCCCTCCTCTCTTCTGAAGAGAGGAGAGGTCCTCTCCCACGACCCACCCCTCCCCCTCCTCTCCTCTGAGGAGAGGAGAGGTCCTCTCCCACGACCCACCCCGCCTCTTCCTCGTCCACCTGGTCCTCCTCCTCGTCCAGCTCGTCTTCCTCCTCGTCCACCTCCGACCACCTCGGGTAATACCTGGAATAGTAATGAATATTTTTAGTATAGGAACACATCGAAAATATTGTGTACGGATTAATGTAATTAATCAATTAATTAATAATGTAATAAATTGTATAAGATTATTCATAGCTACTGAATATGTGCTTGCACGAAAAATGAATTGAAATAATTCATTGTAAACGTGACAAGTTTGTAATATTTCAGATGAAATATAATTACAATTGCCATCAAATGTTATAAGAATATTAATTAATTAATTAATAATATAATAAATTGTATAAGATTATTCATAGCTACTGAATATGTGCTTGCACGAAAAATCAATTGAAATAATTCG
The DNA here is from genome assembly GCF_021901455.1 of Neodiprion lecontei. Classification (NCBI taxonomy): domain Eukaryota; kingdom Metazoa; phylum Arthropoda; class Insecta; order Hymenoptera; family Diprionidae; genus Neodiprion; species Neodiprion lecontei. Next base: position 8,277,748 of record NC_060263.1, read on the forward strand.
TTGTAAACGTGACAAGTTTGTAATATTTCAGATGAAATATAATTACAATTGCCATCAAATATTATTGAAGTGTTTCACTCACCCAGCACAAATCCTCGTCCTCCTCGTCCTCCTCCTCGTCCACCTCCGACCACCTGCAACCACCTCAGGTTATACCTTGAATAGTAATAAATATTTTCAGCATGAGAACAAATCAAAAATAATGTGTAAGGTTTAATATAATTTTTTTATCGATATAATCTACCAGAAAGATTATGAGAAGATTATAAAGTTATAGAAATTTTATAAGCGTACTGACAGCTACCGAATTTGGGGTTGCGCGAAAAACGAATTGAAATAATTTATTGTAAACGTGAACCAGGAACCACGGAGCGCTTATCCTGGAAGTCGAGAAATTTTATTAGCGGACTGACAGCTACCGAATTTGGGGTTGCGCGAAAAACGAATTGAAATAATTTATTGTAAACATGAACCAGGAACCACGGAGCGCTTATCCTGGAAGTCGAGAAATTTTATTAGCGGACTGACAGCTACCGAATTTGGGGTTGCGCGAAAAACGAATTGAAATAATTTATTGTAAACGTGAACCAGGAACCACGGAGCGCTTATCCTGGAAGTCGAGAAATTTTATTAGCGGACTGACAGCTACCGAATTTGGGGTTGCGCGAAAAACGAATTGAAATAATTTATTGTAAACGTGAACCAGGAACCACGGAGCGCATATCCTGGAAGTCGAGAAATTTTATTAGCGGACTGACAGCTACCGAATTTGGGGTTGCGCGAAAAACGAATTGAAATAATTTATTGTAAACGTGAACCAGGAACCACGGAGCGCTTATCCTGGAAGTCGAGAAATTTTATTAGCGGACTGACAGCTACCGAATTTGGGGTTGCGCGAAAAACGAATTGAAATAATTTATTGTAAACGTGAACCAGGAACCACGGAGCGCTTATCCTGGAAGTCGAGAAATTTTATTAGCGGACTGACAGCTACCGAATTTGGGGTTGCGCGAAAAACGAATTGAAATAATTTATTGTAAACGTGAACCAGGAACCACGGAGCGCTTATGCTGGAAGTCGAGAAATTTTATTAGCGGACTGACAGCTACCGAATTTGGGGTTGCGCGAAAAACGAATTGAAATAATTTATTGTAAACGTGAACCAGGAACCACGGAGCGCATATCCTGGAAGTCGAGAAATTTTATTAGCGGACTGACAGCTACCGAATTTGGGGTTGCGCGAAAAACGAATTGAAATAATTTATTGTAAACGTGAACCAGGAACCACGGAGCGCTTATCCTGGAAGTCGAGAAATTTTATTAGCGGACTGACAGCTACCGAATTTGGGGTTGCGCGAAAAACGAATTGAAATAATTTATTGTAAACGTAAACCAGGAACCACGGAGCGCTTATCCTGGAAGTCGAGAAATTTTATTAGCGGACTGACAGCTACCGAATTTCGGCTTGCGCGAAAAACGAATTGAAATAATTTATTGTAAACATGAACCAGGAACCACGGAGCGCTTATCCTGGAAGTCGAGTTTCACCGCGTAGCGGACCCGAAGCGCGGGATCCGGGAGGTTGAGAACCCGTACTCGAAATACGTAGCGGACCCGAAGCGCGGGATCCGGGAGGTTGAGAACCCGAGACTCGAAATTTGCGGAGCGCGACTCTCATCCGTCCGCTCTACTGCGCGGTTGTTACCAGACTGAGGAATTCGGCTAGCTGATTTTGAATTGGTGACGTCTCTTTCTGAACGTCCGACATCCGAACTACGGTTTCGAACTTTGATACTATGTATGATGATGTATGATGTACGATGTATGATGTATGATGTATGATGATATGATATGATGTATAATGCTTTTAGTTTTCACGTTTCATACAAGAAATACACACTTCATCTCTCCTGCCGATTCCAGACTCAAGCGGCCAGGCCCTTCCATTGTCAGCCGGTGACTAAGTATATATCCTTCAGTTAACGGGTCAGCTAATAACGCAGTCGTTCTGCGACAGTTGGATGATGAAAGATTTCGCTCGTATCTTTCAAATGTGTGTTAAAATACACTCGAAGTGTTAAGAAGCGTCATTCTTTCTCTCCCTATCACCTTTCTAGGTCTTTAAATCACTACGCAGCGTTAAATACTGTCTCATATACGAAGCATCCATTTCATCTCGTTCAAAATTAGTGCATCCGTGATGTATTACAGTTACTCTGAATTTTTTTCCATCCGAATACTTTTCGAAAAACGATTCTGCTCCTCCACCCAACGCAGATACTTCACTTGCGACCAGCTAAAACAGCGTTTCGATTCTATGCCTATGAAAATTCAAGATCGAGAGAGCAAATGAAAAGTTGTTGGAATAATTATGAATAGTAATGTTATGGAATACATCGAGCGCGCGTCGAATAGAATCCCATTTCGAAATGAATAATTCTTCTCTTTTCATGTCATAGCTAATCTAGTAATATTGGTAAATAGGATGGTTGGAGGTGTTCGGAAATGGTAGGACATTTCGAAATTTAAAGTCGACGATGATCCGGTGCATCAATTTTATCGTTACAGATTTTCTTTTCCCATGAGGCATAGAGTATTCAACAACGATAATGCAGTCCTTAAAATTCATCATTCATCTCCGTCTGGAAAGCTAATTCGCAAGGCGTGGTATTCTAGATACGTCAAAACTAAGCTAGCGGCACGTGTTTGCATTATTAGAAAAATACCCGTACTCTACATACACTGTTTCTAATCTTTTGCTACATTTGGTTTAATCCCCATGCTTCCACAGCACGAATAGTCGGAAATGTTTTTGATTATCCATAATAAAATAAGAGAAGTAACAAAGCCTAAATTTATTGTTAAAGCTCCAATGAATACATCAAACTGTGGTCGAATTCATTTATTATTTGCACATGACCTCTGTACATTTGATAAATTATTTCTAAATACTTTGAAACATATGTATTTATAATGAAATATCATGCAATGGGCTGTGTAAACTATAAACTATAATTTCTATCAAATAGCTGGTTTTATGTCAACAGGGCTTTGAGACTCAGTTAAGTTGGATCTAGATTTTTGCCATCGTATGTAGGACATTGGGTTACAAGAACAAATGCGAATTACGAAGAACTCCGTATTAGAGATAAGGATATTTTAGTTCAAGTATACCTATACAGAGAAATCCGTATATGAATATACTAAAACCTCTGTGTATACCTCTCTGTATATGTATATGTATATACGCATGCATAAGTATACATATACATATATACACATACATGTACATAAATAATTGCCAAGAAATTAGAAACACTCACAACTTGTCGCAAATAGAGTAAAACGTAAGGTTAATAATATACAAATTACACAAGCGCACCATAAAACGTGGCAAGGGTAATCCTAGTGCAGTGATTGTATAAACTAAAGACATATACATTTACACATACATGATATAAATTAATAGTCTAGAAAAGAGTATTTAGAGAGCTTATCTAATTCCGATCGTGTCACAACAGATCATTAACATAATCAATATACGGTTAAAGCTGTATTAGCTACATTCACAATTAGAGATAATATTTTTTATCCATTTTTATAGTTATTTAATTTCTTGTACAACAATTTTTCAAACTTCACCGCAAAATGCCCAACGAGTTCTCGTAGTGCAAATACGAGTCCAATTACCTTACAGATGGCATTACATTGATTTTTGCCTTCTCGCGTCGAGTTATAAATACAGAGAAATCTCAATGAGAGCTCATTTCTATAAGATTTATTGTAGTGCTATATTCGTAGCTGTACCTGTTATTCTATATTATATACTGTCCTTAATTTTAAACACACACCACAACAATGGCTGAAAGCACAATGGCAAGAAGAGAGGAGCAATCTGCATCTTAATAAATCTTTTCTTCTTTATACGTAGCACAGCGATGTCACGTCGGAGGATATGTACTAGTGGATCACTAGGTGGGGCACAGAACTGAAACATAATTATGTTGAAAATCTTCAACATCTCTTACAGAAAGTAGGTACGTTGCCAGAACTTATATACCAACAATGAATATTCATAGAGGCTATATTCATAAATACTTACAAAAGTAAGCTAATATTTTACCCGCAATTGCTTATTACTGATAACTTGATATGACAATATCCCCTTCCCGCCACTCCCCGCCCCTCTCACGTCCCACCCCGCCCTACCTACTTCTGCTCCTACTCCTACTCCTACTCCTAATCCCACTCTAACTCCTACTATTCCTACTTCTACTCATATTCCTACTCCGAGTCCTATTCCTACCACTACTCCTACTTCTACTCCTATTTCTACATCTTCCCCTGATCCTACTCCTGATGCTGATTCTACTTCGTCAAATATTGTAAAAATGTTAAACTCACCGAGCACGAATCCTCGTCCTCCACCCCGTCCAGCTCGACCACCTCCAACCACCTCGGGTTACACCTGGAATAGTAATAAATATTCTCAGTATAGGAACACATTAAGAATATTGTGTAAGGATTAATATAATTAATTAATTAATTAATAATATAATAAATTTTATTAGCACATTTATATCTACCGAATTTGTGCTTGCGCGAAAAATGAATTCAAATAATTTAATGTAAACATGACAAGTTTGAAATATTTTAGATGAAATATAATTACAATTGCCATCAAATATTATAAAAGTGTTTTACTCACCGAGCACAAATCCTCAGTCACCTTCTTCTCCTAGTCTTCCTCGTCCTCCTCCTCGTCGACCTCCGACCACCTCCAACCACCGCCAACCACCGCGGAACACACACACACACACACACACACACACACACACACACACACACACACACACACACACACACACACACACACACACACACACACAGGCGGCTTCTTCACAGGGCTCACGAACTCAACGTCGCACTGCAATCCGTTGTCCGCAGGCCGCTCGCCGTCAAGTCGAAACTTGCCGAACGCATTGTTTGTCTAAAATTCGTTCAAGGCCGTGAGAATCTTCTCGAACCTTCTGGAAGCTTTCAAAACCTGATACACGCCAGGATTCCCGGTCGTACGTTCGAGGATCCACGGGGACCGCTCGAACGCCTGAGGATTCACGGAGTGCGCTCGGTAATGCAGTTATCGATCCCGCTCGATGAGTATGATTTTCTTTACCGACAAAGAATACAACTTATCCTACAAGGGGTAACACCACGACAATTTCAGGCATTTTTTACCGACGATCATGGTCATTTGGAGGATTTTTCACCAACAATCATGGTCATTTGGAGGATTTTTTGGCATTTTCACCGACAATCATGGTCATTTGGAGGATTTTTTACCGACGATCATGGTCATTCGGGAGATTTTCTTACCGACGAACGGTCGGCAGAGCACATTTGATCTTGTGAGAGTGGGAGTAACTTTCAAGGGTTTGCGTCTGGGCTGCGCGGAGCGGAAAAGGGTTTGAGTCTGGGGAGAATGTATAGGCGGACTGGTCGGCTCGGTCGGTAAGGAAGGTGTTTCTACGCAGAACTCTCCTTGCTATACTACTCTGGAGCGCAGAAATCACAGAGCACTTGTACTGGAAGTCAAGGTTCACCAGGTAGTACACCTTATGTGCAGAAACTACGGAGCTCTTGTCTCTGAAGTCGAGTTTCACCAGACAGCGGCTTTGGAGCGCAAGAACTACGGAGCGCTTCTCTTGGAAGTCAAGTTTCACCAGGTAGTTGACCTTGTGCGCATAAACTACGGAGCGCTTGTCCCTGAAGTCGAGTTTCACCAGACAGCGGATCCGGAGCGCAGAAATCACGGAGCGCTTGTCCTGGAAGTTGAGTTTCACCAGGTAGAATACCTAGAGTGCAGAAATCACGGAGCGCTCGTCCTGGAAGTCGAATTTCACCAGGTAGCGTACCTGCTCCGCAGAAACTACGGAACACTTATCCTGGAAGTCGAGTTTCACCAGGTAGCGGACCTGGAGCATAGAAACCATGGAGGGCTTGTCCTGAAACTCGAGTTGCACCAGGAAGCGGACTCGGAGCGCAGGACCCAGGAGGTAGAGAACCCGGTACTCGAAATCTGCGGAGCGCGATTTTCACACATCCGCTCTACTGCGCGGTTGTTTCCACACTGAGGAATTCGGCTAGCTGATTTCAGCTCGATGACGTCAAGAGAAAAAAAATTTTGAGTGACGTCACTTTCTGAACATCCTAACATCCAAACTTTTGTTTCGAACTTTAATACCATGTACGAAGTATGATGTATGATGTACGATGATATGATATGATGTAGAATGATTTTAGTTTTCTCATTTCAAACAAGAAATACGCACTTCATTTTTCGTGCCGATTCCAGACTCAAGCGGGTAGGCCTTTCGATGGTCAGCCGTTGACTAAAGATATATTCTTCAGTTAACGGGTCAGCTAATAACGCTGCTTTTCTGCGACAGTTGGACGATAAAAATTGTTGCTCATACTTTTCAAATGTGTGTTAAAATACACTCGAAGTTTCAAGAAGCTTTTTTCTATCTCTCCAAGTATCAAGAAAAAAAAGAAAAAAAAAATTGCCGTTTCTGTCTCTCTCACACAGTCCGAATCCCGCGATAAGAGCGACACTCGTGGTTACTGGGCAAAACGGCCGCAGTAGTACAGTCTCGTTCGAAAGTGTTAAACTGTTAGGTTATAAAAATGCAAGTGCTTCGTAACGGTAAATAACCATAATTAAAAACGTAATATAGGAAAAGTGATTGAATACACCAAGGAAATGAGATGATGTTCGGTTGATGTGATAAATTATCCATGTATAGTACTATAGAATCTGAATAGGGAAGGAAATATAGGTACAATATTTTATTATACACACAACATGGTACCTCTTACCCCACTATACCATGAATACCGTTGAAAGTTCATACCACTGAAATTGTAAAAGGATTATCTAATGACAGAAGAAGTAGAGAATACAGTGTGGACATAAATACATGCGTCATGGCAACACCACCGATCAACTCCGGCCCACCCTTTTACTGGGGAACCGGACAGCCGGCAGTTCAGAATGTTGGTTACTATCAAGTTCCTCCTCCCAATTTTCCTCCGCCAAATTTAAGTCAGCCTCCTCCATCGTACAATATGCCACCGCCATCAATTGCTGAAAATAAGCTGGCTGACGTCGTTCAACAACAACAATTACCTGGAGGTAGGCCTCGAACTTATCCAAGCTACGCGCCAAACAGTGCATTCATACACCATCAATCTTGCCCGATTCCAAATCCTTCAAATTCAATGTACAACACTACAAATTGCCAGCCGCCAAACTTTCACCCATCAATGTTAGGAGGGTATGATAATTACACATGGAATTTGAAAATTCTTAACAACGCTAACGCCAAGTGGAATCAGACGGACGCAGCATCGGGTTGGAAGCCGTATCAAGACAACCACAATGCTGGCTGGAATAAACAAGGATCATCACAGTCACAGTCGGATCAAGATGCCAAGAATTTTTGTCAATATACTGGGCAGAAATCTTCGTCGAGAAGTTCGTGGAGAGGTAATGTCAGTGGGCCTGGTGTTACGCAACATTTAGCATCAGACGTTCCGAGTCAGCACCACGGAACAGATAGCAGGAGATCTCGAAGTTCTGATAGTCACTCCTTAAGCAGTGGTAATAGAGGCTACGAGAGATCACGTCACGAAGAGAATAAAGCTAAATATGAGAGACATGGAAGGGACAAATCAAATGCCAGAGGAAATTACTACAACGAGGAGAGCGACAAGCGGTCAATGTATAAAAGGAGGGAACGCAGTTCCAGATACAGCTCGCGAGCGAGTATGGAGTTGGGAAAAACTAGTTTCGAAAGTCGGAGTAGAAAGAGGTCACGATCTAGGGAGTCGCATGTTTCCACCATATCGAATGAGATTAGCAATTTTCCTATGAACCAGAAATCGTTGAGCGAAAGAGATCAGCTTTTAGAAAAATACAGGTACTTGACTTTGGGTTTTGCTAGCTTAGTGTAGCGTGACCTCCTTCAAGATGTGACAAAGCTTAAAAGCAAATATATTTTGAAAGTGATGGTCTACGTTCACATGACTGCAGCCTCTTACGATTCACTACGACTTTTTAATACAATAAAGGTTTTTCATTTAATAGGCGGAATTATTGTGCGACAAGTAAAGACATGGAAAAGAAATTGGATGAGCTGTCTGCGATGGGACCGGAAGGAATAATAGAACACGAGAGAAAGGTGTGGACTCGCACAGCACCAGCCGACCTCTACTACGCACGTGATGAATTGAAACCAAAAATTATGACAGGCACTCCAAAATTGATGGAATTATGTGATATTTTCAAGAAGTTATTAGTTGATAGGTCCGGTACAGCTAGAGCATTGCAGGTTTGTAGTAGACAAAAACATTTTTCAGTTTTGTTGGCAGTAATAATATACTTCTCCATTTTATCTCATTTTCTTCATTCACATAAAAACTATTACCTGTTGTTTATGAGATGCGTGACTCTGATTGGTCCGTCGTTCAGATAAATTTGATGGTTTCGTATTCTACAGCCACCATATGAGCCACCACCAAGAAAAAACAGAGCCAGATTGTGCAGGCATAAAACTGAAGCTTGTAGTAGTTCGTCATCAGACAGCGACACTTCAATGGATGAAGATGACCGAACAATGGAAGAATTAATGGCAAAAAAACAGCATCCACAACGTCTGCATCCAGAAATGTGGTTCAATGACCCTGGGGAGGTAGTATTTTTAACTTATCTTTAATAATCCCGAACAAGAGAATTTAAAATTACAGTTCATACAAGGTGGCCAACAGCAAGTAATGTCTATTAATACTTAAAGATAAGTTCATAATTATTGATGATTTTAAAAACACTCGATTTTTTTCTTTAATTAAAATATTCAGTCCCATTGTTCACTTTGGTCTGATTGTAATAAATTTTACAAGTGATTATATTTAAATTACTGTTTCAGATGAATGACGGCCCTCTTTGTAGATGCAGTGCCAAATCGAGAAGATCCGGTATTCGGCATGGTATTTATGCTGGCGAGGGTGTCATTAAAAAGTGTGAATTGAATTCGAACAATGCAGATAAATTGTACCATTACCGCATAACTATCAGTCCGCCAACAAATTTTTTAACCAAGACTCCAACCATTATCAAACACGACGAACACGAATTTATATTTGAGGGATTTTCAATGCTCTCTCATTTCCCTCTTGTCAAATTACCAACCTGTAAAGTTATCCGCTTCAATATCGAATACACAATTCTATACATTGATGAGAAATTGCCAGAAAATTTTACCATCAGAGAACTGGATTTATTTCGTAAGTGTGGCAATTGCTTAATAATTTCAAAGAGTTGTCAATTTCACGTAATTCGACTGGAATATACGGGCGTAGTTATTTTTCTAATCATTTTATATTTTTTAGAGGATTACCTGTTCCAGCAGATACTGGAATTGGTAGATTTTGATCTACGTGCTGCTCAAGATACAGCCGGTTGTGATCAATTTCATTTTATGCCCAGATTTGTCAGAGATTTGCCGGACAATGGGCAGGAAATATTGTCTATGAATGAAGTTCTTAATTACTTAATCAAAAGCAGTAAGCCATTAATTGACGCCGACGATCTGAGCAGGCTTGTCGATATGCCTCAATATAAGTGGCAGAATTTCGCCGACGAAGTGAAAGGTATGGTGGTGACTTATCCCGGTAAAAAACCTTGCAGCGTCAGAGTTGATCAATTAGATAGAAGTCAAGACGATCAACCTCCGGGTGTCATTTCGTATCCTGAAATCGTTCATTTCGGTATCAGGCCACCACAGCTGAGCTATGCTGGTAACGCAGAGTGAGTATTGATTTTTGAATAAATATCCAGTTGATTGTTTGCATTGACGGATAAAACTAGCGAAATTTGTACTATTTTTTCTCATCTATTCTGTACAAAAAGTAAATGTATTTCGTATAATTTCAGCTATCAAAAAGCCTGGAGGGATTACGTTAAATTTCGACATTTGCTGGCAAACATGCCAAAGCCATCGTTTGAAGACAAGAGAAAATTGGAGGCCAAGGAGAATAAACTGCAAGAACTGAGAACGCAGAGTAAAATGAAGAGGGACGTAACTGTAGACGTTAGTTCAGAAGGATTTCATCGTACAGGAATTATGTGCGACATAGTACAACATGCAATGTTGATTCCTGTACTAGTATGTCATTTGAGATTCCACAAATCTTTAGATATTCTGGAAAAAACTATTGGCTACAAATTTAAAAACAGATATTTGCTTCAATTGGCATTAACGCATCCAAGTTATAGAGAAAATTTTGGTACAAATCCAGATCACGCAAGAAATTCATTAACAAATTGTGGTATAAGGCAACCAGAGTACGGTGACAGAAGAATTCATTACATGAATACGAGAAAGCGAGGAATAAATACTTTGATAAACATAATGTCAAGGTTTGGGGCTAGAAGAGAAACCGAATCTTCTATCGCTCACAACGAGAGATTAGAATTCCTTGGTGACGCAGTTGTTGAATTTTTAACGTCCATACATCTTTTCCACATGTTTCCGGACTTAGAAGAAGGAGGATTAGCAACATACAGAGCAGCCATTGTTCAAAATCAACACTTGGCTGTCTTGGCTAAGAAGTTGAATTTAGAGCAGTACATGCTTTATGCTCACGGCAGCGATTTGTGCCATGACTTGGAGCTCCGACATGCTATGGCCAATTGCTTTGAAGCTCTGATGGGGTCTCTGTTCCTTGACGGAGGAATAGAAGTTGCTGACAAAGTATTTGCTGAGACAATGTTCATGGGAGAATGTGATCTCTCTAAAGTCTGGATCAATTATCCCCGCCATCCTCTGCAAGAGCAGGAACCCACCGGCGATAGACAATGGATACCCAGCTTTGAATTACTGCAAGTATGTGAATTGCTAAAATATTTTCTGTAGGGGTACATTTTCAATTTTATTAATGCAAGGTGTAAACGGTGGTTTATTATCAATTTATTACTGCTCATCGACAAAAAATTAATCAACGTTATTGTTTGTCTTGTTTCTTTAGAAGTTAACCAAGTTTGAAGAATCAATTGGCATTGATTTTCAACATATTCGATTACTCGCACGAGCATTCACAGATCGAAGCATTGGGTATACTAATTTGACGCTAGGATCTAATCAACGTTTGGAATTCCTAGGTGACACTGTTCTGCAGCTCATAGTTTCTGAATATTTGTACAAATTTTTCCCTGAACATCACGAAGGACATCTTTCGGTAAGTAATTTCCTAAAAAGAGTTACTTCAATTTCAAATAATGTGTTATAAATCAGTGTGATTGTTCTGTAGGTTGTACGTTATCATACAGTTTTTGTGTTTTAATGAAGCATGAAATATTGATTACTTAGCGTTTTTATTCTTTATTAAGTTAACGAAAGAAGCTCGGTTTTGAGCGAAGACAAACTAATTGTAAGTTTAATGCAAGTATATGCTAATAATTTACAATTACAGCTTCTACGAAGTTCTTTGGTCAACAACAAAACCCAAGCAGTAGTTTGCGATGATTTGGGTATGACTCAATACGCCCTTTATGGAAACCCTAAAGCGGAGCTAAAGACGAAAGATAGAGCTGATTTGCTAGAGGCTTTTTTGGGCGCTTTGTACGTTGACAAAGGTTTGGAGTTTTGCCACGTCTTTTGCGACGTGTGCTTCTTCCCTCGTCTTCAAGATTTCATCATGAATCAGGATTGGAACGATCCAAAAAGTAAACTGCAGCAATGTTGCTTAACTCTGAGGACTATGGATGGTGGAGAGCCAGATATACCTGTTTACAAGTAGGCATCGCAAATCAAATCTTTCTCATCGAATCAGGGGAAGAAATCGTACTAATTTCATCATTTATTCTTACTTTCAGAGTAATCGAATGCAAAGGTCCGACTAACACGCGAATTTACACAGTCGCTGTGTATTTTCAAGGTAAACGTTTGGCCAAAGCTTCTGGCCACAGCATTCAAGAAGCAGAGATGAACTCCGCTAAAGAAGCGCTTGAAAAATCTCAAGGTAAATTTGATTTGAACATGGAAATTTCAAAAACTGTTCCAGTGACCAATAGTTATGTTATTTTGATATGGGTATGTATCATATTAATGTATTGTTTCAATTGTTTCCGTAGATCTATTCCCTCAATTGGATCATCAAAAACGGGTTATTGCAAAGAGTATGAAAAAACAGCAGTGGCCCAATCGACAGATGCTTCGGGCAAAGACCATTCGATGTAACGACAGATCAGACGATTCAGATTCAAGTTTCAAACAAAAGAGACGAAGTCGAAGTAGGGAGCGTGAAAATTCAGACAGACGATCAAGAGATCGATATGATAGTTCAGATCGAAGGCATAAGGAGTCACTGAAAAATGTTGATAAATCTGATGTCTATAATAATGATCAAGATCGTCGTACCAAGGAAAGATCTATTAGTAAGAGTAACGATTACAGAAGAAATACTGAATACGAAAAAAATAATGATGCTACAAATAAGGAGAAGATTCATAGTCTTCCAACTGACTCGAACCACAGATATAAGGAATATGACAGGTGTTCAAGCGTAGATAGTCGAGGGAATTGTCAAGCAAGTGGATCAGGATCTGGATATAGAGTCAGGGATGATTTTACAGTTACCAATGTTGAGGACAGAATCGAAAGCCGTGATAAAAGTTCAACCCTGTTACGTCGTGGAAAAGACGACGATGGACAGAGCAGCTATAAGCAGAACAATCAATCGGTATGTACGAATGATGGAATGTACGAGCACGATGAAACAGAGCGAAGAACCGAAGCGCAAGCTATGAAAGGCGATAATCGAAATAGAGGAAGGTACGAAAGGCAGGATGATACAGAGAAAAAGCGGAATACCTGCGCGAAAAGTTGCGTTTACGAAGATATAAATGTTCAAAGGCAAAGTAACTTTGAGCGTGAGAGGAAAAAAATAAACGCAGAGAGTAATTATGAAAATAAAACAAACAGGAAAATCCGAGATTACGATTCTAGACATAGTCAGCGTTTTTACGAAAACGGTAGAAAGAGAAAACGATCTTTCGACGATTGCAGAAGCAGCAGCGAAGAAGGAAGTGTACCGGAACAGTACAGAAGTAGTAATTTCTCGCCTCAGATTGAAAAGAAGTCCATGTAACGTGGATGATCCTGAAGTAGTGAGTAGGAGAAAAAGCTGATAAATATAATTTTCAATGTGATAAAAGAGGCTCTGTGATTGGAAAATCTTTCAACTAAAGTAACAGATGAAGAGTTGTTTTACATTGTCGAGTAAACTATATTGGATGGTTGTAAGTGATAACTGGATTATGTTTTACTCACGTGTTACATTATTATTGTGTATATATGTAAATTTCAGGAGACATGTAGAATGTGATGTTTTTTTGAGACGCTAATTTAAGCATATTTATATAATTCCCGAATATTTCATGTAAAGAATGGTGCAAACTAAAATCCATCTTATTGTTATCTGAAATATATAATTTTAGTGCTTATAGTTGAGTTACCTGAAAATAAATTTTACATTGGGCTACTACATATTTGGCAATTGAATTATTTCTTAATTTTAATACTTACCATAAGTCTCGTTATTATGAATAGATGATGAAATATGGAATAAATAGAAAACCTATAATTCGAGGGTATATGAACTATTGGTTTAATGGATTAAAATATTTACACATAATTACATAGACAGATCATTTGCTCCAGAGGATTTAATAAGTGGGTATTTATTGAAATCATATCAATGCACTTTAGTAAAATGAATTATCCCCCAAAGTGAAATGATTCAGGAAAATAGTGACGAATATATTCTGACCCGAGAATAATTCAGCCTTTGTACAGCAATCTATATCTGTTGTTCTATCAATGTAGGACTATCTTGTTCCACTAAATATTTGTTGTTATCAAGAATAGCCTGAGTCTGTTCCATATTATCAAGTATACTTTGAACATCCCAATGTTTTTTGAGGAGTGCAAGTTCAGTTGTAAACAAACCGTACCTGAAACATTGTATTTGTGTACAAGTAGCGACACTGTGTAGTTGAATTCCTAGTTGGTGAACCAAAGTCTTAAGATACATCTCGTACTCGTTGATGCATGCTATTTCTGAAAAAGTAATACACCAAATATAAGTTTATGACAGAGAAAACTGAGTTCGGTATAATACATACATGTTTCATTATCGTTACCAGTAATCGTACCTAGAGTAAATTCTGGCATGTTAAAGGCAACACATTTTATGGCATAAATCATAGGAATTTTGTTATTTGCTGGTCTGATCGGGCCTTGAATTGCCAACTCATAAGCAGCCTGAGACTGCATATCTACGCCACATAGTCTGTAAAAAAATTTAAGATTATGTTGACGTTCCGGCTAGTTGGTAAATTCGAGTAAACTCCATTTGAGTTTAAAGGTTGATAAGCTAACAAGTGGACTTAAAAAGTTGAACAAGAAGTGAAGAAATAATACATCTAGCATAGACAGAGAAACAGACACTACATAATAGACGTTTGCAATAAATAGTACATGAAACTCGAATTCAATACCTGGAAAAGAAGGATTGAACTCTGTTTTACAATATTAATACTGCAAAGTTCCTTATATTGCGTAAGTTCAATTAACAGCTCCAAATTCACAGAACTTTTTCAAAATCTTATCAAACATGAAGCTAGATTCTAATAATTGCGAGTTCTTGAGACCATTTCTGTAACATGGGTACCTAGCCTCGACTTCATAGTCAAAATCATAGGTTTTGAAACATTTTGTGTCCGCTGATCTCTTGTCTGCTGGATTCATAATTGTAAAACTAGTTTTTCATTTAAGATATACATATAAATAAAGTGCAGTATGAAAGAATCAATACTTTTATCAAAAACATGAAATAAGCGAATTTCATAAAACAAGAAAAAATGCAAATTATTAAATTTTCAAAATGACAATTACTCAAACATCTTCCGTTGATGTGATGCCTGCATCGACGCACAGATTGCGTCCACAGTGGCTCGTTTGATAGACTTATAGGTAGCCTTCTCCACAATTTTTCCCGATGTGAAATAATTGTCAGTTGCTTGTCCGAATACCCCTTTAACTTTGTAGAACCTTGTTGGGTTTGATTCCCTCATGCGCATAACTGTTCTAGCACCTTCATTGATTCCAATAATCACAACACCAGATGTATCGTAACCAAGGTAATTGACCCACGATAGCTTAAAATCTTTTTGCTGATAATGAGGACCGGTTAACAATAAATGATCAGCCAAATTTGGAACGACCTGAACAGTCATTGGTTTATCAGTTTCTCCTTCGATCCTGACATACTCCCGCTGTGGTCGGCCTTCTAACGCGTTCAAATCTAATTGGAAATACACGGTACATTAGCACTGATATTAAAAGAACATACGCTCGACAGGGATTACGAAGTGAGTTGATTGCATCAGCGATTAAGTTGTTCGACTTAATACTAGTGCTGGAAAATTTTTTGCAATTCTAACCTCTGCACAAGTGCGTCAGTATCGTGTTTCTGGTTCTGTGCAAACTGTAACCAGCGGGTTTATAAATTGCAGCTATGCCATTTAAAAACTGCCAAACCACCCTGGCGTCAGACGTGACTCCCATTTTTGCATTAGAATCAGTTGTCACTATTTGCTTCTAGTAAGGAAGCTCATTTCGAACTTTAAAGTTCAAACCACGATGTAGGTTCAAACAAATTAGATTTTAGGTTATGTCGTTCGTTTCGAAACAGGATTTGTATTTATATTGGCAACACTGATGAATAGTTTTAAGCTGAATTTTCACGAGCGTCAAATTGACGCGACAGCGCAAAGACGTCATCGGGAAATGTCATTCATGGAAGTGGGTGCCGACGCAACGGCAAAATGCCGCGCGTCAAAACTCACGTGGTTAAGCCAATGGATATCAATTACATTCTTAATCGAAGAATGTAAAAATTTAGGATTGCTGATTGGCAGTGTCGGACTGGTATTTTTTTGATTTTTAGAGCTCAGAAATTCTGGTCTTAGAACCGTTTTTCAGGACCTTATTGGCACTGATCGAACTCTCAGAAATGCGAAAAGGACATTAAAAAGATCGTAGGACCAACAGCAGCGGAATTGCAAACGAAATCTTTCATTTTTCGGCTGGATCTCTTAATACGTTGCTTGCAGTGTATTTCGTAAAACTGGTCTATAAGCTTTATAAGTAGTTGTTCGATATGTAAGAAAATATAATCTCATTCATCCTCATGATTCAAAAAACGTTAATGCAACTGAGAATTACTGCCTTAACCACGTAGCTCACGTATGGTTGTTAGACTTGCGGCATTTCGCCGTTGCGTCGATACCTATTATCATCAGTATTTTTTTGCCGCCGACGATGTAGCGCTGCCGCGTTAATTTGGTATATGATCTAAAATGCTTGGTCTACACATGCACTTTGAGTGGGGGTTTTAAAGTCAGTACGTTCAAGTCTGTTTGGGATAAAGTGTGTACTCAGCATGGACTTAGTACTCAGCTACACACAGTACTTTAATGACAAAAATTATTTTGAGTTGGGTAGCCTGCAACGGTGTTGGGTTTAAAATGAGAACTGTGTGGCACTTGAAGGTTAAAAAGCCTTGTAGCCATCAAACGGAGTAACGAGAAGAACTTAATTAAGAACTGTCAGTTAGTGTTTATAACCTCAGTGATACAATATATGAAGCAATGTAATGCAATGTTCTCCGTAATTTTATTCATTAATTAATAATAACCTATCTATCTTTTATTTTCCGTTTTTTGAATAGCTTATAATCAACAAATCTCTCATCTGTAATTCAAACCGCATTTTGTTTGTTGCAAACCCTGGTGATACTTCAACATGGATTATATTTTCATATCAATAATTGTTTGAGTAATAAATATGTACCAAACTTGGTTACGGCAAAATGCCGACCGAAAAAAAGAACGAAGCACAAAGAACAAAGAACGAGTTCAAATCACACGAGATTTCGATATATCCATCATGTCGGTACGGTTGGCACTACTTCTCGCTGAAAATTAAGCTTAAAGTGGGATTCAGAAAATCTTTAAGTGGGAGGCGCTTAAAGTTCATATAAACTCAGCTACACATCAGCTTTAATGGAGGCGCACTTGAAGACCCTCACTTAAAGCGTATGAGTAGACCAGGCATAAGTGTGGCGACAATTTGACGACCATGAAAATCCACCTTTAGGGTGGGTTTACATGTGCGCGGCGGTGTGCAGCGCAATTAGCGGCAACTAATCAAAACGCATAAGATCTAGTTGCCACTATGTTTTTACTATTGCGTACCATGCGTGTGGCTCACGTACAGTACTCTACACTAAGGGTGCTATTTCATGAGCAGTAAAAAGCAGCAGTGGTTTAGTAACTTACTAGTTTTCACTAGCATCAGTCTGGTAATTTTACGCAGCAGCAGCGCTGCTCAAGAAATAGGTCGTGGCTTTTTGTGATCTTGTGGCTTGTCGCTCGAAAAACTGAACTGCGAGCAGCAGAAACTTGCGCCGGAAGTGATAGGGGAAAATTGCTGCTGCTGCTGCTATTTACTGCTCATGAAATAGCACCCTAATGTGTACAGTGCCGGTGTGTATCGGCCGACGGTAGAGCCATCATACGGATTTACGAGTCGCGGAAAGCTTCGCTTCAAACGGCCGATAAGCCGTACGCTTCTATGGAAGTCGATCTTCGTTGCTAATAGTTAAGTAGCAGCTGGTTGACAGTTGACAATCAACTGTGAGGTGCGATGAGTTGGTGACACGGTTTTATTTGTATTTTTACCGTAGTGTAGTTTATAGTTCTTCCAATTATAATCCGGTCTGTCAGTGAACAGTCTACCAAATTTCTTTATTTCTCTGCTCCGCATTCGCATGATATTTCGCTGTTTTTAGCGAACGTAATCGGTTTTTAGCGTCGGCAACAGGTGTCTAAATCAAAAAGCTCCGAGTAGTTTCGCGCGTACAAATAATAAGACTGTTTACCGACAAAAATTGTCAGCTGAGTCCACTAATCATGTGTCCGCTGTACTTCCTTGCCTTTTGAATACATTTTAATTTTTAAATCTTCACTCATTATTTTCTAATCCAAGTCGGCAATTGGCTTACTTGATCCATCTGTCCAAAAGATGGATTATGATTATTTGATTAAATTCTTGGCCCTTGGTGATTCTGGTGTTGGAAAAACAAGCTTCCTTTATCAGTACACAGACGGTGTATTTAATTCAAGATTTATATCGACCGTTGGGATTGATTTTAGAGAAAAAAAACTGGTAAGAATTTAATTATAATTGTTCTTACCGAATTAATCTATTCATCAGAAGTGGATTTCATATTTTCCATGATGTTTCAACCGTCTGACATTTCGATGACGCGTTATCGATGAATATACTAATCTTGAGAGCTGGTATCTTAATCAGCAGCAAAAAGATTGCCATTAATTTATTCCTTGAAATTGTTATTGCAGGTGTATCAAACAATGAACGGCAGAAGCCAGAGAATACATTTACAACTCTGGGACACAGCTGGGCAAGAAAGGTAATTATAGCCTTCGTGTTATTTGCAAGCTTGCAAACATAATGATGAACATTCATTAGTAATCTAAGTACTGATCCGAATCCAATATCGTAGTAACAACATTATTGTCTTTATTTTAAAAAGAAACAAAGAATTTGTTTCTCTATATCGTATCATCCAAAAGTTGTAACTTTGTTGAAATAGTTGCTTGTTCATAGCAATATTTAAGTTACTTGCGTCGTTAGTCAGTGCATTTAATTCTGTACTTTTACTCACTCATTAATTATGCTGCTTTTTTCAAATTACTTTCCCAGGTTTAGAAGTCTGACTACAGCTTTCTACCGAGATTCAATGGGATTCTTGTTGTTGTTTGACTTGACAAACGAACAGTCCTTTCTGGAGGTCAGAAACTGGCTGGATCAGCTGAGGGTATATTAAATAAATATATCATTTTAATAAGGGTGTATTTACTTGAAATCATTCTAATTCAGTCCATATCTCACAACTTGAAGTCTAAAAATATTAACATAGTGAAACATGAAAAATAAATCACTATTCTGAAGCTTCAGAGAGTGACTCGGAAGAAATTGAATTTGCAAAATATTATTATGTTTTGCTTTACTGGGGCTCACTGAGTTTTGGACAACCCTAAATTTTGGAAGCGACAATTTTTTCTACAAATTAACTACACTAACTTCAACCTTGACCTTTTGTCATGGCAGATTTTATCTCCTAAAACCTAGTAATAATACATGAAATATTGTTTGCATCATTCCTAAGAAACGAGAGACTTCCACGAAACAACGTTTCTGATAAAAATCAATAAAATCTAGTCACATAATTTAATATTTCTCTAAAGAATTCGCAAAATTCTCTGCAAAATTCTCTATAGAATTTTCATAAATAGACAATTGGTAAAGATTTTTACACAAAAATTGTTGGCAGAGTTAAAATTTATCTTTAAACTGAAAATTTATTCAGTTTTATTCGTGACCTACTTTCAATTCGCTACCTTGTTAAACAATCTTAATTACTTGGCCTGATATGCTCAGCTACGCAGGAAGTTAGAAGCAGATATCTTTTGAAATACTCGTGTGTTTACATCTAACACATATTGCTTACACACATGAACTATAATTGATAATACTTATACCGGTAGTAGGATATTTATCCACAATTTTATGATATAGCTGAAGTTGGCAGCCAGGGTTAGCAGCGAAACTTGTTGAACTTTTTGGAAATAGAAAAATGCAGTTCAGTTTTATCCTCACAATTCTATAAAAGTATTGGGGGTTCGAGGTATTTCAAAAAATATTGACTTTCGGACTTCACTACTTTATTCAAAGGAACATTAGAACGTTGGGCTGCTAATTCTGGCTGCTAAATTCAGCCTCGCAATTTTCCGCGAACGATGAGGAAACACTGCTATTTTAAATTTTATTTTAGACATTCATTATTCAAAGACTGATTATCAATTATCAACTTTATTATCAATCTAATGCAAGTTTCCTTTGCTATTTTTATTACTTGCTTAGCGGTTTTTATATCTATTTTCATCAATAACAGCGACCTCAGTACCTACATATATTGCTATTGAAAATTTTCATACTTTAAAATTTACACTTTTTTCTACAATTGCTGAAAAAATTCCCTGCAATTCGAAGTATGAATTTTCTGATAGTTGAGGGTGCACGTAATTCATACAGTTACACATTGTCAGCACAATACAAATTTTATGGAAGGTGGTTGATGAATTATAAATACAATTGTAAGTAATCTATGATAGTACTTACATTTATAATTTGTGTTCAGTACCTATCACGTTTTTGTTTTCATATCAAAAAACCTTTTATTCGGTTGTGCCTTGATTTGTTTATTTATTTCACAGACGCATGCGTACTGCGAAGACCCTGACATAATTCTTTGTGGAAACAAGTCTGACCTTGAAGACCGTCGTGTAATCAGTGAATACAAAGCGCGGGAACTTGCAGAGAAGTATGGGTAAGTTTTTAGAAACTTCATTATATTCGTTCAAGAAGAGACAAAATAAAGACCAGCTAATCTGCCAGCATAAAATTCACAGTTCCTTTTATCAATTATATTTACATTTGATATTCTGAAAAGCCGATTTCTCAATCCATGTCTTATGCTATGTTGTCAATATCAAAAGTCTTTCCGTTCAAGAACAAAAAAATATTGTCTATTTGCGATATATGAATAAAATTTTATCGTCATCTCGGAGGTATGCACAGATTTATTTAGTAACAGTCTGTAATAATGATCCGTAGCCTAGGCTACTTAGAGACCAGTGCAGCTACAGGACAGAATGTTGCTAGAGCAATAGAAGTGCTGCTTGACCGTGTTATGCGAAGAATGGAAGCTACGGTGGACAAGTCTGTGTTGCCGCATCAACGAGGTCTTCGCTGTCACGACACAGATATTCCACCATCAACTTCGTCTTGTTACTGTTGATAACGGCTGCTTGTGATTCTCGCAAGAGTATTTTTCTTCCAGTATTCATCCGCGTGTTTCAGCCATATTTTTATGTATTTCACGAATTATACATCAATATTATTTACTAGCATTAGGAGGAATCTCGTTTATTCTTGTCACCGTTTTTCAGGTTTTTTTCAATTTCAAGATATTGCTTGTAAGAAAACATACTTCGAACCAAGAGGGTCTAGAATCTCATAAAAAATGAGTCGTTTCACTTTACATATATGGGCCAAATATTATAGTAAAAAATGTATGTTGGTATTGAAAAAATTTTAATGTACCCATACAATGCTGAAGTAATTTTGAACGCCGATTGATTATCGTCAGTTTATAAAATTTTCTGATCTTATACTATACGTCCAACATACGTGTAAGAATTTTTAAGAATATTTACAATTTAAAAAACAATGATGCAGGGTCTAAACATGTCATGGATAACAGACTATTGTACTGTGAATAATTACGTCACAGTATTACTGTGACAAAAAATTGAAAATTTCGTACCAATGTCTTACATCTGATCGCCGAATTTAATATGTAGTCAATTAGAATATCACTAAGCTAACGGCTGATCTTTTAACGTTTCTAGTCTTCTGATAGCAGAAAATATACCAAAAACTAAAATTCTGACGAAAGCAAACAATTTTACTTGTAATTTATTGCACTAGACTTTCAAAGATAATACGAACTCACACAATATTATCGATACCATAATATTGTATCAGATCGTATTGATTCCAGATGTTCGTTATATTATAGCGACTTTATTAAAAAACAACTTTCATATGCATATACATATAGGTGATATCGTGTTGAACCTAACTAGTCAATGTACCCAAATTCAATTACTGAAACATGCTGTAATGGATCCTTTTCCAATATTTATCAGTTACACGGTGTGCTTCCAATCGCTTCACCATATACAACATTTCTTAATACTTGACTAACTTTTGTTACTTTACTATGTATTTTCGTATCATCATTACATTTATACACTTCACAGAGTACACAATGAAACTGTCAGTGTGTTCAAAAATATTTTATACCATCATTTTTGACCTTTTATCCCAAGAATTTGATGTATCTAGTCCAATTGTGAGATTTAAAATTTCGAAAATTTAATCTCGAGCCATTGTTGTTACATTGTTAAAACAAAAGGTATCAGTAAACTCAAGATTTCTTCCTTGAAATTTCACCTTAGTGTTAATTTGTTTCAGAAAGATGTACAAAATAAAATGTCAATACAATGTAAAAATTCTATTCGCTTACGTTTTCTTCTGAACATATAAACATTTTCTTTAGTCGTTTCTTTCATTTCATTTATGTTCCATGAAAATGAGGTAACGATGAGACGCTTAAAAACACGTGTCAAGAAAATTTTCTGAAAAATATCTACTCGAATAAACAAATAAACAAATATAAATTAATAACACACGCACCGGAAATACAACCGGAAAAAGTTCATTTCTGCCTCAAATTTATATCTTATTCTCCAAAAATGAGTAATCTTCAAAAAAAAAGTACAATAATTCATAAATTTGAATAAAAATTCATATTTACAAAGTCACGGAAAAATATTATAAAAAATCAGAGGCTGAAAAGTGCTTATTAATGTTTGTATATTCTGACGTCTTTGTTGACACGTCATTCACTATTATATTGTCGATGTAAACCAACTTACTGTTAATTAATTAATCAAATTGTAACGCCTGGGTTACAATGAAACGTAAATTATGTATAGATACGTTGAGTATACGATTAGTGTCCATATTCAAGTCAATATAAATGATGAAAAATTTATATTTGTATGATCGTTGGGATTTTTAAACATTACCGGAAATAATGAATTACAATTCGGAAAGTTTTTCGCCAATGTTTTTCATAATTGTAACTATAGCAAAGTTAGTCATATTTTACATATTGTTATGTAGGTGTAATGAGAAAGTAAATATCTGTATCGGACGTTGTACCGTAGCTTTGCCGAAGGAAAAAAAATTCAATAATTATGTATCGGCGGGTATGTTGTTACAAAAATAATGCATAAGTTGGATTGTAAAAATGTGATGTATTTTTTGATCGTCAATAATTATAAACACTGTATCATTGTGTATGCGCGTTTATAATATCATATAAATATATTAATATTTGTACGTAATCGTGTAAAAATTAAAATTGTCACGAATTGCTTCCAATGAATACATGCATATAAAATATTATACACATGTATGCATGTATAATATATTATGAGATATAAAATAAAGTACCTATAAACTGTATCATTCGGCGTTCCGTTTGTTGTCTGTGGATAATTTTCGTTCATATATTTTGCAATTCCATCATGATTTATTAAAATCTATTCAAATGAATGCCTATCCCTGCAGGAATGATTTATTACCGTAATTAAATTATTCGATATTCAATAAAATCTACACGCTGTTGATTTATTAGACAAAGTAAAAATTTTCTCATGATATTTGGATAACTCTTCCATGCGCTTTGACAGATGAAAATAAAATTTTAATCCAGATTTTAACTTTACATCAATCAACGCGAAATTACTGCAGATGTTCCAATGCAGATTTTCACACGTCGATATATCACAGAGTCTCCATAATTCAAATCAATCTGAGCAATTCGCTTAAATCATGGATAGAATTGTGGGGACTGTTTTTTAAACAACAATCAAAATCGTAAATCGAGAATCAGTTACGAAAACGGATAGGCATAGTAATTAGAAGTAATCACTTGAATTAGAAAAAGAGGCTCGAGCCGAGGAAACGCGGCGGTTTCTCCTTCCTCTGAAAATCATGAAATCTCAATTTTACTTCCGGAATTATGACATTCAGTGGACTGGCGGAATTGATACATCTCATAATGTTTACATAGAAAGAAACGGAAAATATTTCCAAGTTAAATAAGGTCCTTCGTCGTATGAAACTTTTCACAGCAGTTTTCTACAGTTTCTACTTGCTTCCTAGAAACGATTTCGTGACTTTTACCGTAGGTATAACTTATATGTAATATAACTTGAGCTCTTTACTGCAAAGAGAGGCGAAGAAGATGCGCAGAAGGGGGGGGGGGGTAGAAAGATATTGGAATTAAAGTTTTATTTACATTATCAGTACACAGTTTCCGCTCAGGGAGACGATCGAGAAGAGGAATATCCTATGACCTGAAACCTTTCTTCCTGCGCAGAAACGTTATAGGTACGTTGTATGTACGTTTATATCGCGAAGTCGGCTTTCGAATTCGTTTCATCAATTGCTGTGCCTTCCGTACTCTGGAACTATATGAGATACTTTCAACATGCTTTAAACTGCAAACAGCTTCGCAGGAGGAAACTGTCATTCCGTCGAGATGAACTTTTTCCAATGGTTAAACTTACCACGTGGGAAACATTTTCTGAAAACTTGAATCTAAAATTTGTCATCTTTTTTTTTAAGCTTCCAACGGAATTTCAAGACTTTTTCAGACTCTTATTGTTGGTGAAATTTTAGAAAATTTGAACGCAAGGTGTCAGAAGTATGTAGCAAAACGATTAATTGTATTAGTGTTAAAAACTTTTCATCTTCTTTTAAGCTTTCAACGGAATTTTGAAACTTGTTCAGATTCTTGTTGACAGTGAAATTTTGGAAAATTTCGACACAAGGTTTCAGAAGTATGTGGCAAAACGATTAATTGTATTAGTGTCAAAAATTCGTCATCTTCTTTTAAGCTTTCAACGGAATTTTGAAATTTCTTCAGAGTCTTATTGTAAGTGAAATTTTGGAAAATTTCAAACCAACGTTTCAGAAGTATGTAGCGAAACGATTAATTGTATCAGTGCATGAAAATATCCATCTGGATCTATTTCGAAATACTTTGAAAACATTTGTGAACTCTTACATTTTCTCGTAAAAATTTCAGATGCATTGGAGCTTGTGCGAAATAGGCGTTCTTATAAACGTTAACGTAACGATGTATTTCTAGAAAAATTCGTAAACGAGCGGACTTTGAAGTTTGCTAAAAATTTGGTAAACCGTTTTCGCCAACTCAACAACTACAATTTCATTAAAAAATGTCTTATAGTGAGATTTTATTTCCATGTTGCATTACGTCAACGTTGCTAACTCCGCATTCAGATTTATTACAAAGTTTAACGGATTCTTGAAGAAAAAAAAAAAATTTGGTACAAAGTTTCAACCACTCATTGAATTAAAATGATAACGGCGTTGTTGTACAATTCTTCCCAATCATGTGAAAATTATCTGAGAATTTCCTAAACTGATCAAAGTTTTTCAGAAACTCAGAAAAAAGATATAATAATACTTTGTCACAAGCGTTTTTCAGAGAACGTCTCTATTGGAGTTCTGAGAAACATAACATCCTGTATAAGTTGCTAATAATATTAACCTACCAGGTTATCATAAATTATATCCACGATTTTCTCCCATTTCAATTATACAACATATTATATGATACACTAATGAGGCAAAGTTTAACAAACGTACGCATGCAATGAAGCTCCAAACTGCGGCAAGGCTGCGGACTGTGTGTACCCTTATATCTATGCGTAATTATGGGATGACGGTAAACAATTTGTCATATACGTTCTGGTTCATCACGATATGAGTCCAGTACTTTGAAATTAATTTAATAAACTCAAACATTATTGTACTCGTATACTATACACATGTAGGGAGAAACTCTTAACTAATTTATGCACCGCATATGCGGTTTACTGCTATGCTAACAAAACTGTTTGCATGTGAGGTATATTAACAAACAAGGTGGGCGGCTTCGAAGGTAGGAAAGTAAAGGATAATGGAATTACAAAAAAAAAGTTGAACTGATAAAAGTAAAGGACGGAAAAAAGGTTCGGTATAGTTGAGTAGGTGTGGGCCTTTCAGAAAGCTGGTTGGCTAAGAATCGATATTTCTTATTATTTTATTCCAAGATACTCGAACACGGTGAGTATTTATCCAATTATTCGATTCGTAAGCTGCGAAGATCTGTGTACATATAAAAAGAGATCGAAAATTCTGGAATTACTTAAAAAAGCTTAGGCATCGAAGCTTTATTTGAAATTGGTTAAAAATATGGTATAGATTTGTTCGATTTCACTCTACGAGAACAGAATATTTATTCACAATACCATTTTCTAGAAATTCCCTGAAATACTTTTCTTTACCATGTTGGCAAAGTTGAATTTCCAATTTAGAAACATCGTATCGATACTGATTATGTTTATTAAATCGCCACATTGAATTGACAATTGTAAAGAAAAAAAATTCATCACATCGTCTGTTACTTTGTCGAAAATAACTTGCTGAAATCGAACTAATCTACTAGGTTTTTATAACGTGTAGGACTATTTCGAAATAGGAATAATAAAAAATATCGATATTTAGCCCAAAATGTTCCTTAACAAAATTGGTAACTGCAAGTTCCTGTATTAACTACTTCAAAACTGATGTATTTCATAATAGCAATTTGGAATGATCAACCAGTCACACTGAGAGAAATTTTTAGTTCCGATTAACGCTCACTTCTTGACTATATTCATTTTTTACCACGATCGAAAAACATAGTTCTTGGTAGAAAATGAAAATTAGTTTTCTAGCTGTTACCAGAAAGTCTAGTATCCGTTACTATTCTTTCTCATTACGATCACTGTTACCATATTTTCTTGTAACTGTTGCGAAAATTTAATGCTTGTGCAAGAATAAATTGACGTTAAAGCCTTATTTAACTAAAAAAGTAGAGTGAACCGAACAAACTGATTTTTCGTCGCAATTACCAAAAAAGGATCGACAATAGCGCAAAATAGTTACGCGTACCTCGTTTTTCGTAATCCCAACGATACTCAAACAGTTTTTTTTAACGATACCTGTTTTACTGAATTTTTCTAGTTACGATAACAATTGAAATTTTTTTCAGTGCAAAGTATCTCTGGAGATAAAAAATTGGAGGTATACGAGTCTCCCGTGACGTCATCTTGACTATCTGAGATGAGGTTTTTACGTGACGTTACTTCGCAAGACTCGTCGCAAGTTTTGCGTTGATGAGAAAAATTCTTTCAGACGACCGTTAGAGGATGTTCGAGGATAGATCCTTTTGTCGCACGGATGTAAGATAGGCAATATAGACTCTCTACATCCGTGTTTCGTATCGTCAAAGCAGATGCGTTACACGGGTATAGAAGAGACTCGCCTGTCGTACGGAGTTAATCTCGAATAGCTGCATTAGCCACTCTTATTCAGGATTTCTCGCTTCGAGGATCCCAATCTGAAGAGACTCCAAAAGAATTCAATGCAAAGATTAGGCGCTGCTAATCCAAGTTCGCTAATCCCTTGAATCGCGAAAGTAGCCAGTCTTTACATTTTCACGAATTTACGAGCTACAGCGATTTCTCCGCCTTACTAATTCCGTCTAGGTGTTAATCACGTGCGGCGATATATTTTCTTACGTAGAGAAAAATTAACGAGAATCTTTTACACATTTTTTTTTCACCATTTTACTTGTATTTTTGCATTTTTATTTCTGACCTTTACTCTTCTTCTGATCTTTGAACGAGATTAATATTTCGAGTGGTCCTCCTTCTCTCCTGCTTCTTCCCCATATTTGAGCTATCTTCACATTCGAAAATTTCTCGAGTTGCTGGCGTTGATTTTGACCATTCGGAACCTTGACCGAGAATTTGAGCATTTTGAAATTTGAAGCATAAAACCTTCTCTCGAACTGTTGACACATCGATTCATGAGTATTTGTTCATTTTCGGTTCTATCACAATTTAAGGACCCGAAATCCTGCGTGTTACGATTCCTTATCTTTAAGATCCAGGTTTGAAGGACCAAAATTTTACACTTTGTATTAAGTATTTCAGAGTCGAATTATATTCTCATGACAGTTGCCCGACAACTGTTTTAGAAAATGTTTGTAAAATGTGTTTTAACCAATATCTGAGGCTGAACCCGATATTAGGGTGGAAGGCAATGAAGGATAAATCACCTATCAGGCCATTCATCCGTTCGTAAATAAGATTTCGATCTCAAGAGTAAACTCCATTTTTTCACCAAAATACTTATGGCCAGGAATCCTAATCCTAAAATCGACGGCTTGGATTGTGAAATGGGAGTCTAGCCCTAATCTCATCCCTGAGAAAATGCCCACAATATACACTGCGAGTCGATTGGCAAAAAGTTTTATCTTGCTATTGGGCTTGTCACTTTGCAATGTGTCATCTGGCGGAAAACTAATCAAACTAATGAAAACAGGCTGACGTTAACCGTGTTTTTTCGCGTCATGATGCTAGAACGGGTATGTTATTGCTTAGGTTTCATTGATTTATGTGACAGGAGTAATTCGAAACCGCATATTACGATTTGCCTCCATTAAAATTGAAAACTTAGGTTATCTAGTGACAAAATGGCGCCGACAACCAGCCTATGACGTCACAAGGACATTTTCCAATACCTATATTTCTGCGAGTAAACACAGTTGAGTCACTACCGCGTTTTGGCGCTTGACTTACTTTT
The DNA here is from genome assembly GCF_021901455.1 of Neodiprion lecontei. Taxonomy (NCBI): domain Eukaryota; kingdom Metazoa; phylum Arthropoda; class Insecta; order Hymenoptera; family Diprionidae; genus Neodiprion; species Neodiprion lecontei. The sequence continues at coordinate 8,306,358 of NC_060263.1, forward strand.
CGCACAAGTTTCGATCCGCGTGCAGGACTCTCAGCTGCTCTAATATAATATATCCTAGGGGTAATCTTTGATCGCAAACTCGTACGAGATAACGATTATGAGCCCTTCCCGTGTTCAACGAGCCCGATTTCGAACAGACGTACCCTGCTAATTGAGCGGTTAATGAACCGCGACTCCACGGCAGCTGCGACTTGAATTTCTTGGGATCGGCTTAATTAATTCTGATATTGCAATAATTTATAATTGACAATGTAATCTCATTTCTTTCAACCCGAAGAATAATTATCTTTCATTATCTGTTATAAAAATATAGCAGGATATTCGGTAACAGATGGCTTCAGGTTCGATACGGCTGGAATTTATTTCATATCGAAGTGAACGGTTATTCTAATTTTATTATTATTGTTTTCACAATTTTTTTTTGTCAGATTCGTTTGAGGTCTGACGGTTTAATTATTTCGTTTGAATATAGTATCTGTATAGAAGGGTACGTATGAAACGGCGTCCTATCGATATTCCTCTACACGTTTTCGGTTCAGTGTAAACAATAATTTTAAAAGTTGCTGGCTGCGCTCGACGCTATCTGATATTTATTTCGTTCTATCCGTACCGGCGATCAATAGGGGCATATAGCTGCAGTGTAGGTAATGTTATATTCCTATCGTGCACGTCTATATCCATCTATGGAGAGCAGGGTAGATATGCGAGTTTTGTTGAAGCCAGTGAAAAGGTGAAAAGTTTCCAAGCACTTTGCTGTGAAGAACTTCAAACGAATCGCTAACGGGTTCGTATACGTATAACGATATATCGCGTATACTGATGGCTCTTTTATTTTTTGGATGTCAGTTGGAAAAACGAGGAATCAATTCAGCTGGACAGAATTATTTTCAAAAATGAAATTCAATCTTCTCAGAAATTACAGATTAAAGTAAAACTTTTGTATGAAGATAAATAATACGTGAAGCTTAAGTACACGTGTAATGTATACTTACATGCATGGATAGTAGGGTGAGCCAAAAAAACTAACCTATCGAATCTATGGTGTTAGAAGGACCTATTTACTGAGAAAAAAATTCTCCCGTTTGGAAAAATTTTCAGCTCAATTTTAAAAGGTGTCGTTGGCCGTTTGAAATTTCCCATTTAAACAACACGTAAACGATTTTTTTTTCATTAAAAAAGCTGTAACTTTTGAAACGTTTGAGATAAAAAAATTTTGAATGCATATTCTTGTAGGGCGTTAAATCTTCTAAAAGAAGGGCCCTGAGTTGATTTTCTAGACTCAAAAATTCGCATACTCACGGGCCGTAAAAGTCGAAGAAAAGCAGAAATATGCAGTTTTAGGGCTCTTCGAATGGAAATATCCATACTGAATGAAAAAACTTACTCTAAAATGAAATAAGGTGTGTGAAAGATGTTTGTAAATTAGATTCGTCAAAGGAGCAGAGTTTTAACTGATTTATTTATTTTTTATTGCACTTTAAAACATTAATATTCTTTCTAATTGTTGATAAAACTTTGTTTGTTACAATTAGGATATTGCTGGCGATGCAATTGCACTACTTGCAAAATAAATTGTTTTTGTTCTTCATATTTCGTTGAAGTTCGATTATAATTTTGTATTAACGCTATACTGCATATTTCCGCTTTTCTTCGACTTTCACGGCCCGTAAGTATACGAATTTGGAGTATAAAAAATGAACTCAAGATTATTTTTGTAGAGAATTTAATGCCCAGCGAGAATATGCTTGGAAAATTTCTTTAATTCAAACGGTTCAATAGCTACAGCATTTTTAATAAAATAAATTTTTTTCTTGCGTGTTATTTAAATGGGAAATTTAAAATGGCCAGCGACACTTATTAAAATTGAGTAAAAATTTTTCCAAACGAGAGGATTTTTTTCTAAGTAAATAGGTTTTTTTAAGACCATAGATTCGATAGGTTAGATTTTTTGGCTCACCCTAAATTGTATAGACAGGTTTTGAAAAATAGTATGTCACTTCATTCGAATTCTACACAACGCCATGATTGTCCTGCATAATTTATGACATGATTCATAATTCTCGTTCATAATCATTTCAGTATAATATACTATATGTACGATTGGGATAAATAATTTCAGAATGGATCTGTAGAAAAAATCATCTGTAAACGACCGTCAATAAATTGCAGATATGTTATTTGATATTTGATAGCAAAAAATTCCCTTCGATTAACCGTGTAAGGAATTGTTCAGAAATATTCGAAAAGAAAAAGATTATCAAAATAGTTCTTTAGCTACAAAATCATCTGCGAATACGAAAACCTTTCATATATGTATAATATATCCGATCGGAATCGATCCGCAGATAATAGTCTACCATATTCCATATCTGCAATTAGTCGTTTTCCATACGTAATATATGTATATAACGTGCCTCGTCAAAGACCGCTGCGTTAATCGAAGCGCGGTCTGATTTTCGAGTTGGCTTATACGCGAATAGCGGGGAAATCCGGAAATGTATTCAGCACAGATGCGATGATGATGGTCTGATGCGGAACAGGCGCACCTGGGTATATCCGGTATTATGCATGTACAACGATTTGGGCTGAAACGGCGTGGAGTTGAGTTGGTTTGGATCAAGTTGGCGCAAAGTCAAAGTTGTACCTTCGGCTGGCTGGCCTAAACTTCAGTCCCGAGCAGACTTGCGTTTGGGTTTTGTGTTGGTGCTGAAACGTGCAGACTATGTACAGCTACATAAATAACCTTTACGCACACCATCGTCGACAAGGTACATCCATGGACGCTTTTAGAGTACGTGTTGAACATCGCGTTGCGGTATATATATAATATAGGCATATGTATGTGCGAGGAAATTAGCGCATAGTTCCCGGCTCGGCAAAGTGCCCCATTCTCTGGTGCCCGTAAGCTGCTTCGGCTGTACCAATGCCTACACCAAATAACGTTTTGCAGACCTGTACAACTTCCGTTTCTAATATGAATTCTCCACTCGCCTCGAGGTTTCGACAACTACACCGAGATACGTACCGAGTGAAATTAATTGACTATATTCGTAGCTTACTACGTTGTTGTTCGATCAACTGTACAGACAATAATTGACCGATAAATCAATTACAGAAATCACGGTCTTACATACAGGTCTGGAAACTCTGGTGGTGGGGGTACATCCTCTTGAATCACCGGCCGTTTCGCCGAGTGACCACGAGTGTCGCTCCTATCGAGGGATTCAGGCTGTGCAAGAGAGATGGAAACGGGTTGTTGACCGTCCGTGGTTTTGAAATCTGTTTCCGTCTCTCTTGCACAGCCTGAATCCCTCGATAGGAGCGACACTCGTGGTCACTAGGCGAAACGGCCGGTGCTTCAATAAGAGGACACCACCACCACTGAAATTTTGAGCGAGTTCCCAGAGCTGTATGTAAGACCGTGATAGAAATCATGGAGACTAGAGTACAGGAGTCCGATATTCGTACATTTGATCCAGTATGAAAAATCCGTACAGTAAGGTTTGCGCTGGCTGACACTGAAAGGCGCTGATAACTATTGAGAATAAGTTTTCAACTATTTCGAAATCATTTCAAATAAAGCATCGGTATCCAAGATTTTGATTATACTTCCATTGCTTTCTGTATTTATATTTTTAACGAGATCCTAGTAGCTTACGAATACAATAATATAATAGGCATTCAATGTACCAAGATTTCGTGATTGAAGTTAATAGGCGCTGTCTATTTTTGGTAGACCAATCTCTTGAAAGCAATGTGTCGAGCACGTTAGATGCATTATTTTGAGTATCAGTTATCAGGAGCCATATTTGAATTAGATGAAGTCAAAAAATTCTCATGCTTCTATCTTGTAGGCATATCTTATACCTACAGGTATATTTTTCAGACATCAATGCCTGTCGTTTCAAGCCATCTGTTAAAGCCTTATAAATTCTTTGAAGTCACCCGAATTTCACCGTCGCTTGGATGAAATCTCATTGAATCACATAAAATCTTATCAGAAAAATTCGTCCTCAATATTGTCCGAAATGTCTGTGTTGCAAAGTCTCGAACTCTAGATAGCTTGATGCAAATTTTAAACGAATGCGTACGGGCTCAAATTAAATCTAAGAAAACACCGGTTGCACACCTGAACGTGTAAAAATTTACACAAAAAACAGCGACTCGAAATTTCTGAGAGTGTGCACAAAAATTGACAAAACGAATTATACACTCGATATTTTGATCTGGTTGTAATTTGCATATATTATAGTATGTGGCAAAACGTAACAATCATCTAATTTTTAGGCTTTCAGACCTTACTGGTTACGAGTAGAACGTTCATCTATTTAATCACGTTTTCGAATTGAAACTTTGTTTGATGTTTTGTTTCTTCAGGAGTTTGATATTTATTAATATAAAATCCAATCTAAGGAAGACCCTCTGAAATTACCGGAAAATACGTTTTCTTCGACATTTACAGTTCTGAATAAATGCAATGTACTATACTAGCCGGACGTATTAAAAAGCTTAGCTTTCTTTTTGCAATAGGTATTACCGGATGATCGGATTTCTAGTTCTTAACAGCTCAGTTTCATTCGATAGATGTTCGAATAATGGAGACTGGGGCAAATTGTCACTTACCATAAAAATTTCGAAGACACAAATAATACCGAGGAAGAAACAGATCTATTTCGTTTCTTCCTTGAAACCCAACCAATTTTACGTATAAAAATATTTTTCGATAAAGTCTATCGCTTCAGAATTATTTGACTACTCCGCTTTATATTGATCTATGAGAAAATATAATGCATCATACATTCTGAATTGGAAATTAAAAGTCATAAATTAAATTCTACGTAAATTTTGCAGAATAATTTTTTGTTTCGATATTCAGGTTATTACAATTTCAGAACCGTAACTTGAATAATCTTTTTTAGAAATCGCGGTTTATGTTCATCGAATACTTGGTTTTTCACACCGAACATTCATTCAGATCAATCACGCCGTTTTCCAGAATTCAGGATACATAATTTTCTGTGCGCAGACGTACATACACACACAAAACGAAATACTAGACATATTGGACTGGTTCTAAAGTTTTTCACAGTGGGCTGAAAATGGGTGTATAAGTATTTCAGGGACTCAAATTTTACGAATATTATATCCTGAAATATTAATACCGATTTAACAAGAATCCCATGATACAATCCAAAGTGTCGACTTTTTCACAGACAAAAAGTAAAAATTATTTTCGTATCCTGCACATGTATACAATGTATACTTAACATTGAAAATCTTGGAAATACCGTTATTTGGCAGTTCCCGGGGACCCACTTAAAATGGATTTCATGTTGAGGCAGGTTAGTCTTTGTTACAAATAAAAAAATATTGTCACGTCTTATTTTTCCAATGATAGGAAGTGCTGAAAATTCAAAGACAAAGGTTGAGTTTGAAAATTTGGAGAGATTGACGAAAGTGTTTCTTGTAAACGACAATAAATTGGAAGATTTTCATATCGTAGTTTATACAATAACGTATCTATTACTTGTAGCCAGAAAAAAATCCTGTCTCTAAAGAGCTAGACGAAAATCGGTGGGTCGATCCATAAAACAATTTTTCTAATTCCTTAGCCACCCATTAATTTCAGATACAAAAAAGTTGAAGAAACTGAGCATAGGAAGGGGATGAAAACCCGCCGAATGTAAGACCACAGACTGCAGAAAGATTTAAGGTGAACCTTGAAAATTAAAGTGCTCACAAATTGCGGTGAAAACACCGTATAAATTTGTGATTTAGGCAGCAGGAGAATACATTTAAACCATTTGGCAGCCCCTTGTTGAATTATAACAAGGTTTCTTTCGGCTATGCTAAATTCACTTGAATATATGCATATCATAGGGTTTCGCATCACCCTCGAGAATTCCAACAGCACTTGTAGTCGACTACTTACATACAGATATTAACTGGGCGTCCAGAACTTTTTGACCTCATTACCGAGTGTTGTTTTTTTTTTTTCTTTGTATGTCCAACTAATTAATAAATGCATTTTTTGCGTTTGGATTATATGGATGCATGGGGTGCGCAGTAAGAGAGATAAAACGAGGTTCGGAAGCTGCACCTGCAAAAAGAATTTATGAATATATATAATTTTAAATAAAATGGTGCTCCAGTAAATTTGAAAGAAATATTAAATTAGCCTGCATAATCTATTTTGTTTTGTGACGCAGTAATTTTGTACATATAAATACGATATCTCACCAGGCATATTGTTTAGCATTCACATGTACTTGTTTATCACATGGTTTCTACATTGATTTTTACCCTCGATTTCATCAACAGATTACATAATACGACATATGGTTTACAAAACCCAGAATATTGAAAAATCCACGTAGTATTGTCTGGTTTTCGCTCAACGGCAACGACAAAAGTATAAGAAATGAAGAGAAAATAAAATTGATAGTTCAACATCGTCGACTCGCGTCCCGCTGTTACTCTATACATGTATACAAATTCACACGTAGATTTGTCCAACATTTATAGCCGCAAATGGAGATACAGAAGGGAGCTGCTCAAGCGCGGTGAAAATCCTTCAAGATAAGCCGGAAATATCACCATTCTGTCCTCGGTATGCCATACTTCTGCACCTGTAAACCATTGAGATCGAGTGGGGAGGAACTTGCGGTATGCGGTTAGATAAATCAGTTCGCGTTCTCTCTTTGACGTCACGGTCCCTTTACCACGTATATATACATATACACCTATGTATTATATACAGGCTGAGGTAAAAAAGCTTTCAAATTTTGTTCAAAAGCATACAGTCATACAGGATGTTTCCGAGTAAACAGCACAGTATGTTAGGTTGTCTGCCACTGAGGGGCACAAATATTGGTAAAACAGACCTACCGAGTTATCGGTAGATTACTCGGTAGGTAATGCCTTTAAAGTCCTTGCGACTGAGCAGTTGTTTTACCGTTTATATGAACTATTATCGCATTCCCGTCCAGATAACAAAATGTTTGCAAATTACATGCAATTCGCAAGCCAGATATCACAAGTTGAATGCGAATTAGATAATTTTACTTCTGCATGTACAGTCAGTTTTGCAATTGTAAAATGATCGCAAGTAATAAGTCACAAATTGACAGCAACTATCAAGCAAGTCATGGAATTTGAGTAGTTTATCACACGACTTGCGCATAACATGCTGATAATTGGTGTATTTATTCCGCGGAATAATCTCAGTCTAAGTACGTATCATATATTCTAATTTATTTGCTGTTTATTTGAGTTCCGTTTATAATAATCAGATCGTTAATAATAATGTAACAGCGATTTACGCCCAATCTTAGTTGATGAAAATACTGCAAGTCATGAGGTACCGTCATTGTTATCTGCGCGAATCTCGTTAAAGTGATTACATGATTTGACTTGCCTGAAGTGATTATGACTCGGTAGGTCTGTTTTACCGATATTTGTTCTCCTTGGTGGAAGGCAATCCAACATACCGCGGTGTTTACTCGGAAACATCCAGAATCATCTCAAGATTTAATGCGTGAAACGTATAGGGACAAAACAGTGCAAGCGTTGAACTAAATCTCTAACAATGAGGGGATAATTGATCACCATAGTGACGTGTTTGATCGTTATTACTTGATTTTTTGAAACCGCTGTCTCCTACTAATAATGTTCTCTCGAAACATTTTATGATCTAACACACGAACAGTTTCAGTACCATCGACTGTTGTTTGCTAATCCGAAAGGCGATGTTTTACATTTAGAGATAAATTAAAACTTGACCAAATCGAGTATGTCCGTATTTCTTTTCTATTTCCATGTGATTTTTTTAGACGCTTTCACAAAAGAGGGAGTTTCGATTTTGCGCCGTCATCCAGTTTGGCCATTTTCCGCAGAAAAACGGTGTGATTCGGTCGGCGAAAGAAGAGGCGGAAGGAACAAAGCGCGTCAGTTCCTGGAGAAGGAGGGCGAACGAGTTGAGATGGAATAATGAAAGCGCAATTCCGTTTGTCCAATTTCAAAGTGAAATAGGTTATAATACCTGCATAAAACGCGGAACGCCTCGAGACTACGGCCACAGTTGAAAGACTCTCATCCCAGCGCTCACGCTTCTTAAGGAGGTAAAAGAGAAAAGAGAATATAGCAGAGAGAGGAAAGAATTAGGGACCGAAGAATATGCAGGGGGGCTTAGATAAGGAGGATATCTATCCGGGCTGGAGATAGGATAGGATAGGTATGTAAATCTGTCGACGTTTGAAGATCTTCTTCCGGAGATCCACTGGAAGTCGAGAGAGTTCCAACGTCTCGATTTTATTATCGACATCGGACTGACAATGAGCGCGTGTAAGCAGCTTCGTTAAGGACGAATCGGCCGGACAGCCTGACTCGAAATTCAGCAGGAGACAAAGAACCGTTTAAATCTCCAACGGCGTTATTCGTGCCAATGATATCGAACAGTTTCGGAACGGTATTTTTACTGATCGCAACTTTTGGTTCGGACGGTTTGGCCGATTCGTCTTTAAATTTGGGTAGACAATATAGACTGGGAACTCTTGTTTGAGATAATTAAAAAGATCCGTAGTCTCCGAATACGGTGAATCCAGTTTTTCGATTATTTAGACTCTTATTTCTACTTTCAATATCACAATTCTGCATCAAGATTTCAAGAGTAGATGATATCAATTTCGGATTCCACGTCATGCAGTATGAGGATGCCTGTGTCAACCTAAATAACTTTTCTGTAGACAGTTGGAATGTTATTTCAAATTTTCGAAAGCATCGTTTTTGTAAAAACGGTAAATAGCTTTTTTTCTTTATCGATTTTATCACTTTTTTTGCATGAATTTCATGTAGCGTGTGTATTAGTGAAGAATTCAGAACCCCTTAGAAAAATTGACAAACTGATATTTCTAATAGTCGAACGACATAAAAACAGACCAAACTAATGCGAACTTATTTCAGATAAACTTGTTTGATTAAAATTTTTACATTCATTCGCTTGATCAAAGTATGTATCAAAATACATACTGGATATACTACAAGTTGTTGTAGCTAGAGTTTTGTTAGAAATCAATTTCACTAAATAAAATTCTTCCGAGTTGAATGGGTTTAGGGTTCTACAGAAAAATGATACCAGCTTAAAAAAAACAATGATCGCTGCACTAATTCGTACTATAAATTAAAATCGGCGTTAATTTGATCGAATTGAAAAACATTCGAAGCAAACAAATTCGTCAAGTAAATGATGCATCTGGCAATTTATTCACCAAATTCTCTTCGCGTGTACACAGCTAAAGCAACAATGTACCGCACCTGCATTCCAAAGGTTAGTTTGCCCTTCTGATTATCGTAAGTTTGAAAGGTGAAAACGACAGTACGCATTGGGTGAAATTCATTGCTCTTTGTGCGTTGACAGCCTATTGACGCAGCCCGAAACGGCTACGGTAATCCAATAATTGGGAATCGTACTTTTACACCGTTTGATTGGATAATTTGAATGGTATATGAATACCCGTGTGCCTTGTGTTCTATGCAGCGTGCCGTATTACCGATCGAGTTATTGGATGAATAACACATTTAGCAGAAGCGGTTGGTCCCCGGATAACATCGGTAATAAATGACGAGTTTCGGCGGGTAACGTGTTTATAGCTAATTCTGTGGCCTGAGTATATATATATATATATGTGTATATACATGCAGATCTACACGTTTATATGTATATATATATGTATATATATACATTATATATACATATAAACACCCAACCTGGACGCATGTATTATGCACGTAACCGCAGAGTCATCCGTTATTCCAACGAGTGAAAACCCTCAGGAACCCGTCTCGCCTATTTATCCCGAAGAAATGTTTCTGCGGTCTTAAATTTATTCCGTACCAATCGCACGTACTGCATCATTCAACATTCTTGGAACGAGGCTTTTACTACCTCATTTTCATCCCACGGGGATAAGAGAAGAAAAGAAAAACCAAAAAAAAAAAAACAAAGAAAAACGAAAAATCTACTCGGGAAAATTTTTGACTCGCAGTTTCGACACAGTCGAAAAAGTCTCTTTTTAACGGTTACGCAGCAGGCTTCTGTTTTTTCCAGACCAAATGAGATGAGATGAGAATTATACGAAACGACTCGTCTCAGGAGACAAGTGAGATAAAAATGTTGATAATTATTTTAACGAGCAAGTCGATTTTCCAAAAGTGAAAATATACGTCCGAAAGCTTTCCGAAATTTGGTCAATTTTTGAAAGCTCCATCTCTCGGAATTATAACGAGAACATTGCAACAAAGGGCAAAAGTTCCATCGAGGCCCTAGGAATAAATCCCTATCCCTTGACCCGGAAAGTAGAATTATTTCCCATTTGTCCAGCATCCAGACTCTCCGGGGTAATTTAACTTCGCCTCGAAACTTGCTTCGTTCGATGCGTCGCTTCTGGCAATTTCACATGTAACCTGGCGGGTAACGCACATTTGTGCAATTCCAGGACGTAGTTGCGCTGCCACATGTCGCTCTGCAAGCTGCAAGCTTCTTCTCACCGAACGAAGATATCTCCGAGAATGCTTCCGTAATTTCACACTTCCTGCCTCCCGACCGTCTCCTCCTGCACAATGCTGGAAAATCCTGGACAGTTCCATTTCAGAGCCATAGAGACCGGCCGTAATAATCGATTTTTGTACTTCGGTATTTTACTGACTCGATAATCAGATTGTCACGTGACTTGAATTGGTGGTGAAAAATTTTCACCACTCTGTCAGGAATCTCCTGAGTATTTTTAAAAAATCTTCACCTTTTCGCAATCCTGCGAGTAAATCTCGGACATCTTTTTTTTTGTCCCAGTACGAAACTTCCCATTTTTAAGCTTTTTCCACATCTATAATGCAATGTATAAGTCGATTTTAGTTGGAATGATGAAAATAATAAAATCACCTTTATCATCGGTCCAGTGAAACTGTGTTCAATAAAAACGGAATGAAGAAACGCCACGGATGAATGCTGGGTAATGTTAAATGCAGATTACGTTAGTTGAATAAATTCGATGGCGGCTTGTTTAATTCCATTTGTGAAATTCCTTTTGACCTAACAATAAGTGGATTTTAGCGAGTTCAGGCTTCCGCTCTGCTCTGTATTCCATTCCCCAAGTCAGCGCAAAACCGTCTCTCGTTCTCTCTCTCTCTCTCACTCTCTATATATCTCTTTTTCTCTCCTTCTCTCATTCCCGTATAAGCCACTTTTCCGTGTTTCACAATCTCGAGTAAAACAATTGAGTGCATTCGCACTGTCCCTTGGGTGTACAGTTGGCTGATAGCGTAGTGAGAGAGGAAGGGTAAAGGGGGTGGGGGGAGCTTCCTAGGTGAGTACGACTCTCCCTGATGTCCAATAAAACTGCGCGAAAATATCTAAGGTGGTTGGGAACGCAGTCTACAGACCTCTGGTTCCTGCTCGTGCGTTTTTCTTTATACTTTTAGGACGAAAATTTGGAAAACCGTAATTGCAAATTAACTGGATCTCATTGTTTAGTTGCAGTTACTACGTAGAATTTGACTGGTATCATTTTTTATTACAATTATCGCACATATGAACATTACAGCAATAACAGCGACGAAATTGAAATGAATTTTAGTGTTTTGTTAGATAGCTTCAACTATGAGAAAATCTAGCATTTGATATTGTTTTTTTTGATTGTGGTCATTCATTTAGTATTTTTTTTCTAACTATTGCGCCAACTTGATGTCAGTGCAACAATAATTGATGTTGAATTCTTAGATTGTTATTAAAACATTTAGTAAACTAAACAAACAAATTTGATGTTGCAATAGCCAATAACTAGAAATTGTATTGATATTCATAACTGTAATTACACTAAACAGTTAGAACTTGTACCACATTTTCTAGTACTTACAATAATTCGTCATCAAATCATTTATGTCAAATGTTTGAGCGACAAAGAAAATAAAAGTCAAAATTTAAGATTACAAAATCTTGCAGAAAATACTGATTTATTATTTTGACGACTTTCGATTACCCTGATTTGCAGTTTTTTAATATTAATATGTTTCCGCTTCCCCGCAAATATTATTGAATATTTCGCAGTTGAAAAAATAAAACTGCTAAACTTTTAGCTCGGCTTTATCTACTGTCCTTGGAACCGGAATTTAAGGGATGATATCTAACGAAGTCTTAAAATAAGGTCAGAGGAGGATAACGAAGAACGCAAGCCCTGAAGAACGTATAAAGCTTTCGTATAACACTGTCTTGGGGCTGTAATAAATCAGAATCTACCGTAACTTTTTTGTCAACTTTTAATTCCTTATATTCACGTCAGTAAAGGCCCGGGGGTTCTATGCATTTTATTATCCTTAATTAGATGGGCGTGTATAACTGTTCTTTATACCAACTTTTGAACCGCAATTTCAATCTGCCGTAATGTTTCTTAATTAAGGTTTTGGCTTATGTTGGTTTTAATACGTTCATTTAGCTCTCCCTACTCTTTTGATGATATTTGAAATACAAAAAAATTGAGGAATAATGTAATAATTCATCTTCCTTGCGAATTGATTATTTCCAATCAAAATGATTTAATCACGCGCGAAACTTACGAATTTGATTTAGTTTGCGGTAGTTTCGAAAACGGGTGTGTAAAAATCTTCGTCTATACCGTCAGGTGCAGTTTATCTAGCGTAAAAGTTGCAGAACTCGTGCGTAGCGTCGGTATTCTATTAACCGGGATGCATCTTTTGGCAGAAAAGTTCGACAAAAATATTCAATCCGAAGTTGGACTTTGCGCTTTAGTTTATAGCTATAGGTATGTAAGCTTCTTCTGTCAGCGGAGAAGTCAGGAAACTGCCAGATCGAACAAACGAAAGAACGAACGAATGGTACGAGGTATATATCTGGGTAATTCGGTCGACTGGTAGATCTCAGGGGTTCGATTTTAGTTCCCGAATCCTGGGTGCAGGGTAACCGGAAAGCTTCGAACCGAGGTCAAAGGTCAATACGAGAAATGAGCTGGCTCAGAGGATAGCGATGCAGTCGAGATGAAATTCAATCCGAAAGTTGACGCCATCGAAACTGGTCAGTTCAATATAAATCCTCCCCCCCCCCCCCCCCCCCCCCTCTATTTTACAGGTATACCGCGAAGCAATGTAAAAGTAACTCACGTAAAATAGGGAAAAATAAATACAGGCATAAGCGATGGGTAAACCAATGTTGTAATGTGGTGTAGACGCATACCAGAATCCTATAAATATTATATTATCTCAGGTATCTGTTTTGATTTTAATCTTTCGCAATCAGCTTGTATATATTCTTCACGTTGCGTTTGTAATCATTGAAATTCTTGCAATAGTTCCGATCCTTGTAGTCACTTGTAATGATTTGTCATCTCTTTGTATTCCACGTGCTATCTTTGTATAAAAGATCCTGGTAATAATCATTCGTGATTTCAACGATCACTTGTAATCTTTGCATTTTTTCTGCATCCTCTGTAATTTGTATAATCTTTTGTAATCTTTGTACCTTCGTAATTTATATAATCCTATTGTAATCTCAGCATACTCAATGTAACCTCTGTAACATCTGTAATAACGTGTGATCTTTACAACCTGTATAATCTTTGTAATCAGTGTAATTTTAATGCCATGTTTGCAGCCTCTGTAATCTCTGTAATATCTGTAATTACGTGAAATGTTTGCAACTTGTATATTTGTAATCATTTTTTCTGTATCCTCTGTAATTTGTGCAATCTCTTATAATCCTTGTACCTTCGTAATTTATATGACCTTACTGTAATCTCAGCATATTACACGTAACCTTTGTAACATCTGTAATTACGTGTGATCCCTTTAACCTGTGTAATCTTTGTAATCTGTATAATTTTGCCACCATGTTTGCAGCCTCTGTAACCTCTGTAATATCTGTAATTACATGTAATGCTTGCAACTTGTGTAATATTTTTAATCATTTTACAATCTGTGTAATTTTGCTACCCTGTTTCCAACCTCTGTAATAAACTTGTAATCTCCACGATCGTAATCAATGTAAACCGTTTTTACACAGCGATTGACCCATCGTATTTTATGCGTGAGAAATTGAAGAATCGAACGAATGTTCCTCCGTTACGAATTACATACTTTAATCTTCTCCTTCCAAAATTACAATCCTTCACTAAGAGGTCGTACGGAGAAATTAGGGGATGGGCCCAGTCCATTGAATGAATCATACTGTTCGAGGCTCGAGGGATTATATACGAATATTATATAGCCAGAGTACATGTTATAGGTATGTGGGTCACGCTCGGACGGCGACTACGGTCATCAATAACAGCTAAGCGTCGCGATGCCCTTGTTTACTTTGTGCAAAAAAGCGAACCACGCCAGCCAAGCTTTACATCGCAAAAAGTGCCCTTGTGCTGACCGTTCGGTTCGTGTTATACTGTAGAAAATCTCCCGAGCAGACGCTCGCGGTGACGCTCGATCGAAAGATATTTCCATCGATTTCTAAGTCTTGTAACTCACCACGCACGCCCGCATATCACAATCATTATTCACGACTTCGAAATAAATCATAAAAATGTGCTTTCCTGCTGGCTGAAGAATTTTCGTTCAGGATGATCGGAGGTAACGAAAATTTAGGACTGGGCATTTCTTAAATTGTTCGAAATATGTGGGTTATGAAATATGGGGCTTAAGGGGGTCGTCCAGTGTGAAGCCTGCTTTTTTAAAAGATTTTTTGGGTTACTTTTTAAGACATACCATTGATATCAAATTTCTCATAATTTCCGCACTATGTTTATTGTCATTTAAACAAACTTTGTACATTTTTTCGAGACGAAATAGCGAATATACACAAATGTATACTTTCCGATAGGAAAGTAGGGGAGGGTGGGGCAAGACGGCCCCCTTAAGCCGGTTATTACACGTTGTGGCTTTCAACCATCAAATCAGTTTACTTTTGACCTATTTCGAATAAATCCATAGACATTTTGATGAAACTCTGAAAAAAAAAATTTTTTTCGGAGACTGTTTTTTTTTCAAGTTTTTCGGCTCTAGTGCTATTTGAGATATCATGTCTACACATTTTTTTATATAGGGGAGGGTGCGGCAAGACGGCCCCCCTGGGGTAAGAAGGCCCGCTCCAAAAATTATTTTTAGCATTTTTTGAAGAGGGGGCCGTCTTGCCCCACCCTCCCCTATACAAAAAAATGTGTAGACATGATATCTCAAATAGCACTAGAGCCGAAAAACTTGAAAAAAAAACCGTCTTCACACTAAATGACCCCCTCAAATGAAATCATGGGTGAGTAACTGTGAAGTTGAACAACGTTTAGACATGGTAGTTTTTCAACTTCACAATTTCAAGTTGTATTTACATATTTTCACGGTATAAAAATGGTTCGAGAGCATAATTCTTATTCAAAACATAATTTATGATAAATTTCATAAGCTTCTACTGCAGATCCTGATGTTTTGGAAATTCATAGCTTTCTACGTCGATATGCTATGAAAATAACAAAGAGGAAACGAATCCGACTAGAAAAAATCCTGATTCTCTGAAAAATCTTATTTCTAATGCTAATCTTGATCTTTTTTAAATCATAGATTCAGAGTGTCGATCAATAAAAATTTGAAAATCCTTATTCTTCAGTTCAATTGAACGTTTTTGTTTATTTTCGTAAATTTAAAAATGTATTTCTGAGAAAGTGTGTCGAAAACCGAAAGACGCATTCATATGACATTGCAAAATGCTACAATATTTTTGAGGTAATAAATTGTGCTCGTGCGCTCGCTTACTCGTTGTCAGTGTTTTACCTGATGACATAGTTGTAGGGGAGACTGGGGCACGACGACTCCCCTAAAAATTCTGGTATTTACTTCACAGTATACAGAATAAACACTGTCTTTGTGCATGTGACGCAAACCGAATCTGCCCGTAAGATTTTTTCTATATAATGCTGAAAATCACGTTTACACATGCATGTAAGTATAAGGTATTGTGATTTTATGACAACAAATTCCGTCAAAAAATACCACAGAACAATCAGCTAAATGCTGACAGATTTGAAACACTACGCACGGCAATTTAAGCTATAATTGAACGACGTTATTGTCATGTATTCCTATGTATACTATGCCAACCACTCACCGATTGCAATTTGTTGATCCTGGTCGTTCGGTTTTTTTTCCGAATCAAAATATTATCTGACGCATGCATATTGGTTTGACAGTACAAAACATGACATTTTCAATAATCAAACCTGTAAACTTGAAAATTAGTCCGGAAGGTCAAAAGTCATTAGGTCAAGAACCTGGACAGTCAGAACTACAGAGCGCTTGTCCTGGAAGTTGAGTTTCACCAAGTAGCATACCTGAGGCATAGAAACTACGGAGCACTTGTCCCTGAAGTCGAGTTTCACCAGGTAGTGGACCTGGAGCACAGAAACTACGGAACGCTTGTCCTGGAAGTTGAGTTTCATCAGATAGCATACCCGGAGAGCAGGAACCAAGGAGCGCTTGTCCTGGAAGTCGAGTGTCATCAGGTAGTGGACCTGGAGCGTAGAAACTACGGAGCGCTTGTCCCTGAAGTCGAGTTTCATCAGGTAGCAGACCTGGAGCGTAGAAACTACGGAGCGCTTGTCCTGCAAGTCGAGTTCCACCAGGTAGTGAACCTGGAGCGTAGAAACCACGGAGCGCTTGTCCTGGAAATTGAGACTCACCAGGTAGCGGACCTGGAGCGTAAAAACTACGAAGCGCTTGTCCCTGAAGTCGAGTTTCACCAGGAAGCGGACCTGGAGCATAGAAACTACGGGGCGCTTGTCTTCGAAGTCGAGTTTCAACAGATAGCGTACCCGGAGAGCAGGAACCACGGAGTGCTTGTCCTGGAAGTTGAGTGTCACCAGGTAGCCGACCTGGAGCGCAGAAATCACGGAGCACTTGTCTCTGAAGTCGAGTTTCACCAGGTAGCGGACCTGGAGCGTAGAAACTACGGAGCGCTTGTCCTGGAAGTTGAGTTTCACCAGGTATCGGACCTGGAGCAAAGAAACTAAGGAGCGCTTGTCCTGGAACTCCAGTTGCATTAGGAACGGACCCGGTACTCGAGATCTGCGGAGCGCGCTTCTCATACGTCCGCTCTACTGCGCGGTTGTTTCCAGACTGAGGAATTCGGCTAGCTGATTTTCGTCGTCGACGATTACTATAGATCGATGACGTCAAGAGAAAAAAAATTATGGTTGACGTCACTTTCTGAACATCCGAACATTCGAACATCCAAACTTTGGTTTCGAACTTTAATATCAAATTATATTTTACGATGCGTTGCGCTCACAATCAGTACACATATATTCACCATAAAAAAAATTTTATGCGAACTTAACTTCGCGATTATATATTATAAAGTAAAAGTATTGTGAAGAGAGCAGGCTCTAAATTTCCGAAAAAATCTAGAATAGTAAATTTCACAGGGGATAAAAAATGGAATGCAAAACAACGAGAAAAAATCAACATTGTGGTTTGAAAATTTACTAGACAAATTACAATTAAATACGCAAGAGGTCGACAAAAAAAATATGCTAATTAATTTTTTTCTTTTCCTTTCATAAGACGTTCAAAAAGTGATAAATGTGTACAAGATGCTCATACATATACTGCGGTACTTTACTTGATAGAACCCTCAAAAATGCTTTGGCATTTGCGGATTGCATGTTCATAGAACTGATGCGAAAGTCCGGATTCTGGTTTAGGAATACGACCACGAAGGGCCAGGTGAATATTTGGAGCCCAATAATTATTATCCTTTCATGTGACATATTTCGAATTCGAACGATAATTTTATCTCATTCCGAATTTGACAAGGGAAACTCATGGGAATTTCCATGCGGTTTCACCCAGCGTAGAACAGTCACCGCACTTTTGGTCTTGTTGTGATTACTTGTCGTTTCAAAGTTAGAAGCTATTCAACTATGAATTTTCCGGCCAACTTTAAAAATGTGATCAAAATCGCAAAACCTTTCAGAAAGTGGCATCTTTAGTGGCTTCAAAGTTATGAATCATTTATCACCGTTATGACTTCTCTATTCTTCTTCAATGCTAGATTTACTCAGCTTGATATTCTGTTTTGAAATTGAAAGTCACTTGAAATAGGAAAAATGTCAGATGATAGTGTTTAAAAAATCACTCGAAATCACCTGAAATGAACGAAAAGTCAATAAAAGTGAGCTGAAATTAGGTAAGATCGATTGAAATTAATTGAAGTCAGCTAAAATCCATGAAAAAATAGATGAAATTGAAAATCCGTCGAATTCATACCGAAATTACTTCGACTCTTGGCCCGAAATCGTTGAAAACACGACAAATAATTTCAAAATCACTTGTAAACTAAAAGTCGGATTAAAGACGTGTGAAAAATTAAAAAAAAAAAAAAACAGAAGATTCTAGAAATATAGATTTTCGGAACCTAGGAAAAGTGGTCTTTCACTTTTGAAAATCATTGCAATTTTGCCTAGAATTTTCTGTTTATTTTTAAAAATGTTCCAAGTGGCCCAAAAAATCCGCAATCATAAATTGCAAGTCATAAAGTTAGCCAATATTTTTTTTCATCGATTTCAACAATCAACAACACCCAAGCCAATATAGATACGGCCGTTATCCGCAAGATCTTAAATTGTTTGTAATTTTGCGTAGAATTTTTTGAATTTCTTTTTGATATTTTGAAAGTGGCTTGTAATTTTGAAACGGTGAATGATATCGAGTAACAAAAAACAAGGGGGTAGTTTTATTCGAGATTACTGCCGCATATTGAAGTCATAAGAAAATTGAAACGGTGCTTTTTCGACACTAGGTGAAACTGCGTGGAATTCACCTTACGTAAAGTACATTCGAGAAGCGAAAAGAGAGATAGAGAGAGAGAGAGGCAAGGCAGCGAGAACGGGGATCGACAGGGGTTCATCCCAGGAGAAATCTGTACTTGGATTCTTAGATAAATACGGTTAAACCGCGCGCGTAAATCAGGGCGGAACCCGTATGCTAAGTAGAATGTTCTTCATCTGTTTTTAGTGCTGCGGGGTGCTCCGTGCGATCCATATTATCGTTTTACCCGGTTCCTACCGGGATGTCGTAATTTACCTTAGACAACCTTTCAAATATGTTTTAAAGGCTGTTCCCAGCAGCTTTGAAAATCGAGTCATTCATTTCCATGCCAACCGTATTATACGGGTATATTTTTCTCAGCAGATTATTCCAAGCTTTGTAAATTCTCACGACAGAAATATATTATCTCATTATCTATTCACTGCCGCGTTATTCTTTGGTGTATCATGAGTGCGTGCTTTTTTCCGCAACCTGACGTTTCAAATTTAGGGAATTATTACAGTTTCGAAATAAACGAGCTGAATTCAGCAGCAAGGTTCTCTCACTTTTTTCAAATTGCATGATATTTTCCTGGGTATTTCTTGTGATGATATTCAGAATGAAACCCAGCCTCGAGGATGTGCTAAGAAATTATTAAAAAACGGAGATGAAATCATGACTCGATTATAAGTGAAATTGAAATTGACGGAGTTGGGTTTTATGAAAAGAATGTCTTCAACGTCACGAATTCAAATGAAAAGAGTTCAATTGTTGCAATATCTTTAAGCAGCTGACATTATTGTTTAATTTTGGATTTTTGATATTTTTTGATTTAGTTTGCCCGATAAATAGATATTCTGCAAGTCGTGTGTTACAAAATTCTCAATATGTTCTGTAATGAAGAATAAATTCGTCACTTGCAGTTGAAAATGATTTTGCGCTCGCTATTGCTTTTTCCCTCTTTTTTTTTTTATCAACGACGAATCAGAAAATAAACTCATCTTAGATAATTCTTATGAAACAAGTCAACCGTGAATTATTATATGAAAAAAATTGAACCAAATCCAATCTGATTACTTAATTATTTTTTAGTTAAAACTTGATAATTTAGATTTGTTTTCCACGTCGAAAATTACTGTTTTCATTGAATTTAACTTGATTGAGTTTATTGGAACCTTTGTTTTATCATTCTTGTTTTGAACTCACTTTTTTGCTCGGACTTGTATATTCGATACACGTTTATTGGAAATGGAAGAAGTCTTTATCCAAATATTGGTCATCATTTATCACCGGGTAAAGTTTAAAATTGATCAAATTGAAGGACCGAGAAAGAAAAACGCATGAATTATTGTTTCCGTCAATTGACCCGCAAGTAGGTATTAAATTGCATCCGAATAGTCTTGGGACATTGAACATGACGTTAGGTTTCATCTATCACGTTGATTCCAGCGAGGCCTTACGAGATTTCTTGCAAAAGAGATATAGATATGCTTTTTCCTCTATAGAACAAAAAAGATTTGCAAAAAGAAAGGTGAGAAGAAAACAAAGACGAATAAAAAAAAAGAGGCAAACATTGGACGTGAAATTTTTTTTCTGTAAAATTTTTCAGTCACGTATAACGTCCCGTGCAGAGAGCGACAGAGAGAGCGAGAGAGAGAGAGAAAGAGAGAGTTGGAGAACATCTTCCAAATCAACTCTGCAAACACGAAAAGTGACGGTGCCCTGAATCTCAGCGCCCCGTAGCCGTATTTCCCTCGCAGAAAACGATCAGAAAGGTTTTCCTATTTTCTTTCCACCCAGGGAACGCGTCAGGCCTGCGTTTACGATTTCCGTAAAATTTCACCTTAAACTGACGAAGTAGCCTCAGTCGTCCGTGAAACACAAGCTTTCGACGAGGGGTGCGAATACACATAAACCAAAAACGTCTTGTATTGAATTTTCTCAGATTTATTTTGCAGCGATCCTTTGGGACAAATTTCTGTCAATCTTGATCCTCGTCTGCGTTCTTCTTGCTCTGTTTGATTTGTTTGCTTCTTATTCGCTGTATTTGTTTGAAGATAAACATGCAAAACGAAAGATTTAAGATTAAATAAGAATGCTGCGATTAAAGTAGATCGTCTTGTTTCTCTCGAAATATATTTGACCTCAGTTTTTGGGGTATTATCTTTTCTGCCCGTGGGTGTGTACGCGATATAGGAGCTAGAATATTTTCACCACTCGATATTCTACAAGAGGGATTTTCTTCTCCTCTTTGGCTTATCGGGTTACCAGAAAAATGTCTGCACCGAAGGAGACAAACAATTCAAGTTTTAGCACGTGCGAAATAACGCGGTGCGGATTTGTGAAAGCTGGGTGGAATTTCATTGTTACCCTAAACTTGTAGGTATAGTGAAACTGTTTCTCAAACGCGGTTAAGTACAATATGAAATGTAACTCGCTTTAGTTTTGCGAAAATATATTATTAAATGAAAGACGGAGTGTATTCGTCTTTCCTTCAATTTATTCTTTCGCAAAATTGATAAAAAATGGTAATTTTGTGTATTTGGTACGCAGAATTATTACAGAACGCAATAATCCTGTATATTGTATAAATATTTAACGAATTCCCGTCCGCCGAGCGAATATGCAATAATTATTGTCAATGTCTCGTCTCACCCCGTCGCAGCATCGAGCTGCTGATATTAAATCTCAGAGGAATAAAAAAAATAGTATATTGTGTAACAAGGAGGTAAAATCGGCTTTCTTGGGTCAAGCGTAAGTTTGCAATATTTTTTTTCGAAAATACCGCAGCCTTCTTGTTGCAACGATTCTTTATATAACAGGAGTATGTTACGCGTTTTTACACGAAGCATGAAATAGAGGTTAGGGTCGCGTAATATCAGATTTGTTTGCGACTGCGCATGCGCGGATTACAGAAAAGACCACTTTTAACCTCGAGGATTAAAAAATGCTTTTTATTATACTACGCGCATGCGCAGTCGTGACTAACTTTCACCATCGCTAAAACAGCTACTTTACGTACCGAACACAAGTACGAAACAACGCGCTAAAATCATGCTTGCGTTATACAAAATACATTGGATACTTTCGTAGGTGATTTTCTAGGCATCGGTTTCATTCACTCTTTGTGATGTATTCTATTCCCACAAAAAAAAAAGAATCGAATCGATGAGGTACAAAATTTTGGCACTTTCCGAGAGTGTACCTGAAAATGAAGTTCATATTTGAGATGATCAGGTCTTTTTTCACAAAAATGACATGTTAGGACATATTTCTTTTTCGATTTCAGGTAGTGCAAAGGTTCAATTCGAAAACGTGATAAAATCTGTCGACGTGTGCCGAGTAAATGATAATGCCTTACGGCCAAGAATATTAGGATTCTCATATCTCAGTGAACCTACACTATAGCATATCCAAATTATTGATGGATCGGCTTAAATGGATCGTGATCCTTCCCTTTGACCGCTCTTTTTTCTTCCTCTTCTTTCTTTCTCCATCCTTCAATCGACATCACATGTCTGGGCATCGTGGATACGTCTATCGTCTCTTCGCACGGAGATAATACATTGATATATTCGCACTTGCCGTATCCCAACCATCCAAAGGGGCTTCGGACATCCGGGACACCCGGGAGGTGGTTGAACAGGCTATTTCCTGGATTCATTAATCGCGCCATTCTTTCTAACTGTTTCCGTATGCTGGCAAAGAAAGATGAGACCGACATTACCGGATGCTACAACTGCCTAGATCATCACCTAATTTGGTAAACGAATTTGCGGTATCTATCAAACGTACAGTCAAGTCGAAAAGATTTGTTCTTATTTCACAGCGGTGAATATTTTCTTTCAGTGATTATCCTATGTACGTTATATATATATAAAGACTTTACTAATCACGTTTCATCTCATCAAATCAAACATTTGAGCTTGCCATTTCTGCAGGATAATTAATGTCTAGACAGAATCGATCCGCAGCTAGTTTATGGCAGAAATGTTCAAACGTTCCTCTTTTCTAGATCTAGAAATGCTTTATTAAATATTTATATTTTCAGTCATGTACTTGTACATTACGGATTGTAAGTAGCAATACAAGGAGAGCTCTGAGTGTAGATTCCTACTACCGGCACTTACTGACATCTTACCCAGACTTACCCCGCGATGACGTCACCGCAGAGAAGGGTTTGAGTCTAGGTAAGATATTGGCAAGTCTCGGTAATAGGAATCTGCATTCTGCGCGGAGAAAGGTTTGAGTCTGGGTAAGATGTCGGTAAGAGTCGGTAGGAGAAATCTGCACTCAGAACTTTCCTTGTATTGTTGCTGTTGTGAAACTGTAGTCAAAATTTGTAATCTTAGATACTATTTGTTGAACGGGATTATTTTCCATCGTACCTTTAAAACCCTCGTTTTATCTAACTTTTCGACTGCACTGTACATTGGATATGCATCTTCAAGAGGAAAGAAACGGCTAACGAACAGCCATGGGCTAATCAAATTTTTTTCGAAACGAATGTTTTAATTTGTCGAAGAATATGCAGATGGATGGTCCGACTGCCTCCAAGACGGTTCGTTATAATAGCGATCTTAATTCATCGTTGCAAATTGGCATTCAGGTATAGGTATACAGTGTAACCTTCGTTTATATTACAGCGCATGGCATTGCAGCTGGCTCAATCTCGTTGCTTCGCTGCAGCATTAGCTCAAGACTCTACCGAGTCTCCATCTGATAAAGAAGGAAAAATTCTCTCCAGAGGAAAAGTTGTTACACGCGCCAGCTGCATAGATATTATTTTATTCCCCTTCATTACACTGCTCTCTCGCTTTTCCTATCTTTAAAAAAATTTTAACTCCCTGCAAGAAGAATTTTACCAGCAGAAGCGGGGTGAATAGAGAAATAAAATATATCTCCAGTCGTAGATCGATATATTTTTCCTAGTAGCGGGTAGTATCGTTGTTCCTACGAGATCCCCGTTCAACAGATCGTAAGATTCGAAGACCCTTCGCGGCTAACCGTTCTCCGATATCTTCGATACTCGCCGCTTTTGTCTCCATAAAACGAATTTATATACATGGTTCTCGTGGCTGAACTTTGCCTCTTTGCTATGCAAGTGAGAAATCCATAACATCATTTTTAAACAAGAATTCTTCGATTGTTTATTCACTATTTTTATTCATTTCTATCTTTTCCTGTCTCTTGCTCTTGAGCAGCGTTTCTGTCGAATAATATTGTTGCAAGTTTTCACAGTACTGAAAAATGGTTTTTTTTTCTCGTCATATTATTATTTGAAACATAATTTTGAAGTACAAATACGCTACTTGTTATTTATTCATTTTTTATCGAATGATAATTTCCTACCCAACTGCAAGAGTGTCTTGTATTAATTAGCCCGTTTTATGGATGAAAGTATATTTGCTCTTTGACTTGTGAATTGGAATGAAACTTTCAAATTTGATCATTTCAAAGCGTCGACTTGACGCGTAATGCATAAAGTAACAGAAATTTGTCGTGTCAAAAAATGATGTTGACCTTGGCGGAAAACGTTGTATTTTTGTAATTAGAATTTTTATAATACGGTACTAATTACGTTCAATTATTCAGCTGAAAATTAAGGCTCTTAAAATATGGGGTACGCGAGTCAGTAAAATCTTTCAAAATTTTGCGTAGGTATTCGCGAAACCTTCGAATGTTACACGGAATTTTTCCTAATTTTCCGGTGTATTGAGCATTCTAAAAAATTATTTAAGTACTCTACAATTACGTAAAATCCGGTGAAATCTGAAAAAAAATTTGAATTATCCTGAAAAATCGTGCTCTTTAAATTGTAGAAATCATTCAAATATTTAAGAAGTATTTAGAAATCCAAAATTCATCATACGCCTTGAAATCGAATAGAAATTTATGAAAATCGTGTGAAAATTTTTGCAATTCGTTGAAATCTTTCCAAATCCCCCGAAATCTTTTAAACTCAGCCGAACATCTTTTTGTAATCCTTAAGAATCCCACCTAATTCCTGAAAATCTTTTGATCCGATGAAAATGTTGAATTAGGATTTTGAAAATCGAAAAAAAATATTCCTACACTGTCACCGAGGTTGTCCCCAATATTATATAGAATTTCCAAAGGTCTATAGGTATGTAAGTAAGCGATTCTGTACAACTGAAAAATTGTTTGAAACGTCGAAACTTTGTTTGTTTTTTTTTTTTTTTTTGTTTTTGTTTGTCTTGTTTTTTTTTTATCCATGAACTGAAAATGGCGATTGCAGTAACCTAAAACAGTCGCAAAGCTGGCGAGATTTCAGGATAAAATTTGGGGTGGTGGACGGCAGTATTTCATTAGGTCTTTGTCACTCGTTCGTTGGGTGAGGGGATAAGGTAGGCCGGGGATCTCTCACTCGATAAGCAGAAGAAGAGACGAATGATTTATCAAGATAAGACCGCACCGTTCTCGACAAGCCGGGATCGTTGTACGGAGTTGAGGGCGCGGCGGGAAAGGGGGGGGGGGGGGGGGGGTCGCGATCCTCGGGGATGCAGGGGGAAGTCGACAATGAAATATCACAGTGGCCGAAATGTTTAAGGTGGAAAACAAATTTCAGTGGAAATACGCTAAATCCCGTAAAAAATATGCTCAACCCCGCGGGACCCGCTCCTCGGTGATATTCCAAGCGTCCTCTGTATGGATTCTCGTAAAATATTTCCACTATTCCTTCGAGACGCTCAAGGGCATAAATTTTACAGCAAAATTGTAAACGCTCGAATATTGTAGCCAGGTTCGATATAGGCGTTTCTCCTTTCGGACCATGTGTCCCAGGACTACAGATACCTACCCTGATATTACGGGCGCTATCAATTCGAACGACTTCGGACGCTCTTTTGTCTCCTTATACGATTCCCTCCACTGCCCCATAACGGTAGGTACGATTTCCCGGGTCGGAACTATCGAGGAAATATCCGAAAATTATCGAAATACGCTGGACTCTGTCTATCTTCCTCCTTTGGGGCTGTGAAGCACTTCGCAAATACCTAGGATATTTAGAGAACAATCCGGCAACTTTACGTTCATTCCAGCGAAAAGTTACTCCGCAAGAAGTCACGGAAAGTCCGCTGTATTACCAAATTTTGAAAGAATGGGAAACTTGGGAAAGTAAAGCGACGCATGACGCAAACAGTAATTGTTTTTCATCGAAAACCTATTTTAATACGTTGAAGTACTTCGATTCGGATAAACTTTGATCGCTGAAACGTTAAAACTTTGAACGACGGTGAAAATTTTACAGACAAAAAATTTTCGATATCATTATCTTCTTTGATCGATCTTCAAATCATGCAGTTCTTACTTCTTACTGTAAATTTATTTACTAGTTATTGTACTACGGAAACAATGGAATATTCTTTATTTCGCGGCAAAAAACGATTCAAAATGAAAGCAAGAACCGACCTGTGAAAAAGATTGAGATTTCCTGTGAACTGAAATTGTTTGCCAATTGTACAAAGTGTCTAATATCATTAAAATCTTGTTCTAGAATCCGATTTTATTCGTTGAAATTCGTTGAAGTTATTTGAATGAATCTCAAGTCAGCCAAAAAGTTCTTTATTTTTTCTCAAGCTTAAAATAATTTTCCCAGAATTTCGCCAGTACATTTGAAAAGGAGGATGAATGAAGGCTGTAAGTACAATTGAAAAAAAAAAAACAAAAAAACCACCGACGAATTCAAGCGATAAATAATAGTGCAGCAAAGAAAAAATAGTTCTCCTGAATTTTTTTTTTTTTTTTTTTTTTAACTTCTCGTCACAGGTACTTGAAGTTTTTTTTTTAATTCTATTTTTCAAGTGTACTTGGGATTTTTTGGATTATCCCAAAATATCCTGTGAAAGTTTGCACTCTCAAAATCTGATTTGCCGAAAAAGTGTTCGACGACGAATCCCCGAGATATCAGACAATTCATCTCACAAGGAAACGAGCGCATTTCTCGCTGAATATTTAGCCACACTGGGAACGAAGAAATAACCGCGTTTTTTGAACGATTAAAATGGACGTGACCCCTTAACGAGGATTCGCAATGTTGATGAGGGGTCCATGCTTCAGACGTAGCCAGATCTTGAGACAAATGTTTCAGCGGGAGACGTCTACTTCTGGGTGAGGCATATAGGGTCTCGCGACAAAGATCATCCCTCGCGTTTTTGGGGTAGCCTTGTGACAAAGGGTCCAACAACCCCGTCAGAGAATCCTGGGACGGAACGGTAACGCGTGTTATAGCTGCTGGTTTCCGTGTTTATACAGGCTCGACGATGACTCACTCCAACCAACGTGTGCCCAGAACCGTAGACCCATTGCAACGCGATCCTTATGTTCCTCGAAGGCTCCCCTTAGCGAACGGAGCCTGCTTTCTGATAAAGGCAAAGGAGAAAAGTAGTTCTCTCATTTTTGAGCCAATCATTTTTTGCCACGTCGCAGCGTCCACGAATAACTCGAAACGAAGGGTTCAGGCCTTTAAAGATGCTCACCGTGACTGAAAAGCTAACAAGCCGCAACAAAAGTTTCATTTTCATTGACTGCAGTGTAGAGCGATAATTTAAACTAATCAACAACAAAGCGATCCCGTTGTGCGAATCTTACCGAATTAGTAAAGCTTCGAGTATCAGGCGGGATGTTGTTGATCAGTATCGAGCTTTGGGGCGACCTGCAAGCCTTTCTTTGATATTCAATTACTTTGTCACCTGATTGCCAAGTTCCAAAGTTCGGAAATTGAATTAAAACCAGGATGAAGAGGATTCGGATCACGGGCCCGGTGAAAACCTAATTGGGAATGACCCAACCGTAGGTATCCAAACCTCGTCTCCATGCCGCTAATCAATACCTGAGTTTGCGATGAAAAAATTTGCGGATTAGATTTGATGGTCGTTGTATCCTGTGCAGGTTCGACTGAATAAGGATACTCTCCACATTGTTTTGCCGGCATTATTAATTTCGGCAGGCATTCCACCATTCACGTATATGTGTGGAAAGCCAATCTGCAAAACTGCGGAATGATATGCGAAGCGAGTCGGTATACCCGAAGCCATCTGTATTAAATGAACACTGGGAGACGTGTTCTTTATCTCTGCACCGGCGCTGCAGTTGGAAGTAAGTAAATTTTGGAAAATTATGCAGACTTCTTTATGGCGGTAATCGCGATGTGAAATATCGGGGTGTAAAGTCTGTCTGCAGGGTGTCGAGCGATAAATGCCAGATGGCGGATTGGCAAACGATAGAAGGAACTCGAGGAATTACGCGATATCTGAAGAGAAAAGAAGAGGGGTGGAGAGCGAGAATCCATTAGGATAGAAATGAAATTGAAATTATTTCAACGAAATTTTTTTCTTGACTATCGATCCTCGAGTCTGCATCTTCTTATTCCAATTTCTTCCATGCTTGCACCTGCATCAATCAGCCAAGGCTGGGCTCTGCAGTCTTTTTCTCTTCTGCTTATGGATACATTGTAGCGTATGAGCAATTTTGATCTTGTTCTCGATGAATTATCTGCATGGTCAAGAAATATCGAACGTATTACAAGCCATGTGGTTATCATAATATACTTTGGATAAAATTTATTTCGAAATATTTTGGTAATCTTTATATTCCACTACCGGCTCATTTATAACCGGCAAGCACAAAAGGGCGTTGCAATTTTCGTTCATTTCATTAAATTCCATTCGGACAATCTACGACTTCAATTGAATAATAGGTCAGCTTTATTTAAATTGAGTTGAGGGATGTATGGTACGTAGAGCCAGGTTACGAACCTGTTGAAACAAAAATAAGACAAAATGCAGGCTTTGAAAATTGTAACTGAAGCTAATTAACAAAAATCTCATTAAAAATTCCACGTAAACCGCAAAAAAATTTCATGCACTGTCAATGAATTTCGACTGTATGAAACACCCTATTATTAATCATGTCAGAAGTGTCACTTTATATTCTACTACTTATTTCATTTAAAATTCCACGCAGTTCGTACGAGTCTAGTGAAAGACAGTTAATTTTATTCACCAATCAATGTCCACCACAAATCGTTTGGGATATTTGATGCTTTTCAGTTCGTACAAAAATCCGATGTGTATAATCGTTTAATTTACTTATAACTGGCATACGATTTAGCAAAATATACATTATTGCTATTCAAAATTTGTTCGGAGCGATTTTTCGGTCAAAAACATGATGGAATAATGTGATTTGTCTGATGTTGTTAATACAATGAGGTATTTAAGGTTAAATCCCATGATTTCGAATATTTTTCTGTACCACGAGGACGTTTTTAGTTAAATGCTACAAGATTAGCTTCCGTAACATTTTTTTAACTTCTATATCATCACCTTTCGGTCGATCACTCTGAATCTTCACTCGAAATTTTTTTAAATCCCATCACTTACCGTCTTTCGTCAAATGAATAAATTATTAATTACCCTCGACGTGTCTTGTGTCGAGAAGAAACGTTGAAACTTGGCAGATTCAGCGTTCACCTGCGCGTGCGCAGGCTTTTACATGTTGTTTTTTCATGCAGGTTGGGCACCTCAGACTTTATCTAGTGGAACTTCGCTTATAGAGGTTATGTAGGTGGTACGAATTTTTTTAGGTTAAGCAGGCCGGAAACACCCGACGTAGTGACTCGGGAAGGCTTGGCAAGCTCATACTGTTAACTATCACCGTTTCAACATAATTTCAATTTGTCACTTGACGCTGGAGAGTTTAACATCTCAGGCCCCGTTTTGAGTAAGTTGGCTCCCCTGCATTGCAGATGGAAATATTACCGTGATACGATCTAACCGACCAATACAGTCCAATTATTTTTCGCATGCGCACATTCTGCAATATGATTCGTTAATTCCAAAAAAAAAATAAACTGTAATTTCGAGCATGTTTGATTGAGCTAAAAAAATTTTAGACGTTACATAAATAAATGTCTATTAGCTCCGTATGCTTAAATTACCTTTGGTAGAATAAAATTTATTTAAATGACCGAAACGTTTTTTTGGCTGTAATCTGTGACTCAGACTGCTAACTTTTACAATTTACTCTCGGTATCTGCGTATAATAATTCACCCATTACATGGTTCCGCACCTGTTCACTGTCTACCGGTAATCAAAATATCGGATGTAGTTCGTTTTTCTCTTTTCCTTTCCCCTATTTCTTAGGGTGCAACTTGACCGTTGGTTACAGACGGTCAAGCAACGCGAGCATTAACTATCAATCAAACTTGTCAAAGTTTCGCAAGAAACATCGTATTCACGGTGTTGGTATCGTGTGGAGGAGACGCAGGATCGAGACGAAAGAAGTCGACCGGGTGATAGGAGGAGTCCCACAGGTCGCGGAGATCAATTTGTCGAATAGATCCGGACTGTTTCTCGGTGGCCGTCAGAGCTTCCGCGGCTTCCGGCGTCCCTTCCGCACCCTCCCATTTCTCAATTTCTTATTTCCTCCGGCTCTCTCCCTCCTTCGCCATCCTCCACCTTCTCTCCCTGCTGTTGCAGCGCGATCCTCCGCTGGCTGGTTTATTGGCTGATGTCACATGAGCGGGGCATTCGGCGTTAAAGGAAATCCTTTTGTCCCTCGGGATCTGATACACCAAGGAGAGGATGCTGGAAACAGGATGAAAAAACATGGGAGGAGAGCTCGGGAAAACCGACATTTCCGGCGTCTTGGGCTCGGATAAACGTCGACGAGCCGAACGGCCACTCGTCGCTTTAACCAATTTTGGCACTTCCGAGACGCGGGGAAAAGCTCCGCAACTCGAATGACTCGACGCGGCCGATTATGCCGTACAATGTTACCTACTTTATGCGGCATGCCCGTAAAGCAGTTGTTTTCAGGCGAGGATAATGATTTCAGTACGAGCTAAAGGCGAACCGAAATCGGGCACTGAAATCATTATTCGAGCCAAAAACAGTTTACGGGTACATCCCATTCAATATTTTTTACGGCACAGGCATGAAAAAGTCGTCAAATATGATACGAGGTGATTGAGGTTATGGCGATATGACTGCGCGCATGCGCACCTCTGGCTCTTTATAGGTTAGTTTTGATGCGCACTTCGAACTGCGCTTCAAAGTTCCGGTGTAAAGAGTGTACACCACAGCTTTGAACTTCACGCTATAAAGTGTCACTTTACGTAACGAAAACAGCAACCAAAAAGAGAATTTTTCATGCCTGCGCAGTTGAAAAAAATTAAAAAATTTCTTTCCATTTATCCCATTCACTCTGAACCGTTTATCATCAAAGAAGTTCCGCCGGTGTGGTTGTACACGATTGTGTAGAGAGTGGAGACCGATTTAGGGTAAAACTTAGCGGGGCTAATATCGAAGCGATTCGCGGTCTGAACAACTTACAAGTGTCGTTATACATCCCAGTCGGAAACTGCACTTTGAGGGGACTGAACTCAGTTTGATAACAATTAACCGCACTGGAGTGTTGGAAATAATGATTATAAACGGCGTGGAGAGTGCTTCCGAGCTTAATTGCAATGCCCACGTATCTACGACATTAACGTATCCATAGCGGCGGGACGAATGAGAAAATAATCGTCGGTTCAGCTTTTGGAACTTACGCGTTGGTGAGGTGAAAGTTTCCTGAGCTCGACAATCTGAGAATAATATTGTCATTAGTTCCACATTTGTGAGATACAGTAACTTTTTTACCCTGAATAATGCGGGAAATTGTGGTAAAAAGTGTGTTAAAGTAGACAAGATTGAAACAAAAAACTCTTGTTCATGACTCAAAACCTTGTAGCATTTTGTTTTATAATATAAAACTGGAAGTATCTTCAACCATATTGAAATTCCAAAATACAACGATCGACGAAAATCCATTAAAAAAAAAAAACATGTAAAAGAAATTATTTTTTCTTATCTATAATCCGTATATTTGTGGAAATATTTTTCCGCCCACTTGTTGTTCCATGAATCTAAGTATAAATGGATCTATTGATTTATTTCCTTACGTATTTGTCCGTATGTTGAAAAAAGCGCTTGGATGTCTGAAAAAACAGTTTGCATTTAGAATCGTGTGTAATACATACTCAAAATTACCCGATATGCGGAGTAATACCATTTTATATCTCACCTCAATATTAAGGTTTCTGCAAACATTTATAACATATTCCTTTCATTTCTCGCAGTTATCGCAATTCACCGCTGAATATTAAATTGGAATGAAAATAATCAGAATACCTCAAATTTTCATATCACTTAAAGAGACCTCATTTTGTGGGAAAGTAAAAATGTTCGTAATATGATTTCACTTTAACCACCTCAATGCTGGTTCAATATAAATTGAAATAGCAATTTGTGCCTGTAGCGAAACGTAATCTGCTTGCACAAGCTGCCATCTCCTGTTTCACTTATCAGTTCAGTTACATACTCCCGTGCATTCCTTGCCTCCAGTATTTAATCCATGCATACACACATACCTGTAAACTAATAGCTTTATCGTAGTTAGTCCTTCGCACAGTATGCTTATATGCTTATATATTATTTCTATTCATCTACCTTATGGCTTGTACCGTATACCTACCCACTAACCGTAAGCTGAATTATTAGCCAAGAAACAATGAGGCTAAGAGCTATTGTTGATTGTCCAAACCCTGTAGGATTTGTTCATTACCAGAGGATTTATGGTTAAGATATTGCAGAGTTCAAGCCTCGGTTTTCCGTGATTATTATTGCATAATAGAAATATAGGTTACACCGATTGCTCCAATTGTTGAAAATGATTTGACGACGAGTAAGACTCAGATTATTATCACGCAATATCTTATTGACTCAACTTAATTCTTTCGGCAGATTAATTGTATTTTAAAATAATACTGTGCAGAGATTGAAATTAGTACGCTTCATTTTTCATCGTTATTGGCAGAATAAGCAAACGTTTAGAGTATAATTGAAAGTAGTTTTGGGGTGTTAATTTCTTGTAATAATATCATTTTTGAATGCAGCACGAAACGTAAATTTTGTTGGAAGTAATCGAATCGGGTTCTTAAAAGTTGGGTAGTATAAATTTTATTGTTTTCTGACCAAATTACATGATTGTAGAACACGTGCGCCAAAATTTAGAATTTCTAGTCTCTATAAATAAAATGAACAAATCAGTTGTACAGATCTTAAATTATACCGAATTTCATTTTCCGACTTGAATAATGTTCTGTAAAGAATTGGAGTTGCTAGAATATAACATAAGCCATATACAAGCTCTTGGAAAAAAAATAAAATTTTTTGTGGGACTCACTACTCACTGGAATTGGGTAGATTTTAATCGAAATGTGAAATTATCTCAGAACTTAGACATTGAGAATTTCGTTAATTATCACGTTTTTGCCGATCCTGTGTGTACTTCCATAAAACGTTACGATGTTGATCAAAAGAACCTCGAATTTGAAAATTAGTTTTGAATTTCCCTTATTAGTTTTAATTTTTCAGAGCCCCAATTCTAATATAATGAAATGTTTTTTATCGATCGTGAAAAAGTGTATAATTTGCTCATCGCCATCAAAGTAAAGAGGGATTTGAGAACAAATACCGGGCGTGTATTCACCTGATGAAATACCAACAGAAGTGCGCGTTGTTTCAATAAAGTCAGTTATTACACAATCAACGTTATTGTGCATCGGGTGAATGGAAGGGTGCAGGAAAGTTTTCTTTGCCAACGATTATAGGGAGAGATTTAACAGTGTAGCAGGGAGGCGAGTTATTTGTTCCAATACTTTCGTATTCGGTTGCTTTTACTTCCTTCGTTTTTCCCGCGCGACTTCAGAGCCAGGATAAATTCATTGTGTTTGCCAGCCTCCAAGATTCTACGCCAAACGAACACAAGTCGAATTATATTTACTGTCCTAAAAGTTTTCTGAAGTAAATGTACGTTAAAAGTTAGTCCAACCTCGGCTCGTTTTCCGCGGGCATCGTGACTTTAACAACCTAAATAAGTTAACCTTTTTCTCCTGGCAGTTTCCCTAATCGCGGCTGGGATCGTATCCCTCGGTTGAAAAAGATACGCGGTACCGGACGTCAAACGAATGACAAATTCCAGAAAAGATGAAATCCCGCAGATGCGAAATATTGAAATAAAACGAAAACGAAAATGCATTTTTCGATTCGAGGGAAACGGCGTAGGTGTACCTAATTACCAAAAACTCTTGTTTATTTTGTTTTTTTATTTTTTTTTTATTTTGAAGCATTTGACGTCAAAATCGTAAGAGAGGGAAAAAGTTTTGAGAATTTTACTGCCAACAAAATCGGATATAAATAAATCACGTGTAAAGTCTTGCCGTTGGCGGAAAAGTATCAACTAAGAAAATTAATGTCATTTTCCAAGTATTTTTTAACAAGGTGTTCAAATATTTGGAAGAAACTTTCAATGTCAGCTTCGCGAGATTAAAAAAGTAATTTAGAAATGGATACACGAATTACTCGATTTTTTAATGCCTGCGTATCAATTGATGACGAGTTTCGATTCGTGGAATATAAGATGAACACCGACGGCGAAAGCGATCAGAAAAAGAAAGAATATAAGAGATGGTCTAGTATTTCTTTCCAGGGATTGCAAATATTTGCTTCTGGTTGATCGTTAGCTTATAACAAATCCCATCATCTTGTGATCTGGAAGAAATATAAAAGCCAAGGAATCCGTGGGTGTATCTTGAATCAGTATTTGCGGAACGGTCGAGAAGAAGCCTTCGATTAAGGATGTTTCAGTAGTAAAGTCAAGTCAATAAACCGTTCCAACAGATCGATTAAGAAGCAGAGATTCGAAATCGTTAATCGAACCAGGTGCTGATAAGAATTTCACCCCAAAACTAATCTTTCGGTATCCGAAGAAATTGAGAAACGTGAATTGTATCGAAATAATTGAGTAATCAATGATATGATACGCCTCTAATTTTACACGTAGTTCGCCTTTTGTTAAAGAAAAATTTGTATAGCTTGTCCAATTTGAAATAATAAAAGCTTCTTTGGATTGTAAATTAATTCTACGAAAATCACCTGACAGGGATTTCTGATGAGATGAATGTATTCCGAGATGGAGAAACACTTCGTTATACTCAAACCGTATTCATTTTATATGAGTTGTTTTTTCGGTCTATCAAAGAGCTGAATAAAAATTCGCGGTCAGGATAATTTATTTACCATCAAAATAAACCATGGTTCGTGAAAATTGAATATACGGTACAACTTCTTCGTTTCAGTTAATTCATAAACACAAATGAAACATCTTGTTCAATTACTAATGGTCAGTATTTACTGACAGAAGCAGGAATTATATACATGTTTATCATTATTACAATGATTTACTGTGAATGATATACCGTATATTTGCCTGTCGGAGAAAGAAGTCGATTCCCTACAGAGGTCTGAAATATGTATTGAAAAAGCCAGAAGAATAATGTACAACCGCTTTCCAGCTGAAGTTGAAAAAGAGAATTTTTATTCGACGCGACGCTTGTCGGAGTGACAAATTCATAAGGCATTCCGTTTAGCAAATGTGGCGAAAACAGGTCTGAATTTTTCAATAATTTGTTCGTTCTTTTTTTTTGTGAATTTCGTATAAATTTACATGACGCCAAAGTATCCATGCCTCGTGGTTTTTATGTCGAACGAACATTTACGCAGTAATCATCCTCATCTTGGTAAAAACTTCCAACGGTATAAACGAATTTGAATAAAACGTGGGTAGAAATTTTTCTATCCAAAATTTTCTCCGCTCAAGCAGAGAAACTGTGCAGGCTGGTCGCGCTGGCGGGTGTCTAAATTCCCACAGAATTTCACAGTGTCTTGAAATACAGAACCGCAAAACCACAACCCGCTAACCGCAAAGATATCTTATCTCATCTGCCCACTGTTAAATTACCCCCAACACCATACCCGTCTTCTCGCGCTACCCGCACCCTCCTCCACATCTCCACGAAGCCAACCAACCAACCACCAACCACCAACCATCCACCTACCTACACCACTTTCGGAAAACAGAGGGAGTGAAATTGCACTGCTCCAGGTGTCTCCCCGATAACGATGGAGATCCATGAAATATCGCCGGTGCAGAGGTGGAGGTCTTCCCTACCCCGTCTCTCTTCAATTTATCACCGACTCAAATCCAATTCTGATCAAGTTTTGCTGCCTTGCCGACTGTGTAAGGCTAACACTACATATTTGATGTGGCTGTGCAAAGATGTCTTCGATCTGTTGATGATTCTACACAGATTGCGTAGCTAACGGTCGAATGGTCCAACGCGCATGCACTAAAATTCTAGAGCAAACGCGGTTGTTTTGTCAGGTTGACCAACGTTTTTGAGGTTAAATACATCGCGGCGACCTGTCATCTGAACTCACGACGGTTGGTCAACCTGACAAAACAACTGCTTTTGCTCTAGAATTTTAGCGCATGCGTACCGCCAGTCGAGGCAGCGTTTAAATAGAAGAATTACCGAATCAAGACGAATCGAGTGTTAAATGTGGCTAATGAAGTTTGAAAATGTCAAGTCAGTAAAAAACGAATTTCTAAGGAAAGAGCTCAGTCAGGTATGGAGATTATTCTTTCGAGGAGAGAAGCCGAGCTTGCGTACCTCATCGATTTGTTTACTTCTATTACAGATTGTAGTATATTAAAAATGTTATATTATCCGTCGAATTCGGATCAAACATACGGATTTGGCTCTAACATAAGGCGCACGGTAATTCGAAGTATATCACAATCAGTTTATTTATTGATCCTGAAGATATGAATAGATGTTACGAAGAGAAACATTTTGAAACTATCAGGCAAACAATTACATTTTGATTTCTTCAATCATAAACTTCTTACCCGTTCGAAAAAAGCAATGAGAATAAAAATTGTACTGAAAGGCCATCGGATCTTATTTGTTTCTATTGTTTTGCATGGTTTTTTTTTTTACTTTGAACAGGGATGTACGGTAAATTTTTCGCAGTGTTTCTAATGACGCGAAATAAAAATAGTTCACACCGTTTAATATTGCGATATTAATGTACCAAAGTAATCGCGAGGTAAGTCAGTAAAAAATTACGGTGTCTAATATTTTGAATATTTCAAGCCTCTGAATTGGCTTTCTCTCTTTTCTATCTCTTACTGACTTGAACTCATCTCAAATTCAGGGATTCCACCAGAATTAGTACTGGTACTCCTGAACTGATGATTGTAGATTATTTTGATTTCAGTTAAGTGAAATTTAATTTTTTTTTAACCACTATCATTTGAATAGAAACAGGCATTGTTTTTTACACCATATATCGATAATTATCAGAACAATCAATTTATTCGGCTTCTTTGACCCTCTGTAATATTCTACGCCCTTTTACGTATTTGTCTGTTTATTTAAATATTATTCTACACGCTTTATGAACAAGTTTTTATCAACTATATTATACATTGTACGTAATGAGTTTTTTTTTAAATTGTAATCAAAGTAATCTTCTAAATTGTTAAGCATATCGAAGCGGTTTCAAACGAAGCGTCGGTATTTAAACTATTATTTTAAATAATTCCATTGCATTCTATCTGTATATTTTTACAGAGATCTTCGTAGCTTGGGACTGCAATAATTTGAAAAACACGCAACGTACGACTTTATCGTAATGAAATTGATAAGAAGTATCGAATGTCAGACTGATACCAATTCCATCGAGGCTTTATACGCAGATTGGAGATTTTGGCTAGGGTTTTCGATTTAGGATTGTTATTTCTTACTAGGGCTCCTCCTGACTCCTGGACATGGCGGATTCGAGTCAACAAAAACAAGTCCCGGCGTTCTCTGCAGCCTAAACAGGCACTTCCGGTAAACAACCCGGAGCCACGGGTAAACTTGCCCCAAGGACTCGGCGCTCCTCTTCCACTTTTTATATCGAATCAACTAGCCGTCCCCCCTAAATGTCGGGGAATATTTCACGCCTGACGAACTTCGCGTGAATGATTTTTACAAACTTGAAACTCACTTTGCGTAGTTAACATTGTGTGCTGATTTTTTCTGGCTCTTTTTTCCCTACTTTCTTTACTTCAAACATACTAAAAACTGTATGCATCTTAATTGCTGAACGACTTAATTTCCTAATTTCCTAATCAATGTCACCGCACGAAAATTTTTCGTAACCAATCAGATACAATCGTTCGGAACATTTGCTCATTCACGATTTTTCCAACCATAGTAAATACAGCTATGAGCATTAGTTTTTACAGCAGCCATTTAAGAGGGTGGAAAATAAAAAATGTGCAAACGTGATTCACAACGTCAGCTTATTGAGGCTTGAATAAAATGTTTGCAAGGAATGACGGAAGGAAAGAAATCAGCTCATATTATACTTCCCCAATAAACCGCATCATGCGCAGAAAGATGCGCTCGTTCGATGAAAATATTCCCTGAATCAGTTCAAGCTTCATCTTAATTAGGGGGAAGTAAACCTGTCGCTTTCAATTTATTCTTTCTCGTCTTTCTCTTTTTCTTATTCCTCATCCTCAATTTTCATCTTCACATACCTATGTATAGATAGAAGGTATATTTCTCCCTCCTACGCGTCGTGTTTTCATATCCTTTGCAATTTCTCTTCTCCAGCCGGTTCTCACGGTTTAAATTTTTAATGATTAGTGGATGGTTTTATCGTCTAGACAGTTTGAAAATTCATTGATTTCGTTTCACGAATTAGTTTATCCAAGAAAGTATTAGATTAGAAAACGTCGAGTAACTACTTGACGACGAATTATTTCAAGTGATTCAATGTCCTCGGATGATCTTTTTTTTCAACTTAACTGCTTGAACGATTGGTAATGATATTTGTAGGAACTTCAACTGGGTAACTACTTTTAAGAACAAACACGAGGAAGAATTTTCAATTACACTCCTTAACGCGTCCTTTATACCATTTTTCATAAGTAAAGAGAAGGTAGCAAGAATATTATCGACTGAGGTATTAATTATAAATACAATTACGAAAAAATAATAGGAACGAAGAAAACTACATTCGCAAAACGAATTGCAAATTTTACCCTTGCAGAAAGTAACCTACCCTTATCTAGAGTTAAATGAAACCAGGTATTATTGGTTCCATTGAAGAGTAATCGGCTCTAGTTTATACGTGAAGACATGTCTTTAACTCAGGGTTTGAAAATTATTCTTTCAGACGGCTTGCGGAAAACGGACTTAAAGCCGAACCCCCTCTCTTTTCCCCAGAGACACTCAAGTACGAATAAACAAACTCTTGCATTCAAGAGAGGATGCATTTTTTATTTCCAACCCTGGCCTATCTTGTACATACTGTGCGCTTACTACTTAATGCGCTTTGCATAAGCTCGCCTGAATAAGAAAGCTAAGAATATTCTAAACGACATATTCTTATAAACTCAGGAAGGTTAAGAAGGAATTTAGACAATTTCGTGTAGTGTACTCAGAATTTGTGAGAACTCGAACCTCCTCCTTAAATTGCAATGAATTGAATCTTTTCAAAGACAAATTTCTGAATCGCTCCTGCTGTGTATAGATCGTCCATTTTTTAAATCCAAATTTTAGAAATGATGACAGCCTGTCTCACTTGTGACGCAAAAACCGTTTTCACTCACCCGGTGAATGAGCGGATTAAGCATTCTCGAGTGCGATAGTAGATACGAGAACTATAATTGTAACTTAATGTTCAAGTAAATGCTTGTTTCAACCGCTGCAAACTGCAATGGGACAATTCGCGCCATCCGTTTAACCGCTTGTGGAACGGTGGCGTTGCGGATTAACCGCGTAGACGTCTTTAATTGATCGCCCCATTTAAATTTGTGGCTGGCCGGTGTTATCGATGGAGCGTGAAGGTCGACGATCAGATTTCGATAAACGAGAGAATCGAAAACTTATTACAGAGTATACGGACTGCTAAGTTATCTCTCAAACAGGCAAAAATACCGGTCAACAGCAATCATGAGGATGACGTTATACTAATTAAATTGTACTTTGATCGATCAAAAGATAAAGTTGATTCGACTATTATTTATTTTAGGATAAATGGAATAACAGACAGTAAAACTAGTAATTGAGAAACGTTCAATTTATTGTTTTTGAATGAATTCAAAGGTTGCAAGCTTTCAGGGTTAGTTTTTATGCCTTCGTTCAGTATCTTTAATGATATCAAAGATTCGATGTGTTGCTTTGTCGATAATGTAGAGCTCTAGTTATTACTTACAAGTTAGACAGACAGATAGTTAGATTATGATGCACGATGCCTGTCTAGATGTTTGGTATTTTTGTTCGTTTTGTAAGCCTAGCCTAGGTACCTTGTGGTTTTAGGATAATGTTACCGATTTTCTTTTGAATCACACGCTTCGTATCGTTTACGTAATCCTTATCAATCGCTCGTAAAACCTAAATGTAAATAACCCGATTGATGCAACAACATGACTCGATCTGAAACATTCCTTCCTCCGTCACTGTATTTGAACACGAAATACATAAATCGATGATTTTAATTTGGAGTGAGAGATTTAATTGGCACTAGTAGAATCACCATGAATTCTGTATAAACAGACTTTTTACATCGTCAGGTCAGACTCACGTCGACTGCACATTACATACCTGTGTTATACGACTGCACGGACTAAACTCGAAACGCACCCAGCAGGCTTCAGTTGTCATTTCAAACTTATAATTGCTCCGCTAGATGGCACAATGCGGAGAAGTTAATTCGCTCGCATTTTTCATCCGACGAAATCTGCATGGTCGTGTCCGTCATTGTGCAGCCATCCACCCATCAGTTCACGCCGCTCCATCCTGACTCTGACGCCCTTTACTTTTATTCTACGCAATTTTATGCCAGTGTTAATGCCTCGAGGATATTAGAGAGAAAATATTTTGGTATTTCCGTATTGCCTTCGAAAATATGTAACAGATTTCTGTTACGTATTACAATATTAAAATGATATTGTGAGCAATTTTTATGATGGAATAAAAGCGAGGGGGTGAACTTCCACGTAGACTTGTCAATTTGAATTATAGAAATAGTTTGTTAGCGGTTTCACCCTTCGGAATAGCATTCAATTAGAATTTCATGGTGACGCAAGAAATATAATATTAAATAATAAATGAGCCTGGATTTGTCACACGTGTTTTACGAAGAAGGTTGCATTTTTCACCATTTTTTCACACCTTTTCGCAATAAAAAAGGTGTACGTTAAACAATGCAATTATCTCAACGGTAGGTTCATCTACTTACAAATAATCTTCAGAATGAAAAATATTCAGTTTCGTTGGTTTCTAGTCAAAATTTCGACGTTCAGTGTATACGCAAATTGCAAAACACGAATGAAGGTGTGGAACGTAGTTAATAACTCAATCAATGATGGTTTAAAAAAGTTGAAAAAATTACTAGATGTAGTCCAAGCTAGTAATAAAAGATTCTCATAGTTTAGAAAGTATCCATTCATTGCTTCTCTGTTCAAAAAATGCAGGAAATCACATACTTTTCGGCTTCCTAAGGTAGCTTCTCTCCTTAAATCTAAGCTGCGGTGCAGCAATGTCAAGGAACAAATCGGAAATCAGGGTTGATTACGTGCTTGCATTTTTATTCTACTCAACGCGACTTAGCAGCTTTCAGAAAATTGAATTACTTTTGGGTGATATGTATATATCAGATACATGTAGTTATTCTCGAGCTTCATCAAACTTTTTTTTACGACTCAACAGACTCATTTTTGAGGAATTTTTCCTATCATAGTTCTTGGCAACCCAAATGCATTTTCATTCCAATTTCCGGACGGATACGATTGAATTTTTCTAAAATATATATTCGACGTATTGAAACGAAATTAATTATGGTCTTGATAAAAGGCGGTTAAATTTCTTTGTACATAATATACAGTAGCGCTCGAAAGTATTTTTACAAAGATATTAATTGAGTTGATTACATGCAAGAAAGTTTATTCTAATATATTGTAGTTTAACAAAAATGAATAATATCATTTGTTGAAGCAAATCCGATGTTTTAAACAACTGTCAAAAATTAGCTATCGATCACTCGAAAATGAAGTGAAAATAAAGAAGAGTAAGAAAAACGATTGGTCAAAGTAATAACGAATTTCACATTATCAAAATACTTTTGAGCGCTACCGTAGTTTGCCTAAAGATCTTTTCAATTCATGCTTTCATCATTATACTCTGATTTGTTGTGACGTTGATTTAATTTTTTACGATGTACGGCTTGTCCCGAATAACGAGTAATGATAATAATGTACATACCCATACGGAATATTCATTTCCAACGGACGCGGCTTGGACACTGACACTCACTCTGGGTTACGTATCACCGATAATATTGACAAATCACGACGAGCACATTTTTTCTTGTCCTAGAGACGTCAAGTCCAGAGCCTAAGGCAACACAGACTGGGCACTTGAACGAAATTTGGCGTAATCGAATCGCCGGAGTTGCTGTGGCTTTATATAATTTGGACTTCCCTTTTATGGTGAGAGAGGCGAGCGATCGTTCGCCGCCTAGTGATTGTCTATGATACCTCCTCACTTACCTTACGTGCGTGGATATTCATGGCCATCCAATGGACATCCATCACCGTCGTTAATCTAACCGTAGATATATTGTGGATTTCTGTAGATGTCTGTCAGAGATCCACCATGTATAAGGACGTCTTATAGAGTTGCTGATCCTCTATGGACCTCTGATAGATGGAGTGTTCCGTGTGGGTACGTAGGTTCAAATTATGCGAAAAGAATCGCAAATTTTATGATCAAAGTATCAGGTTCGCGAGATCGTGCGACGAATGATTTTCTTACTTTTTGTCACTGCAACGAACAGAGATTTTGATCAACAGATTAACAAAAAAACAAAACAAAAAAAAAAACACCGTTCACATCGTGTTTCCCGCCTGGCTTCTGCTTCTTTTCACGATCAGAAGGCGAAAAATTCGTCGAGCTTTTTTTCTGTGGAGGGAGGGAGGCCGGCATTTTTCTGATAGCCTGATTCGCGGGACCAACTTCTTCCATCTTTGGTTGAGAAGCCTGGATTAGCATTTAGAGTCGAACATACCATACCCTCGCAAATAACCCCCGTACAAGCCATATTTATGCTCGTTCGAAGCGGCCGCGCTGCACCCGTAAGTATAAACGGGAGGTGTTGCTGTATTTCTGAACACATAGTAGGTATAGCGTTACATAGGTCTGTGGAGGTATATTCGCAACGTAGTCGAACCTTGTATTTTCTCACCTTTGACCGCCTTTCGGGGAAATGGAATTCCCGCTCTTTCATGATTGGAAAATACCTTGGAAAATACCGAGATCTCCGAACCTCGGACTTTCTATTATATAAATACACGGTTTTTGTTATACTATACATATACTTACTGCGGTTCTGGATTTTCGGGAATCGTTTTCCAAAGCTCGTTGATTTACATTTATATCGGGTATTCCGCGAGGTTTCGATCAAGACTGGAAAGCTCACGTTTCCAGTTTTTTGTCCAATTAGTTGAAAACAAACATGCAGTTCGAGTTTAAAAAAATATTTTAACCAATCCTATATCTGAGACGTGATTGAATTTGATATTTCAGAAGCACCCGTTTTCCGAAACCTGAAAGAAGTTGAGAAAAGTCTACGAAAGTATCACCAAAGTTTTGAATCCCGAGTAGAAGATTGATATTTCCATAACAGCAAATATTGAATTCGGAGAATTCGAACTTTGTTTCGAGATGACTATTTTTATGCAACAAATTTTGAACTAGAGGATTTTGTACTTCATCGTTGGTTTTAATCCTCCAAAAGGACAGATTGATCGTCAAAATTGAATTGTTTTCTTTTATCGAATGCTCACATCAACTCAATTCTTTCCATTAATCATACCGTCGAACAATACCGTCAAATCGATGAACCTTGAAAATATGATAAAGCTTCTTTTCAGGGATATTCTTATCATCCATATATCAAATTTATTCGGCACAATTAAATCAGTTTCATTAAATAAAAAAATATCTAATCTGCTGTCTACAC
The DNA here is from genome assembly GCF_021901455.1 of Neodiprion lecontei. Taxonomy (NCBI): domain Eukaryota; kingdom Metazoa; phylum Arthropoda; class Insecta; order Hymenoptera; family Diprionidae; genus Neodiprion; species Neodiprion lecontei. Next base: position 8,350,197 of record NC_060263.1, read on the forward strand.
TTGTTATTAGCTACAGAGATACAGTAAATTTTTTCAGTCATCGTCATAAAACAAAGTGGTGGCAAAACCACTCGTTTTTTGTAATTTTAACGAGGTTTGGATAAAATAATCCTTCAATATTCTAACATAAGACACACGAACTTATTTTCTTTGAATTTGCACCTTATAATTTTTCGCCGTGTCATTGAAGATCGATTCAATTCAAGCTTTTATTTGTATCCTTGACGGTATGAAAACTGTTTTCTTTCGTCAATGTTTTCGACAGACTTTATTATTTTCAACTCATCTTTAACCGATATTGGAATGAACAAAACGTTAAACATCATTTGCTTCTACATGCAAATGGACGGTCCCAAGTAATAAACATATTCTATTGCCACTAGCAGTTTATTATAAATATTCTGTTTCTCATTTTATTTATACATGTGACCCATACCAAATGGCCCAGCATATGGTTCTTGAAATACACACCTGCATGCTCGGAATATCGTAGTCGTAATATAAGATGTTCGCGTTCTCCACACGACGGGGGCAAATAGAGCCTCTCAGGGTGGTCGGCTCCTTGATAATTTCCTTGTTCACCCCCCGAGGAATTCTATTGGTGTATGGACTAAAATATCTATACCCGAAAATACCTGTAGTATAAATATCACAACAGAATGGGGGACAGCTTTTCTCACCTTATTCTGTTAAGATGCTTTTTGTTTTCGTCTGCTATCAAGTTTCAACAACACCCTCGTGGTTCTGATAGTTGAATACATGATGCTGATCAATTACAATCACAACAACCACAGTCACGTATTTAGCAATTGGTAAATTGTTAAATTGCATTGTTTCTTTTTGCTGCACCGAGAGATTATTTGCAAATGAATTTCAGATTTTGAAAAGAAGAATTTCAAGAATTAGGAGCTTGTCCGTAATTTTGAAATCAACTGACATCTCTGGTATTGTGTAACCAGTTCAAATCTGTTTAAATCTCTGTTCGATTTTTCTAAAATCTTCTGAACACCCGAGTAATCTTTGAAATGTCGATAACTAAGTATATTCACAAACGGTCTTTTGTGTTTTTAGTGAAAATTTTGAAAAACATATCACGAGTAAAATTATTCAAACACATATTTACCAACCGACGAATTTCACATTCACACTGTTTATCCTTGTGGTATCTGAATGATAATCCGTAAGTCAATTACAAACTCTGAAGAGGGTCTTCGAAAGGGTCGTAATTTACCTGAGCTTTTCCATTCGTAGTCCTCTAATACTAATAAAAAAAATTGAAAGTTGTAGGAATGAAAAGGCGTATCCACCAATCATACAACCTTTTCATATTCGTACAACAAATAATAACGTGAGACACGTAACAATTATTTTGACAGCTCGTTCAATATTTTTTAAAAATTACAAGCTGAAGAAAGAGGTTAGTTGCCCAAAAATCGATCCTTTTCATTAATTTTGATACGAGATAGTGGTAAATTGAGAAATTGTCAAATTATCTTATTCGTAAGCTATACAAAGATATTTTCGAAAATAAAAATCCAGAAAAAAGTGGAATCATAAACAGAAGTTTATATATAAACGCTTCGTTTCAAATTGCTTCAAAATGGTTGAAAATTCAGTTGATGCGGTCGACTTCACTCCACAATAGCTCATTTCATCCAGAAAACCATTTTCTACAAGTCCATTGGGAAATGGCCAACCAACTTCTTTGAAGATAAAAAAAAAGTCCTATCTTAACCAGTAATCAGCAGTCTTATTCAAAGTAACTCAATGCTTACAGGCGAATATCTCGTAATCGGTTAGAGTTAGGGAAATTATACCCGAGTACTTTTGCGTAGAACGTAAAATTTCCTACTTAAGATACATGATAAGTCAAGGGTTTACGAGAAAAAAAAATTCAAACGTCTTTTTACGTGTTATTTAATTGGAAAATGGCAAGAATAAAATAGCCGCTTCTAAATATAAATATTAAGAGCTCACATTTGCCTAGGATATTCTATTTGAGTGTCCATGGTATACGTACGTATAAAGCTTGTAAACCGTGTTAACTGGACAGTATCGCCGACATGATCGTAACCACGCGAAGGAAGTTTCGAACGGGTGGACAACGGCGGGGTGCGGTTTGAATGGAAAAATAAAACAAAGGGTTTCCCACCGACAACGACTATAGTTTCCTCATTTCAGCCGGGGCTTTGTTACTCCGTCCTATTTTCCTGCGGCGAGTAACTACCGCCTTTCCAAACGCCTCTTATGCATACGTTCACGTGCAGGCGTTGGTAGTATACTTGAGGTCAGTGATTCTAAGACTGCTAATTTCTCGGACAAGTTGATTAGGTTGGCAATATAGAATTGGCCTGCAGCGCCACCACCGGCTGGCCGCGAAACAGGTTCAATCCTTGTAAACATAATATACTTCACGAGTGTCAAATCTAACCTAAGAATACACAATTCGTGAAACAGGCTCAATCTTTGTAAAGATTTTGTGAAGAAAAAAAAAAAAAATCATAATATATCCGATCCAAATCTAATCCAAAAATACTAAAATGCAAAACTGAGTCAATTTTTGTAAACGTAATATAACCCATGACCGTCAAATCTAACCCAAAAATATTAAATTAGCGAAATAGGCTCAATCTTTGTAAAGGTAAGCCTATGGCCGTCGAATCTACGTATCCTAAAAATACAAAATTCGTGAAACAGGCTCAATCTTTGTAAACATAACATAACCCATGACCGTGAAATCTAACCCAAAAATATTAAATCGGTGAAAGAGGCTCAATCTTTGTAAACGTAAGCCTATGACCGTCGTTTCTAACCTAAAAATACAAGATTCGTGAAACAGGTTCAATCTTCGTAAACGTACATCCATGACCGTTGAATGTAACCTAAATATACAAGATTCGTGAAACAGGCATAATCTTTGTAAACATGACATAACACACAACTATCGAATCTAATCCAAAAATATAAAATTCGACGGTCACTGGTTATGTCTTTTTAAAAAGATTGAGCCTGTTTCGCAGCCGGTCGGCTGTGGCGCTGCTGGCTGATTCCGTGCCGTTGTCAACGTAACCGACTTGTCCAAGAAATTAGCCGACTCAGAATCACCAACTCGAAGTGTACACTAGCATAAAGGTCATGTGAACTTGATGGATGAATTCGCGTCGGTGTTCTCGGCGCCCCTTCGCCTTTCCTGCCTGCCCCATTGCAGCCACCGATTTTTATGTTACTTTTTTCAAGGTAATAATGATTCCCCTTATTTCTCTTTACCGTCCGGTGTTCGATTAGCGATATAATTTGTCACTTGGCGCTGTCCTGTCGGAAGAGAAAAATCCATCCTGCGCGATGAAACTCAAACCTGGTGTATACGAGTTTTACACGTCGGCGAAAATGTATTGTTGATAGTTTCGGCCGAGAATGAGGAGCTTATCTACCTAAAGGATAAATGGGATCCTGCACAGTGTGTATCGAACGATGAGATAGGAAAAAATAGAAAACGAAATCTGTACTATGTATAATAAATGTGATACCGAACAAATTCGAATGATAGCAGCTACATAGATGTAAAAAATTTGCTTCAAGTTTTCTGGATTAGAACGTTGAGAATCCTTGAACTCTGAGGTTTTTCATCCCATTGTAAAGTTTTTGGAATGAATTTTTTTACCATACAGATCTCCAGAAGCTGACCGGAAAATTTTCCCAAATCGCTATCCATAGTTACCTCAAGGGTGAATGTAAAGAGATTTGTTCATTAGTACGGATTAATAGTGTAAGATTACTTGATTTTTTTATAAAACTTCATGGGAATTTGATCAGATGCATTTCTATTACATAGTAGGAACGTTGATTTATTCTTATTCATTATTAATGTCACAAAAAACATCGCTTGAGGTTGTTTAAGCAGCTTTTTTTTTTCCAACATTCGATGTACGATTGGATTTAGGTTCTACTTGTCTTTAAAATCACCCTGAATCTCTAAAGAAACCGATAAAACCATTCCGAAAACCTGTGAAATTTCTCTGAAATACCATAAAATCAGTGAAACCATAAGATGTTTTTTAAATCGTCGTAAAATTTTTGGAATCTACTTTTATAAATATTTTGAAACCTTGAACAACTTTATGACGTAAAATTATGTGAAATCTTTCACGTTGAAATAGTTGAAAATCCTTGCGAAATCTTTTGATTTCGATTCAACTCTATCGAGATATTTGAAAACGTGAGAAATCACTTGACACCGCGTGTATAACCGTAACGATTTAAAATATTTTTCAACGTGCAGTGAAATCGTTATAAAATTTCTGCCATTGTACAAACTGCTGTATTTAAACGGCGCATTTCGTGGGAGGAAATCTGAGGAACTCTCCGGTTGAAATTTGATCGAATCTAAGACAGTGAGTTCTAGTTCAATTCCATCGAGTAGCTAAAAATTAAACATAGGTTCACGTTGAGGTTGTGAAAATAGGTACGAAAAGAGAAGAAGACGGCAATAAACGTGAAACGAACAAATAACTACTGTGAATATTCGGGACGGGGTCGATATTCCGGATGTGAAAAGTTCCGAAAGTACAGAATTGCGAATTTTTTGGCGATGAAACTTGGAATAAAGAAATCAAACTTTGACGAAGCATCGAAGTTTCGAATGGACCGAAACCCGACGTTCAAAGTTCGCAAAGTGTGAAAATGAGAAAATTTGAAATTCTGAAACATCGAAATTTTAAATGATCGAGGATTGTCAACCCTGTGAATTTCTGCAGTCAGTCAAAATATCACACACTTTGATCTTTCTTTCTTTTGGATTTTCGATATTCTTACGTTCGGAATCCTGGTCATTCTGATTTTCGGTGTTTCCAATTTTTTACACCCACCCGTTGAGTAAACTACGCCGTGTGAACATATTTAGATTTTTAAAATTTTACTCTATCGTAACTTGAATTTTCGGAATCCCGTATTTCGGAACTCCGAGCCGTCGAGTTTCCAACAATTCGACACTTTGTTGTTTCTCCAAAGTTTTGATTTCTTCACTTCAATTTCCGCCCCAAAATAATTCGCAATTACGCGCTTTCGGAAATTGTAAAATTCAAAACTTCACCCCCGCCCCGATTATTCTTCCCGAATCGGTGGCGTTATTTTACTAACGCTTATTTAGCGAATATCAAAAGCTCCTTCCGGTTATCCGGCAATCGAGGGTGATCGGTTACGGGCGTCAGTCGCAGATACACCCAGGCTAAATATACGTCGGTTGATATAGGCGGATAAATCGAACCTGCTGCTGCACCCGCCGCTGGAACGATACCCGCCCCCGCAGCTGCAGGAGGTGGCGAGTATCCGTGTCGGGGGTCGATGTGGTAGATGAGCTACCCAGAATGGGTCCATTGTACGGACATTCGCCCCGTTTCCCTTGGCTTCGGGTTGCACGTACAGGGTGTTCCACGTGCCCTGGACGCCTGGGATCATTTACGCAAAACTAATACGATTTATTATATTATTCGCCATTTTTATTGGGGCGGATACATTTTCCGATTTCTATTTTTGAAATAAATTCTTTGGGGATGTTTCGAGAATAAAATTTCAACGCATGAGCGGAACGGTGTTACTTCTCGCCGTTAGAATTTGTTTAAGCCTTGCGTTGCACAACTCCTTTGTATAACACTGGCATCACAAATATTGAAGTGCTACATCGCAAGAAATTTTTAGTGGCGGTTACCGCTCAGTCCTTGACTATTTTCATTTTTTTACCACAATCGAAAAATATATTTCCAGGTACAAAATGATAATTGGTTTTCTAGCTGTTATCGGAAAGTCTAGTATCCGTTACTATTCTTTCTCATTACGATCATTGTTGCTATATTTTCTTTCAACTGTTGCGAAAATTTAATGCTTGTGCAAGAATAAATTGACGTTGAAGCCTTGTTTAACTAAAAAAGTAGATTCTGCGTTGCAATTACCAAAAAAGGATCGACAACAGCGCAAAATGGTTACGCGTACCTCGTTTTTCGTAATTCCAACAATATTCAAACAGTTTTTTCAATGATACCTGTTTTACTGAATTTTTTTAGTTACTACGACAAATGAAACTTTTCTCAGTGTAGGTGTTTCATAGGATTTGTTTGAAATACGTAGTAGTTTGAGGAATATGTACGAAACTATTACGTATTTAAAGGAGTTTCCGCTTTTTTACATTGTGAAAGTAAACCAGCAGCAATATTTTTGCAACAAATATGACATGTAGGCAGCATTTTTTTGAACGGGATTTTAATTTCATCTAAGATGTTGAACCAGCGTCGGAAATATTGTATTTTTGAATCAAGTTTCGAGGCATGTTGCGCGTTTTTGAAACAAAACGTTCATGAGTGTCGAACGGATTGCAAGAATTAGAAATGTATTCGGAAAGAAGATTAGATTACCGTTAAAAGTAATATAATTTTCTTGATTTAAAAATTTCGCTAGGACGAATTTCTTCACAAGTGTTTTTCATCCTTCTCTTCATGGTTCGATGCATGTGGCTGTTTCGAAAAGTTGTCGAATTCGGAAATAGAAAAACGTGAATTAATACATGAATTTAAGATACCTATACTAACCCATAGCTGGGAAGTAACGATCAACTTTGCGAAAGTGTTTTAACTTACAGACCGCTTCATCGGACAAGGATAAAACTATACCCGTAAAACTACGTCCAGGTTTCTTTGCAACATTGTAGTTGACGAGTAAATTAAACGGAGATAAGATTTCGATTAAGAATATTTTCTCTTCTCTCGTCTCTCTTCCTCTCTCTTGTTCTCTCTCTCTCTCTCTCTCTGTGTTAATTGGCAGGTAATTATATTACACTTACAAGTAATTTATACTTGAAAACTCTCTTCGTATTTTGCTTTTTAATCTAGCTGCACTTCTTTCAGTTATAGATTTTTGCATAATAAGCACGATGAAGCGATTCGAACATCAAAGCGTACCGTATAAAAAAATTTTTACATTTGATTATAGATACTACATAATTTTTAATCATTCGCAACTCTCACCATTAACTAAACGAATAATTTTGCATAGAAAATGAAAATGAGCTTAGTAGCTCAGAAGAGAAAAATTAGTATTGTACTTTCTTGTAACTGTTCGGTTAATGTGATGTTGGTGTAGCAATAAATTGATGTTAAGCCCTTATTAAACCGACAGAATGCCGTAAACTAAACAAACAAATTCGATGTTGTTACAACCAAGAAATACAGTATTGACAATTATAATCACTAAATAGTTGTACGGTTAACATTTTTTTGCACAATAATTCCAGTGATATTTGAATCGTTTTCATAACTATATATAAGTTTAATTAAAACGTTCTGGTAATTATAATAAATAAAAAATTTCTCTCAGTATGGCCGCGATCGAGGCAATTTTTAATAGTTTACACCCTGTGTGCATATAAAGCTATTCGCATCTGCGTGTTCAGCAGATTTGGTCTGTGTTATCCATACAACAGACATGGGTATCGGGTGATTGGGTTTCGCTTGGCGAGAAAACAAAAATAGCCATAAAAATCGCTTGGACGAGTGACGAGGAGAGTTTGCGAGAGACGAAGCGAGAGAGAGAGAGAGAGAGAGAGCGAGAGCGAGTGAGAGAGAGGGAGAGGAGGATATGAAAGTTCAGTCAAATTTATTAAACATCACGATTCACCGTTATTGAAAAGCACTGCTACTGCCGTTGCATGGGTTTGCATATAATGTTATGGAACACCATCGTTAAAAATAGTATTTTTACGTTCCTATTCACCAATACACAAACTAATTCAATTACCGCACATACCATCAAGTATAATCATAAAAATCTTCTATTGTTAAGAACTCTGCTGTTTTTTTTTTCAACTTCCTAAAATGGGTAATTTACTTTCCATAAAATGGTTTTTTTATTGCAATATTTTCTCCGTTTTATTGGGATTTCTGTAAAGTTTTCTGTAACTGTCGTACGAATTGTATCGGAGTCATTTAGGTTTAAGGGATTTTCTTCGATGAAAATATACGGTAAAAGAAAACGAGATATGGCGATTACTTGAATTTTAATCCGAAGAATAATTGGAATTAAAGAAACTTTTTTCCGATCGAAACTTTTACTTTTCACGTATCACCGTAACTGATGAGAAGTAAAAAAAGAAAATTTATTAATTAACGAATCTGACGTCTAGATCTCGTGTCCGGTGAAAACCACAGGAAGTCTTTTATCATCATTATTCTACGCGGAGGTTTCCTTGAAGGTATTGCAAACTCGACGGGAAATTGTGAAGAATTTTATTGTTTTTTTATACCGGGTAGTTTCCCTGTTTATCGTATATTATATCAGATTTTGACATTTATCTAGAATCTTTCGGAAATATGAACACGAGCGGGATACGAGCAACAGAAATCTTGGCGACAATTTACTTTGAGCAATACATTTGTGACAATGAATTGAATTGAATGTTGATGTAAACGAGAACAGCAGCGAGATTGCTGCTAAACAGCTTTCCAATGATTCGCGTTGTTGGAAAAAATTTTGAAAGCAAAAAAGAGACGTTAGTTAAAATACGATTGATTGTAACAAATCTTTCATAATATTATAATAAAATATTCGTATGCAATATTAGTTTTGATTTTGAGTACTTACAGAATTTTTGGGTAAGATATTTTTTGTAGCCATGTTAACGATTCGATTAGAATATGTAGTTGTTATTTAAATAGATTGTGGATAATATCGCAGATGATGTAGTAAAGAAAACTACGCTTATGCGAAATAGGAATGATCGTTATTGTAAAGAAGACCAAATGCAATTCTGATATCACTTCGTGGAATTTTCAAAAATAATTCCAACTAAACTGTGTCATTATTGTGATTACGAAACTCAGTATAATAGAGTCAAGCTTTAATATTGTCGAGAATTGATTATGCTTATAATTCCTTCGTACATTCAGCAACATTTAGCCAAATCATATTATTAATGGATAAAAAAGGATTGTGGAATGCAGAAACAAGCCGAAAAAAATTTTTGTTTACCGAAAAACGAAAAAAATTATACATTTTTTTTTTAAATAAACATAATCCTTTATTTAGAAAAAGTAGGAAGGAGGATGAAGTATACATATGTTTGTCGGTAAAATATTGAAAATCGATTTATTTCGTGTAGTGCGTTTTCAAGTTTCAAAGGAAGTTCAAATTGAACGGGACACGGAAACTTTTCATGCCCATGATTTGATTGCGAAATTCTGTAAGTTTCAAATATTTTCACCCAGCCATTTCCGCACTGAGAGAAATTTTTAGTTCCGGTTACCGTTCGGTCCTTAACTATTTTCATTTTTTACCGCAATCGAAAAATACAGTTCTAGGTAGAAAATGAAAATTAGATTTGTAGGTGTTACCAGAAAGTCTAGTATCCGTTACTATTCTTTCTCATTACAATCACTGTTACCATATTTTCTTGCAACTGTAGCGAAAATTTAATGCTTGTGCAACGATAAATTGATTTTAAAGCCTTGTTTAATTAAAAAAGTACAGTAAGCCTCAGAAACTGATTTTGCGTTGCAATTACCAAAAAAGGATCGACAATAGCGCAAAATGATTAGGCGTACCTCGTTTTTCGTAATTCCAACAATATTCAAACAGTTTTTACTAACGATACCTGTTTTACTCAATTCTTCTAGTTACTGTAACAAATGATACATTTTTCAATGCGAGATCATCGCGGGAGTTTATCGTACAAACCGACAGACCGACATTTTTCTAAAAACCTGTGTTTCGGATTCTCAATCTTCGAAAACGTAAAAACTTCGACGATTGAAATTAGAAAAATTGACTTTCGACCAAAACCAATATTTTTCTCAAATCACCGTAGGTGATGAAAAGTAAAAATATATGAAATGTGTCTGATCCAAAATCCGCAGAAGTCAAGGAAAGAAAAAAAAAAAAACAATAATACAATTATAGAAGAAGAGCAAGGAAGCTGAATCGTTGACGCTGATAGATATAAGTATACTGGACATAAACATTATTAAATATATTCTTCTACCGTTCAGGTATGTAATCTAGAATACTGTGATTTTTATTCCTTGATCGGCGAATGAATCCATTCCAGAACCGTTGATTTTGCTATCCGCATGACGGATGTTCATTCATGTAACATACATACATATTCGTGTCATATATATATTATACACATATATATATATCCTTTGGCGCCCGAGGCACGTCTCGGAATTTTTCACCCCATCTCGATACGGCGAAGCGCACAGAGCGTGCGAAGTGCAAAAGATTTTCTACGAAGCGCTCTCTGCACTGGGTTGAATTTTCTTGCAGCGCTGGGGTAGGCATGTATAACCCAGGCACATGTATAAACGTACATATGTGTAAGTACATACCACCTAACCGAGGCGAGCGCCAACTGCAGCCGAGTTTCGTACATAAGATTCGCTAGCTAGACGGTACAATAGCATCGTTAACACGAAGTCTAAGGGTAGCGAGGGCTGCGAGCAGCAGTGATGAACGATTCTTGAAATAGGAATATATCTCTTAGGTTCCTTTTCTTTTTCATTTTCATTTTCTTTTCTTTTTTTTTTTTTATACCATCTTTCACCTTCTCTGCTCGAAAATCTTTCCACTGCATCTTGAGTGGATGTTAATATTATACTTCCCGATGGCTTCAGTCTGTACGTCGGCTGAATTGATCGCGAGGTTGCAGGTTGATCGGTAATCGATACGTCTCGTTAACTCGACCCTAGAACGGCAAGGTTATTTTTTTATATTTATTCCGGAAACGCCGGGTGAAAAAACGCTCCAATTTTGTAAATTCCGTGTCTCGGGTACCTTCATCGCGTCGTTAAGGGTCGTACAGGGTCTAATTTTCTTCGTTTTTAATAAAGAATCACGTGGATAAGAAAAATGTTTGCGTAATTACCGAAAAAGTGGTCAAAAATTAGTAAAAGAAACACGAAAACGCAAGCTGTTCTCTTGCGGCGGGAAACTTAAATTCGCGAGGGATATTTTTTCACCCCCGCCACCCGTTGCCGTTCCAGGGTTAATTACGAGATATATTAAGTTGTACACTAAGTATTCTTACTCCCGACTCAACCGTAAAGTTAACTTTTCTGACCTCAAAAGCGGAACGAAAGTGGCGTATTTTTCCCTAAAACGCATTTGCAGGAAATATGACCCGAATTTAAAAGTCCTAATTTTCAATTAAATATTGCGGCCGGAGTTTAGTCGGAAATAAAGTTCTATGTATAACACAGGAATAAAAGTCGACTATTTCCTGGGGTAAAACCCACCCGCGGGAATAATCTTCCACTTTATTCCCTTGGTACATAATGTAAGTACTATTCCAATTATCATATTCGCTAGCTACGAAAATGTATATCTATTGAAAAATCCAAATATAGTAAATACTGAATTTACAATGAAGATTTACAATCAGATATTGATATTTCATTTTGAATCGCTTTAAAAACGATTTAAAATCTAAATAGATTCGTTAGATTTCGCTCTACGATGGTTCATTTCGTTCAGAAGCTTATGCTTTGTAAAATTTTCAACTGAAGTCAATTCAATATTGCCACTTATTGATCATAATCGGTATCGGTACAGTTTTGTACAATATAATATTTGTCGACGACGAGATGGTAAAAATAAGTTTTACCTTTACTAGGTTTCGTTATAATTCAACGTGACGATGAAAATTTAAGGCCACTTTCGTTGGATCAATAAATGGCGGACGTTTTATCACAAATTTCAATCGATATTTTCTAATTATTAGCAATTTTTTTTACTTTTACCTTCAATGTACACTGCTTGAATAATTTTCATTAATTAAAGCTCATTAGGTTGGCGAATTTATTCTGTGCACATCGTCTCTCAACATTCTTCCTAAGCTCGCATACAAAGGGTCGTTAAGTTATAAAAATTCGACAAACGATATTCTTTTGCCGTTAAATAACTATTCAGTAATTTAATATATTCAAAAATGTTTGAAAATTGCGGTTAACAGCCAAACGTACTCTTTTCTTTTTTGCAGTACACGCGCGCAAGCTTGATTTTAATTTTCTGGGACTAAATTTGGGGCGACGAAAAGGTACAATTAAGCAAATAATTAATACAAAAATAAAATTATTTCTTCAAAAAAAAAAAAAAAAATTATCGCATTAAATAACCATCGTTAATTCACACATTGTTGATAACGAGGGAGAAAACAATATTCTTCGCGATATTCGTACCTAAAACGAATTCGAACTTTTGTAGAAAATCAACAAGGCCGATGTTAGCCGCACTTGTGATTTTATTTCGGTTTTTCATTGACTTTAGTAAATTCGTTACATATAAAATGTTGTTTCACGTTAACTAAATATCCTAATAGTCGAGATTGTATTAGCCTGTGCAAATTACTCACACGTTCTTATCGAATTATTTCAAAGAGAAACCACTGTTGTCGGCTTTAAATAAATTGAATAAATTGAAATCAGCGTTTTCGGACTTACGACGATTTTAACCGAGCTAAGCTCGACAAACTTCACTCAAAACATTCTCCCACAGGATATGCAAAGGGATATATTTGCTCGGTTTCGATACTCGTTTCTATTCGTTCCTAGAAGCAGCAGCTCTTAGCGAGTGCCGCGAACCGCGCGCTTCTCTCGAATGCCTTTGTCTACCAGAAGCAGTAGCTGAAAGCGTGCAAAGTAGACCGAAAGAATTGGTGTAGAGTTATGAGCGTAGAGGGTGAAGAAGAAGGGGTGGAAGAAGAAAAGCAGTGCAAAAAAAGAAAAAAAAAAATAAAAAAAAAAAAACTACCACGTTGTAGGCGTGTATACACGCAGGCGTATTACAACCGTGCACCCTTCATACACAGACGCGCAAGCTCTCGAGAGGAAACGAAGGGCTTCGCGTTAACGCTTTGAAGGTTCGGGGCGGAATTTTATTGTCGAGGTAATTGGAAGACAGCGGTGTGCATCCGGCTGTCAAAGTTCGCTTTCTTAGTCGACGTATCGACTATTTTGAAGGGTCCCGTAACAGTTTCGAGTTAACACCGCGTAGCCCACATTTAAAATTATTCTATCACGATCTGTCGATGCATCGAATTTTACGACATGCATTTTCTTTTTACTAAACAAAGTCTGGTCACATTTTTTTTTTACAACTATGAATCAAAATTTAACATGTTTGGCAAGTTTATAATAATGAAAAGTGGAAGGCCATCTACGGGAACGAGATCTGTGTGAGGAAAATTGCGGAATCGTCTTCGACAACAATAGGGAAAAGTAAAGGCTGAGTAAATAAGAAATACAAAAATACTTATTGTTTGAAGAAAAGACTAGACACGGAAGAATTATAACACAAAATCATTTGACAATGCAATGAGCATCATATATATTATAAAAGGCGTATTTTAATCTTGCGACTGAATGGATGGACGAATGAATGATTAAAAATGATTAGTATTTACAATTTTACCTATACCATATTATAATATGTTGAACAAAAAGAAAGAAAAAAAAAAAAAAGGCAACCCTATACAGTTTTCATAAAAATAGGATAATTCACTTGAAATTTCTATAATAAAACAATATTGATTAATTTTACATCTACAAATACTGGTTCGAACGATTTTCTTTTTAGTTCACATCTTGTGTCTTAATTAATAAATATTTTGCCTTTTTTTTTTGGTGTGTTTGTTTTCTTTCATTAACGAAACATATTTCTTCAAATCAACAATAACCGTCAAAGTTCTTTGATCCTTTTTGTCTACGGTATCTCAACCGCTTCGGCTCATCGTCACTTCCAAAGATATCCATACACTGGATACTTTCACCCCTGAGAATCGCCCGAATTATTTTACGTACCGTGCTAAAGAATCGATTTTACAAGCTCACTTTTACCCTCAAAGTTTATAGGCGTACCGGTGGATGGGGGGATTATCTGCACCCTTGAAAATTGTTGGGAATATTTCTTTCGGTGGGTCGCTTAGTCGCACCCCTGAAGAGGAAGAAGAGAAGGTTGTTACCGGTTGTTTTCGGTAAAGTTTGATTATCCGTTGGTACTCGACGGACTAATTGAGGGGTTGTAAGAAAAAGAGGGCTCTAGATCATCTTATCTGCACTTTTGGGTAGATCTATTTTTAAGTTGCCGTGTACTTCGATCAGTTTTTATCCAATTTGAGTCGTATTGTGCGGGGTTGCGAAGCTTGTAAAAACGCACTCGTCACTCTGCTTCCCCGTAAAAAAAAACCGTAATTTTCAAATAACCGTAATTTCCAACTCGTGGCTTGGTGTATACACTGTGCAGATGATATTTAACCGAATTACACGAAATGGCAAAAACGTGCTTTGAGGAGAAAGCAGTTGCCACAATTGAAATTTAAAAACCCTTGGAATGAAGAGGGAATCGCAAGATGTACAAGGCATGAAAACTCGCTTACTCTGCTTCAGCTTTTGAATTTCATTGTACCTTTCAAGAAGATGAATAATATGAAAAAATTGATGGGAAACAAACGAGATGGAAGTGGAATACAATCCTCACGAGACTCAGGATTATCATGGATATGTGAAAAACCTAGTTAAAAAAAAAAAGAGTTCAACGTTTCAATACCTCAACGAGTAAGGCTTCCTAGGTAAAAAAAACCTGCGGTAGGAATCTATTCTGAAAACGAATCAGAACTGTCACTACACATGTACAATCCTACGTGTACTGCCGTACAACTATTAACTACTCCAGGTGAATAATCTGTGAATTACATTAAACGTATATACGTTACGCTCTGGCAGCGGTGCAAATGACGCAACAACGTTTCGCGCAATTAAACTCGACCCAAATCGAATCCGGATTTTCAGTCACTCTTCGCTGCTTTTTTTTTTTTGTTTCGTTTTGGCATCACTGCTGCAGGTCCACACGTGCCCACATATACGCATATACGGGGTGGTAAAAACATAACCTGCCAATTACTCGCCTGGTGTAGATAATCTCGTTATGTGCTTCAGTGTGTGCCCGATGAACGCTTGAGGAAGTGTCATTATTCAAAATGATTGGAATTATTAACCCTTTGAGTCATAGTGGTAAGTATTTTAACCACCTATTATTATAACCATTTTCTTTTGTATACATAAAAAACTTTTCGACATATTTCATTTCGGTTTCTTGCTATTGATGATAGTGTACTGATAGGTTTTTAATACTCGAGAGTAATTATTGCGATATAATGTAAGTTATTATTGTTGGAAATAAGTTGAAGGAATAATTCATATCCGAGAAACTTATCCCTTTATACGTATTCATCTTTCACATGAATCATAAGCTTTTGGAGTCACTTTGTACAAATTTGAAATCGGATTAAAATAACTCAAGATGGCGGATCCAATATGGCCGACAAAAATTTCAAATTCGATCGAACGAGGACGAAAAACTCTGTCCAGGGGTTTTAGGGGTCACCGATTATGAATCTGATATTAAATTTTGACAATTCAGTCCAGCAAATTCGATTTTCATCCACCATATTGCATCCAGCATCTTGTATTTTCAAAATCTGGTTTCAGATTCGTAATCTCCAAAATCACAGAATACTACCTAATACTTGTAAAAGTCAACTCGGATACAACATCGCGTGACTCAAGGGATTCCGTACGTCGAATTTATTAGTACAATTTCATGGTACAAATGGAATTACACAAGTTTGAAATAACTGGGAGACCCGACTATAGAGGAAAATCGAATGCAAACTTATTTTTACTCGTTATCACGGAGTCTACGTTATATTTGGGATTAATTAACACCATTGCTGATTCTACGAAGAGTTACCTGCAGCGTAGAATCCGAGGGAGCACCATCTCCCATGAGAAATTTTCGTTAGCCGTCATTTCGCACCTCATCATCGAGGAGAACCAGCTCAGCTCGTTCTCTAAGGGTCGTCAGGTTGCGAATCTTTTGAGGACGTGTATAATAAGGTTGGTAGGTGGTTACCGAATAATCCGAATTAAAATAACGAGCGAACGACTTTCATTCGGATTTACGCTACCGAGTTTCCCAGATAATTAAGTCTGCAAATGAGAAATCGATCTTCCGCAGCCTCATTTCTGTTCCATGCGAGCGATAATGAGGCGACGGATTCCTTCTTCTATTATTTTTTTTCTTAAGGGTATTTTTCTCGACCTTGTAGGGTGTATTTAGAAATTTTCATCGGTGTCATCAGGTCAAAAAGAAGATAAACTAAATGTGAATTGACCTCCTCAGAAATTCAGATATGTAAAACCGGCATCGGTGGTGAAAATTAAGAAAAATTACATCAAAGAACAGAGAAAGGTCAAAATAAGCGCGTCAATTTTATTTGTTCCGTTCTTTAGGTACCATTTTATTTGAGTGTAATTAGTCAAAAATATTAATAATCAAGACGGAAAAATCCGTTGGTGACCTGTTGCAAATCAAAATGGCGATAAAAGAAAAATAATCAATATTTTTTTTCGCCACTTTGATTTACAACAGGTCGCCAATCGTTTTTTTCCACTTGATTATTCCAATGTTTGATTAATTACGCTTGAATAAAATGGCACCTAAAGAACCAGACAAATGAAAATTTTCTCGCTCAACAACCTGAAAAATGTCTACTTCTTCTATTATCGTTACATTTTGAAGATAACTGTGGATAATAAGCCAAAAACCGCAATCAAAATATTAACAATTTTTTTCGATAATCGACATCTGACGTATTTATATTTTGTTTTTCTTAGAAATTTCTCACCAAGAACTTAATTTCCAATTCACGAATTACTTACTGCAATTTTAGCATGCATAAATTTTATTATCCTCAACTTCTGCTGTAATGTACTCCAGGTCTTACGAATAAAGTATGTTGACCACGTGCAACGACTTCTTCAACCATTCCATTCTTCCTCAATAATTCGACTTCAACGAATGCCAATGGTTCCAAGAGTTTGGAGACCTTAGCCTCGATCAGTATCAAATCGCCGACGGAAGCTCGTTGACTTAGTCTGCAAATTATAATTAATTTGAAAATATCATAACCCATTTACTGTTCGGGAGGCAAAATTGCATTTGAATGTAACATAATTTACGAGACATGAATATTCGTCGATACTCCCGAAAATCCGTCTCCATGAACCAACAGTGCGTGGCTGGATAAAACGTCGATTAACGTTGTCGTCAGCCCTGGATGTAAGTGTCCTTCAGTATTGATGTGATCTTCGGTTACGGTGAATTTTACTTTGGCCTGTCCGTTTTCCAAAGAAAGATAATTCAGCTGGACGAAAAAGCAGATCTTATTGTCGATGAATCATCTTTGTTTCATAATACCAGTTTATAATATATAACTCACCATTTTGAGATTGCGATCGAATTTTTTCGTCTTACTTATATATTCCGCTATTAGTTTGAGAAATTCTGCACCGCGAGTCATGGTTACCGACTATACAAGTCTCGGAGATGACGACTTGTGGCAATCGATTTCTAAATCATCACCGATGAAGTCGTATGGCTGTACAAATCTACGCATATACATGAATATTTACGTACGTAGACATACAACACACTTTGCGCTATCTTATCCTCGTTCACAATCATATCAATGGAATATAACATTGGTTACACCAACCGTCATTAGGCAAGTAGTCAGAAGTCATTCGTAATACAAACTCTGTCTACTTGTTCATTCCTCTTTACACTAAGGTGGGTCAGTCGAAACAAAGTATTTCAAGAGCTCTGAGGATTAGAAGAGCTTCTAAGTTATACGAGTGTAACATGGAAGTGGAAACTCTCAATGGTTCAATTCTATATGACTATTATAGCCACGGTATTAGAAATCTGTTCAAGGTCAACTTCAAGCCTGGTTTGAGTGAACCAATACTATTAATGCAGCTCGCCAGTATCTTTGCTGATAAGGGGAAGAAACCACGTGACATAGCGGTTGAGTCGTGAGACAAGATAAAAAATTTGATTTGAGGACAAGGTGAAATAGTAATACAAGATCTTGAACTGAAGATACGATGCAGAAGGCTTGTTGTTTTAGCTAGTCGCAAGTGGAGTACCTACGATGGGTAGGGAAGCATAATTGTTCTTCGAAAAGTGTTCGTATGGAGAAAAATTCAGAGTAATTGTAATACATCACGGATGCGCTAATTTTGATCGAGATGAAATGAATGTTCCGTATGTAAGACAGTATTTAACGCAGTGTTCTGATTTAAAGACCTTTTTTTTTTTTTTTTTGAAAGGGAGAGATAGAACGAAGCTTCTTATGACTTCGATTGTATTTTAACACACATTCAAAGGTACGAGTAAAGATTTATATCATCCAACAGTCGCTGAACGGCAGCGTTAGTAGCTGACCCGTTAACTGAATAACATATATTTAGTCAACGGCTAACCATCGAAGGGCCGAGCTGCTTAAGATTGGATCCGACAGGAAAGATAAAGTGCCTATTTCTTGTCCCCAATGTGAAAACTGAAATCATTGTAAATCATATATCATCATACATCATACATCATACATAGTATTAAAGTTAAGAACCAAAGTTACATACATTTAAAGGTACGAGTGAAGATTTGTATCATCCAACTGTCGCAGAACGGCAGCTTTATTAGCTGACCCGTTAACTGGAAATATATCTTTAGTCAACGGCTAACCATCGAAGGGCCTAACCGCTTGAGTCTGGAATTGGCAGGAAAGATGATGTGCGTATTTCTTGTCTGAAATGAAAAAACTGAAATTATTATTCATCTTATGATCATACATCATAGATCATAGATCATACATGGTATTTCAGTTGAAAACCAAAGTTTGGATGGTCATATGATCGGATGTTCAGAAAGTGACGTCACCCAAAATTTTTTTTCTCTTGACGTCATCGATCTACAGTGATCGTCGAAAATCGGTTAGCCGAATTCCTCAGTTTGGAAACAACTGCGTAGTAGAGAGGACGTAAGAGAATCGCGATCTGCAGATTTCGAGTACTGGGTTCTCTACCTCCTGGATCCTGTGCTCCGGGTCCGCTACCTGGTGAAACTCGACATCCAGGACAAGCGCTCCGTGGTATCTGCGCTTCAGGTTCGCTATCTAGTGAAACTCGACTTCCAGGAGTAGCGCTCCATGGTTCCTGCGCTCGAGGTCCACTAACTGGTGAAACTCGACTTCCAGGAGTAGCGCTCCATAGTGTCTGCGCTCAAGGTCCATTGCCTGGTAAAACTTCACTTCCAGGGATAGTTAGAACTAAAATTGCTGTGCGTCGTGTTTCAAATCTGTAAGCACTTATCTGATTGTACTGTGGTATTTTTTGACGAAATTTGTTGTCATTGAATCACAATACGTTATACTTACATGCATGTGTAAAATTCTAACTGAACGAGATTATTGTCTTGGATTCCTAAGTATACTATGCGAACTACTTACCAATTGCAATTTGTTGATCCTGGTAGTTTGGTTTTTTGTTCGGATTCAAAGTGTTATCTGAATCATGCATATTGGTTTGATAGTACGAAACATGATGTGAATCAAACTCGTAAACTTGAAAATTAGTCCTGAAAGTCAAACGTCACCAGGTCAAGGAACTGGACAGCCAAACCCACGGAGCGCTTGTCCTCGAGGTCGAGATCCACCTGGCGGAGGATCTCGACAGATAAATCTACGGAAAATTAGTCCTGAAGGTCCAAAGTCACCAGGTCAAGGATCTGGGCAGCCAGCATAACGGAGCGCTGGTCCTGGAAGTGAAGTTTTACCAAGCAGTGGACCTTGAGCGCAGAAACTATGGAGTGCTACTCCTGGAAGTCGAGTTTCACCAGGTAGTGGACCTCGAGCGCAGAACCTACGTAGCGCTAGTCCCTGGAGTTGAGTTTCACCAGTTAGTGATCTTGGAGCGCAGGAACCTACGTAGCGCTGGTCCCTGACGTTGAGTTTCACCAGGTAGCGGACCTGGAGCGCAGATACCACGGAGCGCTTGTCGTGGAAGTCGAGTTTCACCAGGTAGTGGACCTTGAGCGCAGAAACTATGGAGTGCTACTCCTGGAAGTCGAGTTTCACCAGGTAGTGGACCTCGAGCGCAGAACCTACGTAGCGCTGGTCCCTGAAGTTGAGTTTCACCAGTTAGTGATCTTGGAGCGCAGGAACCTACGTAACGCTGGTCCCTGATGTTGAGTTTCACCAGGTAGCGGACCTGGAGCGCAGATACCACGGAGCGCTTGTCGTGGAAGTCGAGTTTCACCAGGTAGTGGAACTGAAGCGCAGGAACCATGGAACGCTACTCCTGGAAGTCGAGTTTCACCAGGTAGTGGACCTTGAGCGCAAAACCTACGGAGCGCTCATTCCTGAAGTTGAGTTTCACCAGGTAGCAGACCTGGAGCGCAAGAACCACGGAGGCCTTGTTTTGGAAGTCGAGTTTCACCAGGTAGCGGATATGGAGCGTAGGAACTATGGAGCGCTTGTCCTGGAAGTCAAGTTTCACCAAATAGTGGACCTGAAGCGCAGGAACCACGGAGCGCTTGTTCTGGAAGTCGAGTTTCACCAGGAAATGGACCTGGAGCGCAGGATCCAGGTGGTAGAGAACTCGGTCCTCGAAATCTGCGGAGCGCCGTTCTCACACGTCTTCTCTACCACGCGGTTGTTTCCAGACTGAGTAATTCGGCTCGCTGATTATCATAGTCGATGATTACTGTGGATCGATGACGTCAAGAGAAAAAAAATTTTCGACACGTCACTTTCTGAAGATCCAAACATCCGAACATTCAAACTTTGGTTCCTAACTTCAATACTATGTATGATGTATGATGTATGATGTATGATGTATGATGTATGATGATATATGATTAATAATGATTTCAGTTTTCACATTGGGGACAAGAAATACGCGCTTTATCTTTCCTGTCGGATCCAGTCTTAAGCAGCTAGGCCCTTCGATGGTTAGCCGTTGACTAAAGATATATTTTCCAGTTAACGGGTCAGCTAATAAAGCTGCCGTTCTGCGACAGTTGGATGATACAAATCTTCACTCGTACCTTTAAATGTGTGTCAAAATACACCTGAAGTTATGAGAAGCTTCGTTCTATCTCTCCCTTTCAAAAAAAAAAAAATCGCCGTCAATGACCTTTTGAGGTCTTTAAATCAGGATACTGCGTTAAATACTGTCTCACATACGGAGCATCCATTTCATCCCGATCAAAATTAGCGCATCCGTGACGTATTATAATTACTCTGAATTTCATTCCATACGAACACTTTCTGAAAAAGAATTCTGCTTATCCTTCCAACGTAGATATTTTACTTGCGACTAGCTTAAACAGCGTTTAAATTCTATGCCCAGAAAAATTCAAGATCGCGAGAGCAAATGAAAAGTTTTTGGAATAGTCATAAATGTTAATGTTATGAGATTTCGAATAATTGAGATAGTGACTCAGAAAGGTTTGGAAATCATTTGTTATTGAGTCGGAAAGTTAATTCTTCAAAGAACGGTGGGAATTTGATGCTTATGCCGTTGAATGAAGAACATGAAGACGGATACCCGTGGGTAAATTTTTTTGACCAGTTTTCGGCGGGCAAGTGGGCCCAGCTGGGCCTAGGAGCGTAGAAGGGTTCTGCTCTATCGACTCGATCTAACGAGCTCGCACCGACATTCGTAGCGGCCAAAGTAGTGTCGGTATGAAATCTTGAGATTGAGTCGCCACAAAGTGAATACATAAGACTACTTGTCGACTGCGACTTAGAAATGTCGATCTACTCGATCAATCCCGTGAGAGAAAGCGTAACCGCGTCCACCGCCAACACCCCCAACTACCTTCAAGCACCTCTTGTCAACTACATCGCCACCAGAAATAGTTTGACAGCTGAAACTTGGGATGGCCAGCCTGCGCGAATAGCCGATAAAACTTGCGCATGCGCAGTTGATTTTCAAGAGATTGTCCCGGTATGTGGAACCACTTACAGGCTGGATACAGACTGGGTAAATTGTGTTGTCATTGGGTACATGAGCTGTGTAATGATACAGAAGATAGTTGTTTCTTACCTGCCAATTGTAAAATGTAAGGTTATCTTATACATTTCATTTTTCCCGTAGGTTGAGAGCAAGATGAAATTTTTCATGTTTTTGCTTCATGAATCGTAACACATTTTACACTCAATATTAATTACTATTCATTATATTACTATATAGGCGTGTAACATCTCTGTCAAGACTGATTCAAATAAAAGATAAATATTATATTGTTTTATTTTTATTTTTTCATATCATAAGTTGAAACTCACTTCAAGAAAAGGTGCTTACGATTAACGTTTCACAGATCTGCCCGTCTCCAGATGAGATTGGTCGAATATTCTGACTTCTGGTGTCTCTGTAAATGAGGTGCAGATTTTGAATAGATGCAATCTTCCTGGTTAATCGAATTATACAAATGTTCAATCAAACTCTACCTACTTTCAAAATCAAACGTGATGACAAAATAACGTATAAAGAATGAAATTTTTCTAGCGTGTATATTTATCTGTGGGTTGTATTAAATCGGGTTGCCAACTTCTTGTTCAGTAATGATAGACGCCGAGTTGACTTGAAGATTATCTGCACTAATCCGTGTATAAGAATGAAACCGACAGTGACGTAAATAATTGTTTTTCCGTCAAACTTTACATGGCATGATTGAAAACTTCAAACTCCCGTCAGTACGGATGAATTTTTTGCCGTGAGAACGTTCCTCAATTTTTTGCAATTATTCTTTCCGAATGGATTAACGGACGAAAGTCTCGAAGCGACCCTCGAAATTCATTCCCGTCCCATCACATCTCCAAAAGTTAGGACAGGCAAGAGGATTAATCTGATTTAAGGGGATATGATCTTCTCAGGCTTTTGACCGCTGCTAAATGGCTACAAACTTATAGGAAAGACAGTTCCAAGATGGATTGGAGCTTTACGACCGGATACTTCCGAAACTAGGGATCGTAAAGCTCGGTAATTATGGGAGATCAGTTCACGCAGTTCCATACGAACGACAAATTATCCGAATCATAGTGAAACTCATCACCCGTTAGGCGGTGGAATTAGATGAACCAAAAATTCTTAGTCACTGGTCAAGAACAATTAGAAATCATTGTCGGATGAATCGACCTGCACTGAGAAAATTTTTATTTGTTACAGTAACTAGAAAAATTCAGTAAAACAGGTATCGTTGAAGAAACTGTTTGAATATTGTTGGAATTACAGAGAACGAGGTACCTACGAGTAACCATTTTGCTCTAATGTTGATCCTTTTTTGGTAATTGCAACGCAAAATCAGTTTGTTCGGTTTACTCTACTTTTTTAGTTAAATAAGGCTTTAACGTCAATTTATTCTTGCACAAGCATTAAATTTTCGCAACAGTTACAAGAAAATATAGTAACAGTGATCGTAATGAGAAAGAATAGCATACGGATACTAGACTTTCTGGTAACGGCTACAAAACTGATTTTCACTTTGTACCTAGAACTATGTTTTTCGATTGTGGTAAAAAATTGAAATAGTCAAGCACTGAGCGGTAACCGGAACTAAAAATTTCTCTCAGTGTGTTTTTTCGCTTGGCTTTCACGCCATGACAAAAATTGAGGCGAGATATGAAAAAAATTAGGTGCAAAAATGCAGCCGAGGGCATTTTTTTTTTCTACAATCACTATTTCGGTGGACAATTGTCCTCGTCCCCCATGCCCAGCCAGAATCGGTCCCATCAAACATTTCCTTTGAAGGCACGAGGATCAAACGAATACATCGACGGTGGAGGAGACGAAGCATTCTGAGGGGGAGGCGTCCGCTCCTCGAACGCAAACGCTAACGAGTTAATGGGTTTCCTTGCGTATTTCCCCATTCCCATTTCCCGTTCCCCCATAAGCCTTGGCTAAATTGCATCGGCGTGAATCTTTGAGGAACTTGGGAGAAATTTTGAGAGAAATTTCAAACGAGCTGACTCCCGCATAACCAGTCAACGGCATGTTTTATGCAACAAAAGTTAACTGCGTCAGGCGTAACGCGCGAATTTTGATAACCAATGATACACGAAATCACTACAGGCGATATCCCTGCCAAAAATAATCATGTGTCAAATTATAAAACGTTATGAACGAAATTCACGTGTAACTTATTGCATTATTTATTTTGGAAATTCGATAAAATATATAAAAAATTACAAGAGCACAAATCATCACATATATTAGATCAATAATCATATAATCAACTATATAGTGAACTGTACGAATTTCGATTCGAGTTTTCGGAAGGCGAATCAACACGCTCTGCCGGAAAATGTCTCAATTTCTGGACTCTTGGCGAGGTTATCGGATCAGATAAAATGCAGAGTAAAATCAATTTCCCAGATTTTCTGAAAAATATTTATTTGCTGGCAAAACTTTCAGTGTCCTTGCTTAGTATGATTCCTTTTTTTCATTCCGAAGTCTATATTTCAGCTGAAACTTCGACTCAGCATTACTGGGTTCTATAATTTATAATTTTTTTTATGAACTTCGAAGAATCTACTAATAATAAATGCAATGAATTAATAAATTATGAAGCGTGTAAGCATTCGAAGTTATTACAAGTTTTGATGACAAGATGAAATCGCAGAGCCTTTCTACCTATTTCTGTGCTATAATGGATTACAAGTGAAAAAATGACCACTAAATCCGGGTGAATTTGGAGAAAAAAATGTGTTCAAGAAGAGACTCGCGGGTTGTTTCCGCATAAAATAAAGCGACGTCCCATATTGTGAATATCGATAAATAAATCTTATACTTACGGTGGAAATGTAAACCGCAGCGAATAGGTCGTGGGCTTAGGCTGTAGCATGTGTAACGTATCTTCGAGTAAATATTGCGCTCATTCTTTACGTTTTACATATGTCTACTATATACAACGCGATTCGTATATCGGGGTGTTGCAGGAAAAAATAATTTGCGGATTTCCACCGTGGTAGCATCTGAAAAGTTTGTTAAAGTTCAAAAAAAAAAAAATAAACAAATAAATAAAAATTCACTGAAAAAACGATCGTTGTATGTTACGTCTAAGATGGGCGTTCATTAAATATTTTACTTTTCTTCTGTTGCTGAGAGAAAGCTGAGATTTTTTCAACGGGGAATTCGAATTTTCAGAGTGTGACATCGGTTATTTATCAAATTGTTATAATCGTATATTACTAAGATCTTTTTATAAATACAATACTATAAAATACTATAAATACAAACACAATCAGTTTACAAGCTTTCGTAGACGTATTCATAGTTCTTCTCACCAATTTTTATGCTTCGATAAATTTACGTAAGTGCCGACGTCGTACTTAGTGAACTAACGACGTCACTCCGTCTTCCAGGAGTCATATAAACACCAAGAATTTCCGAGCTCAGCGTGGGTAATTGTCTCAACTCCCATAAGGAATAAAAGAAAAGCAGAGAGACCGAAAGAGTCAGACAGCGAAAAGGAAATAAAGATCCGCCTGAAAGGTAAGATACTTTCCTAGGAAAGAAGCAACGTTTGCTCAACGAGGTGTCAGATTTAAAACCAGAATTCCTCGTGTTTTTGTCCAATACGAATAATGGACGGCGAACCTTCTGGGGGAAGGAATATTCAGTCGGAAAATTTTGAAGAATGATGGAAAGATCACGCATAAGTTAAAATGCACACACCTTTTATTTGAACGAAAAGAACTTTCCACTAAAGTGTTTTCAACAATTCTGTAAATTGCTAAAATTTTACGCGACACTTTACAAACTCTCACGACCGTTTTGTCTCTCACCAGTAATCAATATACAATGAGCTTAATGTTTTTCCACTTTACAAAAGCACGCGAAACAGTTCAAGCGATATTGTTATGTACAGAATCGGATTGCTGATAAGTACACAGAGAAGTGTAATATTCAATGAGATCGAATATTTACTCGAATATAAACTTTCATTGATTCATTGAACAGAGTTTGTTCAGCAGATATTGTAATAATACGCGTTGAGCTCCGAATCGAAATCGAATTGCCAATCGGTTGATTACGCTTGTCGAACGTAGGTCCGAGTTGTCTACTGCAGGGTGTGCATCGTAAAATGTGTGGAAAAGAAAAAGATGGAAGAAGCTGCGGAAAGTGAGAGTGAAATTGTTAAAAACCCCCGCCATCGGTTCGAACTTATCTCACGGTCGAAAAATCAGATCCAGTCGTTGAACCTCGTTATCGAATACTGATTCCGCCCTCGCGAATACATTTCAGGGACCGCTCGTGGAGGCGGTTAGATATCCTCCAGGAGTTGGAATAAATATGCAAGTGAACCATCTGGCGCGAGTCCAATTTGAAGGTGAGCCAGGCGCGAAGGGACGAGAAGAGTAGGTGAGCGAAGGGAAGAGAAGGGAAGGGCTGTGGAAGTGGATGGAAACCAGGAGAGTGGTCAGTGGGATGGGGCGGCGGATCGACGAGGAGAGGAAAAGGAAGAGGAAAAGGAAAAGGAAAAGGAAAAGGAAAAGGGAGGAGGGTCACGTTCCACTGAGGGTCACACAGCATCAATAACGCAGGAGGCCTGAAGCTGGTGCGATTCGAGGGCCGAACTCCTCGAGCCAATCTCACCTATAGGAGAGAGCTTGGCGCCTATCTTCTCGCCCATGGACGAGGGCCTTTTACCTATCACCTGCGTATCCCTTAGAGTGCTTTATTTATACTTATGTATAAATCCTCCATTAGAGGTATACATCGGCTATTCTCCGCTCTGATTTCGAAAGTGGGCGGGGTTGAGGTTTGTAACGATTTTAATTTCTTCTAAAATTTACGCAATAGAAATGCAGAAAAAGATTCAAACACGTGAAATCAGACACCAAGAGAAATTGAGTTTTTGGGATGATTTTTGGAACTTTGATTTTTTTCTTTTATTTCTACACCCTCTCTTACTTTCGTTATTTTATGGTCACAGTATAAAAGGGACACTACTCGTCGCTGGTCTAACAAACTTAGCTTCATAGTTTAAAAAAAAACACACACACGTAATCAATAACAAATAACACACATATGTATAAATAAAAAGATAAAACGATGGGCGAGGAGAAAATTGTCCGTAAAATAAAATTGAGACGAGAGAGGTTTTTCGAGTCAGATGTAGATACGTGTATAAAAGACGGCGACGATGTTAAAAATTGATAACAAATATTGAAATTGAAGTCTTTGTAATCCTCGGTCCCGTAGTCAGTTAAAATTTTTACCTGGCCAGAATTAACGCTTCAACTCACTCTTATGACACGTCTTGTATTCTTGAACTACGTAGATCTATTAATTCTCTCTCTCTTTCTCTCTCTGTCACTTCTCCTATTTCCACTACGAATCGTCACAAGTTCCGCATTTGAAAAGTTCCGAAAAAATTTATTTCCGAATTATTTCGTGGCGAAACTTGAAGTGAAGAAATCATAAAGTTTCGAATGATCGAAAACCCGACGGCTCGAAATTCTGTAACGGAATCCCCGTTTTCTGTTACAATGATTTCTATTAAATATTGAATAATTTCGTCGATCAAATTTTCTTCGTCACCATTTTAATATGACAGACGACAAGGTATAAGAATATTATCAAATCTTTTAAATTATTTTGTGTATAAATATGCGCGTTATGTGTATAAATAAAATATACATATGGATAAAAAATTGATCATGAGCATACAACTTACGATTAGAATTTCGCTTCGTTTCTTCATTCGGTTTTCATGTATAACCTTTCGCAATTTTGACAAATTAGTTTACACGTTTTCATAACTTTGATCTTGTTTGATTGTACACTACTTGCTTTTTTAACAATTAAAACGAATATTTAGATTTTATTATAAAGCGTATACTTCATAAACTTTTAGTTTTTCTGAATTTGGAACCTTCGGAACTTTTCAAATTCGGAATTTCGACCCCACACCGAAAGTGGAATTCTTTTGTAAATGTGGATAACCGGTCATTTTTCACAAAATATGAATATGAAATTTAGTTTCAAGTACCTACTGCGGATGTTGGAGGGAAAGGAAACGAATCATTACTATTATATGAAAATAATAAACTTGATGCTCGTTTGGTTTTTTGTCGATTTTCTCTGTAACACGTTTTCAATTAATTGTAGTACATTCTTTTCTCTTTGAACGAAAACTTCTATGTGTACATTTGTTTAGTTATTTAATTGTGTTTCACGTCTCTTCCTTCAGATCAACTAATTGTAAGTAGATATTTAAAGCTTGTTACGGCACCGACGCTGCAGCAGTTCAAACAATTAGTAGGTACAAAATTTATGAAGTGGAAGCGAGTAGCGTTCATGTAACGAAATACGGTGACTATTAAAACCATTAGCTTGCAATTTTAGGCGCGCTTTGAAGGAGTAGAGTTTGTTACATTCGCGTTACAAACTTCAACCTCGTCAAACAATAATTTGATTGCCTCTTTATCAGTGCAGTCCTTATACGCGTTTGAAACGAAATTTATTCTCTTTTCGACATGAAATATGCAACAAGAAACAGTTATTAAAAATACTGTTTTTAACAACAACATTTTACATACGGTCATATTGCTCCGAAAATTGCAATAATTATGGAAATATACGATTAAAAAAATAGATTAATAATTTCTACTAGCATTGTGGTGAAAATTGTTACGGAAAAAATACGAAACCTTACTGTTTCCATGAAAATTTTCCGTATTACTTTATTGAAAAAAGATATGCTGTTCTTAAGTTAAAGGAGAAATGTCGAGCTAGATGTGCAATTCGGAGTGTGAAGGAAGGCAGAAGCAAGAATACAAGATTATAGTTCCGAGACTATTTATATTTCTTGTAAAATCAGAAATGGATTAGTTAGTTCTTTCACCCTGGGCCATTCGCATTTTGTCACTCCATTGTAAAAGGAGATAATTGTCAATTGGTAAATTTTTCGATATTTCATTAGTTACAAATTTTTGGAAAAAAAAAAAAATGTTGCCATAAACACAAATTGTCTGATTTAACTTTACTTATGGATAATTTCCTTCAGAATAGTAATCCTTATCATGTCGATACGAGGTATTCGCAAAAAGAATCGTCCAAAATTATTTCCAAATGGGTGATTTTTTTTAGATTGAAAATTTGGAAACACGATCATAACTACTCGCAAAATTTTTATTATTTTATCTGTGAAAGGTGAGAAAAGGTTCACCGAAAGATATGTGACGTCGAAAGGACGAATAGGACCAGGACTAACTCTGTGTAAAGTTTTTGATAGCTAAAGAAATTTTTGTCCAATAATTTTTTCATTTCAATTGAACTTTGATTAAGAAATGAATCGATCTTTGAATACGTTAATTTTTTGAAGGTCGTTGGTCCCTTTAAGAAATCCGCACCGTGTTTTTCTCACAGTGATAAATGAAACGCGATTCAACCTGCTGGATAGAACTCTGAACACATTTAACAAACGTCTTTAAAAACAGTACTCAGGATGTGAACATCACGTGCTTGATTTGTGCAATCGGTAATATTTTGTCAAAGATTGTCATACCGTTGTTAATGATAATACACTCGTAACTTGACTGGCCGGGTTTTAACGTGTCGTAAATACGAATTTGTATATCACAAAAGGTGTCAGCGAGAAGCGGAATCGTATTCGGTTTTAGATACCGTGAAAGCTGTGCTTTTACACTTTTTCGAGGTCTTCCACGGCGCTTTACGAGTGAAAAGCTGTCCGAAGGTAGCTGCGTGAATGAATACAAGGCTAAACCGGTGGGTGCCCATAAAAAACCTGCAGAGAATTCAATAAAAACTGTTCACTTTTATAGCCAGTTTCTTCACGCGGTGACGAGTGTAGGTACGCGCATGTGTGTATCACGTCAGTAAAGCACATGCGTGTGCATGTGTGCGTGGAGGGACCGACGGGTCGACGGATCCAAGTGAAAAGCGGGAGGATTCGTAGTGGCTGATAATTTTAGAAAGAGGGAAAAAGAAATTTTAAAAAGGTGCCCTTTTCTCTCGCCTTTTCTTCATCCCCCTTTTTTTTCCCCCCCTAAGTATGCTTTCTATCCGCAGTAATACCTATACACGGAATTCGATCGAGGATTTATTGCATCAGTGAAACGCGTGAGATAGAGTAAAGTGAACATTGTTTTTTTTTTTTTTTTTTTTTTTTTTACTTTTTTACTTCATTTTTTTTCCTTCTCTTTCGACGACGTGCAAAATTCAGGGAAATAGAGAACGTGTTTCTCACTCATACTGACGGTAATTCTGGATGATTTCGAAATTTTTTCCGACATCTCATTTGTACTTCAGGGGCTTGAACGTGCGCGAAAGATGTGAATTTTTTTTTTGGAAAACTCGCGAATACGCGTAAGCTGTATTTTAGCAACTCGCGAAATTTCAAGTCAGTTTTACTCTTCGTTCGATAAAACATGGGGATAAAGAATTACGTTATTTTCATTGCACACTTTATGTTGAAGTCTAGTGAAATTTTCAGAAAGTTATAATAGTAATCAGTCGACACATCGATCGCAGCTTGAAAATTGTGGCTATTGATCCTTTTGCCGCAAATGTGTCCTCTAACAATCGATTTAAATGTCTTGACTAGTAATACGGAAAATCGAAAAAACATAATTTAATCAGTATTACTCGTACAGTGTTGTTATTAAACATTACTTATGTTGGTCGAAAATATATTACGAAGACTTCAAACCATTAGATACAATTTTTCACCTTTATTTTTGTAGGCGTTTACAGAGAAAAGTTAAAAAAAGAAAGAAAAGAAAACGGAAAGACGGCAAAGTAATTAATTGCTTTTTCAAACTTTTTTCAAATCCAAACAAAGTTTATTTTCACAGCTTCGTCATTTCCGCAGTTGCGGTTAGGCTGAAATAAGAAAACGGTTCGACACGGAAGTTGTTAAAAACTTAGTAAACGCATGCGCACGTCTAACATTCATCGTTAAACGAATAACGGAGTCAAATTTTATTTAATACGAAAATTATTATAGGAATCCTGCAGGTTCAACGAAGGGTCGTCCAACCATGACCGGAAGGAACGAACTTTCCTTCAGTTTGCGGAAGCTTCTTCTCGCGTTAAAAAGGGTCGGCGAGCACCGGCGAGTCAGGAATTCTCAGCTGCGTATCTAGGTGCAGCCTGTAGGAGAAGGAGGAGGAGGAGGCGGGGGAGGGGCGTGGTGGGGTGAACGTGAAGAGGTGGTCCTCGAGGATAAGGTCCTGCATGTTTTGCCCAGCGGACATCGCCTGGGAACGATTTGTCTTTGTAATCTGTGACGCGGCCGCAGGAGAAACTGCACTGCGGATGAAAGGGGCTGCAGGCGCCGCACGGACCTCCGGAGGAAATGCGAAGGCGGATCAGGAGAAGAAGAAAGAGAAGGAGAAGCAGAAGGAGACGGAACGATCAGCAGTACAGCCGTCACACCGTATCCCAGAAAATATCCGATCCTGGAAAATATCAAGTCCGATCAATCGCCGTCATTGAACGCCGAGTTATCACGGGAAGTTTGAAATGTACTTGACAACAAGACACTTCATGTTTCTAGCGTAAATGCAAAAACTGAGAGAAAAAAATAAATACTAAAATTAAAACAAAATGTACTAACTTTTATTTTTCACACCTGCCGAAGTAGCATACCTGTACCATTGGTGAAAGTAATTTTTTTTTTCATTCCATGTATGAGGATGATGAGCATTTCTCTACGGGATTGTGTGATCGATTTGAAAGTTTTCGTAAGATAATTAAAACGATTTTTTATTTAGTTTTATTGTAAGAGATCGATTTAACTTGAATTTTTTTTTCTAGTATTATCGTTCCGATGTTAGAAAGTAAGGTTTGGTCAGTCAGAACCGATGAATTATTACACGAATTAATAACAGAATAATTTGCAGAACATAACCTCCAAGCTCATCTCCCAGCGAAATAAATTGATGTAAGATCTGTACGATATTTATTAGGTCCTAACTGTCCAGAACGCATTGCCTGACAATAGCACGATTCTTTTACGAAAAGTTTCAAATCGATTCAAGGTTGGAATAAAAAGTTATCCCGATTATTTCAAGCACTCTTGAATCGGTCACACGACAACGCGCAGTCCGCTTCTCAATTTCAACTTTTTCGAACGTAATTTCATACATTTCACGGATAAAGAAGGACGAAAATTTGTTCGACCTTTCATAATTCCTTGTACGTGCTGGAAGATCGTATATCGGCGTGTACGAGTCCTTATACCACTCTAGACACACGGTCTGTGTTAGTCTGCGCCCGGCGTGGGTTGGTACATAAGAGCTGACCTGCGGAGACCTTATTAATGACTGAAACGAGCCGCGTTTATGGCAACCGTGTCTTGAATTTCGAACAAGCGAATTCTGCCGACTTTTCGCTCTGTAGACTGTAGTAATTCGCGTGTGTCATGTGTAAGTATCGTTTAATGGCATGTCTGCACAGCGGGAGTCATTGTATAATCCCGGGTGAACCGAAGGAGCTGAGTTGCTTTACGGCGGCTTGTTCGTTGCTAACTGATGAATTAGTCCTACGGTTGATACTTGATGACGAAGCCTTTAATTTACTTGACGTTCTTGTGAATCATTTGTGATGTTTGAAGAAAGTGGAACTGGATGATTGTATTTTTACATCTGTGCAAATATTTCAGACCGATTCGTTGACTGAATAATAATGAAGAGCAAAATCACCGGTTTGGACCGTCTTTCCGATCTAGTATTCGTCATAGATAAAACACGGCGTAAAAGCTTTTATGTGTTAAAAGAAGAGCGAGGCATCTGCGTCGACCAACATTGTTGTGATAACAGTCCAATTTTTAACTGCAATATAGCAACGCGTATTAATAATAAAACGTTTTATATCCCATATTTCATTTCGTAATGCAAGATCGTTACAATACGAAAAAAGAATTTTGAAATTGAAATTTCAACGCAGGATCCAATGCAGTGAATAGACGAACAAGTCTTGGTTGAATTATGTCGAATAACGGGAAAGATTTTTGACAATAGGTATCGCCAAAAACAAGGTTCACATTGTGTGTTTTACAAGGATTCCAAATTTTTTAGAAAACCATCAGAGCGTGGTTGGTACAAAAAGATATTTAATTTCCACGCTAAAAAGTGAGATCAAGTTGCGTGATTTGTGTAAAAATCGTATGGTTTGAGTTTCAAACGAGTTTTCTTTATAGAAAAAGCGAGTAACTAAATTATTAAGTACCTACTATTCAACTTTCTTCGACGTTTAAATCGGTTCAAATGATACTTCAGTTCCACTGTGATGCTCGCAGAATTCGCCCTTTCGTGATGGTTCCGCCTTAATTTAAGTAGCTTTAAGTCACTAGAGGTCTCAAAGTCAAAATGACTCAAAGTCACTTCATTGTCAGACTAGCTAAAGCGAGCTAAAGTCATGTTGATTTCCCGGAGGCCACTTGAAGCACACGCAAGGTCAGTTGAGGTCGTATGAATTGATTTCAAGGGAGACGAGATGACTTGAAGTAACCCAAAATTTTTTGGATTCGTGCGCACTCTGTCGACAATCGATTGGACAAGACCTTGCTTCTATAAACTGACATAATGAAAGAGAAAATAATTTTTCTACACCTCGACTACAATGTCAAATTAGGCTTGGTTTTAAAAAAAATGGTATCCTTCGATTTTGATTTGCATCACAGATGTGTTTATATAATATGTCATTTACTAAAAAGTTAAATTTTGATTGATGAATAGTTCAAAATAATCTTTAAATCTCCAGAGAAAACCTTGCAGATCGCATAAAATTTCACGAAAGCTTTGAAATGTGACAAAATTATTGTTCGAGGAGCTTGAAATATTTAGAAATTTTTCGAAGTCTTATGAAGACCTCGAATTTTGGAGGAAAACTCGAGAATCCATACTTTTAGAGGAGTAAACTTCACTCAGAATGAGAGTATCAGACTTCCGGATCAAGGATTCTGCTGAAAATTTTAGGAGTGTTTCATTGCCCCAAAATATAAAGATTTTACTGTGTAGTTTCATGCTTCAAGCCAGTTTTCATCGTAATTGAAATCAATTGTATTGTAGTTTATTGAGTGAAATGTCCTACTAAACAAAACCTGTTGTGTATTTTTGCCTGAGTTATTAATTTTCTTTGTTGTCTATTTAGTAATGAAACTCTCTGTCTTAAAAAGACTGTCAACAAATATATTATTATTTCAGACTCATAGTAAAGTGTAAACTGCAAATTTTCTACAATCTGATTGTATTTTAAATTGATTGTTAAAAGGTCAAATTGAAGGACCTCAACATCAGAAGCTCCACACTCCTAGAACTTTCAGTAGGATCCTTACTCCGGAAGTCTGACCGTTTCCTTGCAAGTTCCAATTGTGGTATTTCGATATGATTACAATTTACTAAATGTCCAGTTTAATAGCTAACTTTTTGATACAAGCAAGAGTCATCGATTGTAAAAATGCTATCTCTGTGCCCATTTTCGATTGTATAGAAGAAACTGCCAGTGGGAATGGATCTTCAACCGCCGAAGATCTAACTGACAATTAGAATCCTCACTATGTACGTTGCTGCAAACAAAACCTGAGATGTTAAGTTTGGCTTCTGACAATTAGTCGGTGCAGAAGACACAACAATCCTTAAATGGCTTACTCCGTACTAAAGTAGGACTCTAACTGGTATACATATGTACAGTAAACTGGAGTCGCTCAGGGAGAATGTGACACTACAAACTACGTGCCACATGTACCTTAATTACACGCGGTTACCCGTAAAGCAAATGGGTAATAATTATTCTTGAATATTCGGGGCTTGCTTTATTGTCCCGGTAGCAGAGAAGCCACAATCCTTGGAGCCGTCCACAAACCCCGAGCAGTCGTACTGATTCATAGATGAAAATGAATTAAAAAAAACCTGCACTGTGCTTTTGTTAAATCTCAAGAAGTAGAATTACAAACTGCCTGAGAACTTGCTTTCAAACTCCGCGAGCTCGCAACACGCCGTTTCCCTGCTGCTGGTAGATGGCGCACTGATCGCATACCGATATATTCGATATGCAACTTTGCTCGGCTGGATCTCCGTATCGATCTACCAAATTAATATGGCTGCTGTGTGACGCCAAGGGATATATCATGGAGACTTGAGTAAAAGAGTCCAACCTCTGTCAGGGAGCTGACGGAAAATTCGTCCTCGAAAATTTATCATTCGTGAGTTTTGGATTTCATCCAAAGCAGCGCTGTGATCGTAAAGTTCCAAAGTAAAGTTGGTAAGAATGGTATAATTCTTTTGTGCATCTGTTAATTACCGAGTAACTTGTTGTAAAAGTTGCGGGACTTAGCCGATTGAGGTTGTGTTCATACAATATATTTGTATTGTCGAGATGATGGTTCACGATTATTAATTTTTTTAATCCAAGGTTAGATTAGGTTCGTTTCTAGGTTAGGTCGTTAAATTTGAATGTGGATGAAGCCGAGAGGGCCAGCTAGTATATACATAAACATCGATCGCGACCGAAATGAAATTTCTCCTCACATGGAAGTGAATATCGTTCGGATAAGGCGTTCGAAGCACGCCTATCCGTGTCAATTGTTTTAGATAAAAGTGCTAATTATCGTCATTGTATTGAGGTAGGAAATTAAATTGATTGTATATCACTTAGCAAAGAAAGCGAAAAATATAACTCTTTTCAATTGTGGATCCTTATTAAAAAAATATATTGAAGTTGAAAATCAACATAACCTCACAAGCCTGTTATAAATTTTCCACGAATCCTGATAAGAATGCGCATATCCGTCTCTCTCTAGTTTCCCCACCACTCGTTGGATCTTTGCGATATCAGCGCCGTTCAGCGTCAACCAGGGCAAGTCTTATTGTAACGGATTTTTTATGTTGGATCAAAAGTACCAAAATTGTACTCCTGAACTCTAGTCTCCATGGGATATATGCCCCAGTCTCTGTAACGACTAAAATAAACGACTTTCATTGAATCTTCCACCAGTTTCCGAGTTGTTTTATTTACATAACTCGACAGTTTTGATCTCGCTTAGCACTCACCGAAAGCTAATAAAATTACTGCCAGATAGGCGGATGTGGGCGGGTTTATACCGCCGCGAACGAGCTGTGGATCCAAATCGGCCCGAATTGGATGTAACTTTAGTGCAAACGAAAACAGCTCCCGAAGTTTCCGATCGGCGATAGCGGAAGTGTCTCTTCTAGTCTGGCTTTGGCAATCTCGGTAAACAGAAATCGGAAACAAACGCGTGGCTCGAGGTTCATTCGATTCGCTCGACGACCCGCAGACTACTCAATTTTCCCGAGGATCCTTCAGATAAGGGAGTAGCTTGCTCTGACCAGTCGCGTCCGGTTTTCTGTCGTTCGTTGGCGCCGTCCGCGCCCCCAGCCCACTTCCACAACTTTTAAAACTTCATTTTAGGGGGGTTTATATTGTTAATCCTCAAGCCCTCGAGGCACCATCACCTGGGCTATAACGATCCTTCCACGAGTTGTGCAGCTCGCGGTGATTGCCGAAGGAACTTATAAATTGTAACGAATTTTTGTAGAATCGGAGGCGGTGTTAAAAGTTGGAGGTTAGATAGGGCTCAGAAATTGAGGGGGTAATTAGACAGGCGTTGGAAACAGGTATATATAGTATGAAGTATGCTATGCCCACTTTTACAGACTATAATTTGGTGTCAATCTAACACTTTTATCTAATCCAAAATTGTTCTACGATAGTTCGCACTGTTCAATTTTAGTCAATTTTGACACCAAGACCTTTAACTTCTCGTTTCTCTGTTTTCAGAGAGTAAAGGTAGTTTTTGTAATCACCCCGATAATGAGAAGTTGAGTTTTCCGTAGAACTTCACGTTTTAAAGTTTAGAGAATCACCTCCAAACATTTTCAGATGTGGGTACCCCTGTGTGTATGTATTTGACCAATTTTTCGTCCGAAGATATCTCGAGAACGACTTACCGGATTTTAATGATTTTGGTCTCAATCAACGCGGGTTTTCCAAGCTTAGAATCGATTAGATTTTGTCTTTAATCATTTCAGTACTTTTTGAATTATGTGAATGACAACGTCAAGAAAATAAAATACAAATGATATCTTAAGAATGGATGGATGGATTTGAATGAAAATTGGTACCGTTCAGTTTTTTGCGTCACTGATAACGAATCCAATGTCTGACTTCCAAAATTTGTAATTATGGATCCATTATAGTGGTTCAAAATAAAAAAAATAAAATATGGAAATATTTAATGCATTATGCTTCTTGAGGGTTTTTAAATCGTCAATCGCTAATCTGAGTTTATAATTTGAAAATCGAATTGGATATTGATATTTTTTCCTGTGAACTTGGAATCTGTAGTGTGAAAATGGGAAGTTCTAGGACTTTTTCACGGCCAGCCTAAAGCAGCTGGTTTAAAGTCTACTCACATCAAATGATACAGTCGAAGTCGCACACTTATACACTTTACGGGGACATGTTGATGAATCTTCAAATTTATGCAAACAATTAGCACCAGAGTATATGAACATAGATTTGTGTAAGTATGGTCGAACAGATGTTTGGTATCAATCATATTTTGGATCAAATGCGTCCAAAGCATTAGAATCGATTAAAAATATAACAGATTTTTCGCATCTTGAACGTTATAATTATAAAATCGTTTCTCAGATCGTTGATATTTTGACTTATGTTAGGCAAATTTATTCAGATTCATTTCTACTATACATCAGAAATGCTGTTTTATTTATGTTCACTATTAGTAGAGATTGTTCAAACACTTCTGTCATTTTTCCAAATTTTTCATTCAGAGAGTCCGATCGATTTAACTCAGATCGAATTGATAATTACGTTTCACAAGTTTCTAAGAATACAAGCTATAGGTTCAAATAATGTTGAACGACGGTATTCTTCAGAAACCCCCTTAGGTCGCAATTTTTCTCATCAAAACTTTTAAATGATTCTGTAGCTCCCTTTGAAGCACAAAGAGCAGCAATTTGAAGTTTGACCATTAATTATATCGCCGAATACGACACATATTCGTTTACAAACATGGCTTGAAAAATAGTTTCGACAGTGAGGTTCAAAATACTACTATTATTCATCATTACTGTTATATTTTCACGAAGGCTTCTTTTATGGCATTTCCAAAATTTAGTAGTGCAAAAATTCACTGTGAAATTGAGGCTTCGCAAAAATACAAAACTGAATAACTCCGTTCTCGAGAACTATGCCACGCAGAGTTTTTATATTTGGTAATATATAATTCCCAGTCTTCCACACCCTGCAACATGTTATTACGTCGCGGACGAATGAAAATTTGTAGCCTCCGGAAAATCTGACGTAGTCCTTTAGACAGTCAACTGACCGATATCCATCCTTCTATCCTTCCATCCGTCGCGTCGCCGCGATACAAGGGAACTTCTAGGAAAGGGATGTAGGGACACACAGGATTTGAAGGACTCTGTCCTTACCACTCCTGCGTTTTATCGCCGATTCACTCGAGAGTTATGCCATTCGCAGTGGCTCCTGTCTCCTCGTTTCTAATATTGAGCCAGCCCTCATGTCAGCCAAAGACAATATTTTCCACTATACCGTGCGGAGAAGAAAAGTAATCTGGTTCTGTCGTTTAACGACCCGTATAACCTGTATAGCTATGCACATACACGGATATACGTAGGTGTATACACCAAGCCGCTGTCCCTTGGTCGTTTCGTTAAGACGTGAAATCATCCCCCCGCGGATAATGGCGCCTACCTTCAACGCATACCGATTTCACCCCAACAACGGGATGAATTTCGACCCATTCTCATCCCCCAGGGTATTCTATACTTACATTTTTTGGTACGCACGCCGTGTGGAATGGTGAAAGTTTTTTTTGTTATTTCTTGTTATTGTCTTTAAACGCGTTACTTGAGCTCAATTTTCGAGTTAAAAAACAGAGGGATCCTATTCCGGTCACGTTATTGAAATCGTCTGAATTTTCCTGACAAACGGAAAGTTGCTGAGGTTTATTCGATGTCGCAGCAATTGATGTGAAATTAAAATCGTGGATGGGAATCTAAATAAAATTTTGAAATATATTTGACCATACAAAGATTTGAAACATACTAATCGCAATGGTTACAGCAAAGCTTGGATGATAGAAGACTAATTTGCTTCCGGAGAAAGAGACGATGACAACTTGGAAGCCGTATAATCGATGATGAAAAGCCTGCATTGCAGTTGTATGTATACAAAAGAGCGATGGTCGTTTATGTGATTTCTTTTGGTTAGTTCAATTAATTATCCTCAGTTCTGAGAACAAGGAAGAAATTCCTTGTTCGTGGGAAGTCGTTGATAAAAAGAACGAATCGGCCAAGATAAGGTAAGGGAGCGAGGGAAGGGAGGAGAGCGGTTGAGAAATAAGAAAAAAAGAGAAAGAGAGAGAAAGATAAAGAGAGAGAAGCCTTGGCGAGAGAGTCGCGAGGGGTGAGGGGTGCTGGTAGAAAAGTGAGGCGGGAGAACGAAGGTAATAACCGTCAATGGCTAATAGAAAAAGGAAAATATTTGGCAACATTTGTAGTATGGGTCTAGAAAATGGGGTAGTCCGGTGCTTCCGAACGTATAAGCTAGGGAGTAGCAGATTTCTTCCTCTTTCTTCCCTCTCCTTTCTTTTATTTTACGAAAATCGAGGCGTACGCGTGTTATCAGAGACGTAAAAAACTACGCAGGGTAAGAAATAAAGAAAAAGATGAAAAAAAAAAAAAAAAAACAGAAAGAAGAATTCGCCGGAGAATTTTCACTCACGGAAAATCGTTGCGCTGTAGCGGATTAGTATTCGGAACGTTTCCGTCTCCGTCGTATGGGATTCGATGGGATGGGGGGTATAATTTTTGTTTTTTTTTTTTACATTTATTTCGGCAATCGTCGTACATTTCCTGTTAACGGTATGCCACATTTTTTCTACAAGAAATAAGAATTCTTCTCCGAATTACGGATCAGTGGAACGATATTCGTTCAAATTTTTATACTGCATTATAATTTTCTTGTTTTTCCAAGTTCGTAAAGATAATCAATTGGTGAATAGGTATAACTTGAAGTAGATTTATGACATTTATTTTTTAATTTTTGCTCTTAGACATTCGAAATGTTTTCTTTGTATATCTACACATTAGGCTTACTCACAAATGGTCAGATATCAGTTTTTAAAATAATTTCAGAAGCATATTGATGCTGTAAAAATTTTTGTAAACGTGAAAACACGATCTTTGATTATTTATGAAAATTATCTCAAGTCAATATTCTTGTCTACGATCCAATTAACTGTAGTTTTACGTCCACGAAAATAAATCTCTGATAACATTACCTCGTTAAGTTGTAATATTTTCATTTAGAGGGAAGGTTTGAAAAGTGTGAAAGTACGTACCAGAAACTTTTGTGTAAGTATTCGGTGAAGAATTTGATCTACATTTACTTCCAACGAAAAGTTTCATTCTTTTTATTTCTAATTATAGAGATTCTCTTCGAAATTCAAAACAGGTCAATGTTCCCTGCAAGCGTTTTATTCACATGTCGAAAAATACGTGTTGTTTAACTACTGTGTAACAAGTCGATTCCCGGAAGAAAGGGGCTCAATTACTACATTGTGTAGGAGGAAGCGTTTGCGCTCTGAAATTGATCGACATGCCGTATCCAATGAAACCGATACTTGTAGCGATTTGATGCATTCAGCTGTACATCATTCCATTTATCGCAATTACAATCGTGCGGGCGGCGCTATTTATCGCTCTGTTAAATCCCAGATATTTGAATGATACGCTTCGTTAGATTATCGCGTTCGCTGCTTGCAGCTCCCTCTATAACTATGCAGTATACACCTTAATTGGTTTTACCAAGAAATCTCATAATTACTACCATTCTACTTTACCGGAACTCAACCTCTCATGATTATGTTTGCTCTTGTAATTCAGTGAATTGCAATCTAGTAAGACGAACACTTGTTTCTTGAAAACACGCGAATATATTATGGCTAACGAAAAATATAAATAATTAGGCATCCGTAAGAAGGTATTCAATTGTTGAAATATCGAACCATCACAGAAAGCTGTCATTTTAAAATCGCTTGAAAGCACTAGAAATCGCCTGAAATCCCTTAAAATCGCGTGAAATCGCACATATATTCATTTGGTGGAGTCACAAACCACTTCGGAAAGCAGTCACTTTGAAATCGCTGAAAATCAGTTGAAATCCCTTATAATCGCACGAAATCCAACGAGATCCCTTGAAATCGCACGTGGATTCACTTGTTGAAATCACAAACGACATTGAAATGCAGTCACTTTCATATCGCTTTTAATCACTAGAAATCAGTAAAGATAACTCAAAATTACTTGAAAACTCTTAAAAACCGCACGTGTATTCACTTGTTGAGGTCGCAAATCATTTTAAAATGCAGTCATTTTAAAGTCGCTTGTAATCACTAGAAATCAGTTGAAATCACTAAAAATTACTTGAAATCCCGTGAAATCGCAAACCACTTTGAAATGCAGTCACTTTAAAATCACTTGTAATCAATAGAAATCAGTTGAAATCACTAAAAATTACTTGAAATCCCGTGAAACTGCAAACCACTTTGAAATGCAGTCACTTTAAAATCGCTTGTAATTACTATAAATCACTATAAATTAGTTGAAATCGCTCAAAATTATTTGAAATCGCTTGTAAACACTAATGTCCGCTGAAATTATGCTAGTGCGTCTCGTAAAACAACGGAACTAGATCTCCTCAAAAATCCAATTTCAATAATTCCACAGAATATCGTTGCGTTGGGAACTCCGAGAATCCCGTCCAGGACTAATTTGTCGGTTCAAACCTTCGGAGAGCTTTACGGTCGAATAATTTCACGACTTGTCCTGCACCGCTTTTTCACACTTTTATGCTCAACAAAAAGCCGCGACATTCTTACTTCGAACACTCTAACTGAATTCATGAACACCGCAAAGTGCAGCAATTCTCCGAGATATTCGACGCTCCATCACAGACACATCATGAATCTTTCAACGCTGCATAATACTTGCACAGTTTAAAGACGGTTTCGCGATGCAAATTCTTTGAAGATGTAGCGATGCAAAAACTCGCTTTGTACCTCTTTAAAACAGTGAAAGAAGGCGATGAATTTTGACGTTTATCAAATTTCGTGCCTTTCTAGATTTTAAGAGCTTTTATTCAAGCTCTATATCGATACGATCGATGCACGGAGAGCAGAAATATACCAGCTGTAATATTTCCAACATAGTCGAAATCGTCTTGATCGCGCGGCAAATTTTGTCAATAAAAACGACAATTTCACCGTATCCGTAACACACGAAGTGAAAGCGACCAGGCGAGCAATGTTTTATATCATTTATACATTTTAGTACATCATGTTGGTGTAAATTTTTGAGATTTGGTCAAAAAGTCGTGGCTTCTCTCTTATCTGATCTCTTTTAGAATCCCTCAGACTCATTCCAAGAAATACTCTAGGCCAGGTAACAAAGGTTACCACAAGGTCAGTGCCTTGTATGGCAATTAATTTCCTTTTGCCCGGTTATAATAGATCCGACAAGAAATATGGGACATTAGACTGTACCTTTCGAGTCATGAGTTCTCGGGGTTCTCATTCATACGAAATAATTATAATAACGTGAATGATGGTATACATCATAATGGTGTTAACAGAGACAGTTTTTCTCGAAAGCGAATCAATGTTGGACTGTCAAATGTTGAAAATAATAGTATAAATTTAATTTATTCAAAAGTAAATCACGCATACAATTCAAAGATGATATTGAATAACGAAAATTTGAGAAAAGAAGCTCATTCTACTTAAAATATTAGTTTCCACGTATTTTGTCTGAGAACTAGCATTAAATTGTGTAGCGAGTTGGTTCTTTCTAAAACGAGAAATATAAAAAGCCAAATCGTCAGAATAAATAAACGAAGAAATAACCCAGATATTAGATGGTGTGCCATTTTAATTGAAATAAACAAATATTTCGGGAAAATGAGACTATACACAAAAATGATTGCTGTAAAAGTTTCATAGTATTGAAGGGGGATACTTCACGGTAATGCTACGAAATTTTTCTACCAATTGCTCTGGCGAGATTTCGTACGAATAACTTGTGATAGTTTGAATACAAACGTACCGCTTTTACCTCGTACAAAGATAGCTGATTTTGAGTGGAATTTAACGCAGCCAAGAACAGCGCTGTTATGCATATTATAACGTGACGAGCATTTAGAGTATGCGCGCGAATCTGTTGAGGCTGGAAAAAGAGGATTGAGACTGATCAGCGGTGTTACTCACAAGCAGAGATGCGGGAAATCGGACGAGACTAAACACGCTTACTGTTAGTGAGAAGACGTTTTGACGTATCAGTGATTCAATTTCATTTATAAAGGAATCTGCTGTAACGGAATTCCTATTCTTATTACAAGGATTAAAATTGAATATTGAATAATTTCATCGATGAAAAAGTTTCTTTTATAACCCTTTCCCCTTCATTATTTGATTGACGTTTAATAGTTTATAGTTTTTCGAAAAGCACACTCCATATTTGCTCTGGTCAGATACGTGTTTACGGTTCGTTCCCCGTCAAAGGAGTGAAAGTGAGAAATTGTGAAGTCGGAAATCGTCAAAGTAACCACAAAGGCCAAGGTTTCACCTACGGGCTTACCTACTAAATTAGTCAAGTTATACTTTGAGTTAGGCGGGCGTATTCAAGTTGTTACACTATGTGTCTCAGTAAACTAACCCACGTTGATAATACCATATGTTAAAAAGAAAAATATGTGAATCTTTTGTTAATTTATTCACAGTTAATATTCCTTAAATAATACAACGGTATTAAACGGTAGATTTGAAGCTAAGTATTTTGAGCTTGCGTGCTCTTGCCATAAAAAAAGGGGATGGTGTACTTGCAATATTTAAAAAATTTCGAAGTGCCATGACTTTCGTGTACTTTGAAGGTGGACAGATTTTCTTCTTTTTCGATGGATTCTTTTGAGAATCAGATATCTTTACATAAGATAAAAACGGTAAGTTTCTACTCATGTACAATATCATAATAATGAATATTGAAAAGTAGATATCCATCCAAAATTAAAATTCATCTAGCTTGATAAAATATTTTGATTTTGCATACGGGTCTTAGACTTTGATGAGCAACATCTTTCAAATCGTTGATTAAAAAAATATCAGTGCAGCGGAATTCTGGCGCTCTGTTTACTCTTCGACGTGTCGAAATTTTTGCAGTAACGATGCATGTTCGGAAAAAATGGTTATCTCGCAAGTTTAGAAACGTCTGAAATTCAGTGAACCGCAACAAAAACTCCTTCAAAGTCATTAAAAGAATGAAAAATAGTCGGTAATTTTGATACGATAACGTTAACAACTTCAACTTCTATTATATTCTCTTAACGAATCTGAAATTGTAAGTGCAAACGTTCGTCGATAATGCACCAGAATGAATACAAACAATTCATTTTCCCGTATTATTAAGTGCTGCAATTAATCTACTCAAAATTATCTCCGCTGCGTGCTGTTTTACCGACGCAATGCGGAAAACACAACGCAGATATTTCTTACCGAAGAACGCAACGTTGAGTAAGATTCATCGTCTGCTGATTGTCAAAGTAGGAAAGAAACGGAGTCGCAGAGTCGTTAAGTTTCATT
Organism: Neodiprion lecontei; assembly: GCF_021901455.1. Taxonomy (NCBI): domain Eukaryota; kingdom Metazoa; phylum Arthropoda; class Insecta; order Hymenoptera; family Diprionidae; genus Neodiprion; species Neodiprion lecontei. The sequence continues at coordinate 8,394,810 of NC_060263.1, forward strand.
TCATTTAAATATTTTAAGTTACTGTGAGACCGGTAGATTTTGGAGTATTGTGACTAATATTTTGATCCCTGGATAGCGAGAGTTGGCAAATAATTAAAATAATTTCAAAAAATAATTGTTACTTTGAATTTTATCTACAATATCATAAATGGGCGCCATTCCTCGTACCGAGAATTAAATATTATAGCGTTGGATAATGTATCAATAAATATTAATCATGATATCTCCATTGTTTTATACTTCGAATGTTACAACAGAGTGACATCCGTTCCTTGAAAAAAAAGAAACCTAGTTGTTAGACATACATTATCTTTAAACTCGCTTTTCGTTAGTTGCGAATTCTATTGAATCGTGTCCACTGCGCAATTTATAAATCCACAAAGTTTTTTTGCAATTCTTTTTCTCGATCCTCCTGTGTACTAAAATGTTTAATGCATTATCACCTTTATGCGGAAAATTAGGTTTCCTTTTGTTCTCGTTTACACGTTACAATCAAGGATCTGAACAGCCAAAACTACGGAGCACTTGTCCTGGAGGTCGAGATCCACCAGGTGGACGACCTGGAGCGCAGAAACTACGGAGCGCTTGTCCTGGAGGTCGAGTTTCACCAGGTAGTGGACCTGGAGCGCAAGATCCAGAAGGTAGGAGAACCTGGCACTCGAAATTCGCGGAGCGCGATTCTCTTACGTCCGCTCTACTGCGCGGTTGTTTCCAGACTGAGGAATTCGGCTAGCTGATTACTATAGATCGATGACGTCAAGAGAAAAAAAAATTTGTGTGACGTCACTTTCCGAACATCCGAACATCCAAACTTTGGTTTGGAACTTTAATACTATGTATGATGTACGATGATATCATTTAGCATTGAAGACACGATTGTAAAGGTAATTCAATGAAACCAATTATAAGGATCAGACTCAAATCTTCTGAACATTTTTCTTATTACAATGAATTTGCTTCTTTCACAAATTGTTTAACCTATTTAGTCTCTTATGTGGATTTTATCATTCCAGAAGATTACAATTCTTGAATTGTTGGCTGTGAAATAATAGTTTGAATCAACATGATTAGTAAAATTAAGAACTGGCCAAGCGATTGTTCGACTGGATTAAGGAATATTCAACGAAAGATCAGAAATTCAAATAGAGTTAAACTTGATTCCGTCATTAATTCGTAGTTATGGAATAGCTTTATTCTTTCCTCCAGTTTCTCATGCGTACGATTGATAAATATCTATAAATGGACAGCAAATCCAGAACAATTTTTTCGAAATTTGCAAATAAATTACGTTCAGAGAATATGTTTAAGAAATTCAATGAACAGTTTTGTTTTCTGCGGAAAAAGTTTCGTAACATTCTGATTTAGTTATCAAATTCGCCCAAAATTATTTCCACTTTGCTGTACAGAATTCAACTCTTGCTTCACTTTTGTGTAAAAAATTTCTAGGGTATTGACAAACATTTTGAAAAATATACGTGTAGTAGTAGTTATAACTAACGCTGACCTGTAATACTTGTAACGCAAATTTTTTAACTCAAACCCCCCACAGAAAACCGGATTAATCGGATTATTCGCATAATTTGAATAGCCGAATAAATCAAGTGCTCCACCTTTTCGAATAGTTCGGATAGTTTGGATACCCAGGTAATCGAGTACTCGAACTATTCCAATAGTCCAGATACCCGAATTTGAAGCATTGGATCCGAGCTGTTCGGATAATCTGGATTTGGGAAAAACTGATAGTTCTGATAAAAAACTGCGAAATAGATTAACACAGTTGGATGAATTGCATACCGAATTTTTGTATCCTACCGCCGAAAACAAACGAACTATTACGAATGACTTCGTATATGAATAAAATTGAGTTAATCATGATCATCATTGAAAGGGATAAATTAATTTATTTAAAGTATATATTTACAATTACTGTCAGTGCTATAACGCTTGAAACAAAACAATATTACAGGATTTGAATTGTTACGTAATCTTTAAGTATTCTGATTCAACCTTCGGCTTCGGCCAAAAACTGACCCTGGATCGGACACTAATTGCGACACTAGTCAATACCGCCTAACGTCAAGTCTCTTTAAGAATTGAAACAGAAAAAACCGTCGCTGGCTTCTCATCATCCTAAGAATAATATAAAATTCAGTGAACATTCGACTGAAAGGAGTACTTATTAAGATCCACTTATCGCTAGAGACGACGCTTCGCATTGGTTAAGTCAGCTCAAGCTTGATATTAGCATGGCCGTTGTCTTCTCGTACGAAGTGTGTTTTGATTTGGAACGTGAGGTTTTGGAGATCTTATCGGTGGTTGATTCAATACGTCTAGTTCTAGCACTGGGATTCAATATGTACCATAACAAAGAAGACCACTTTACCATTTTCTTATGTAGCACAGAGATAATGAGAGGCTTTGGTATGATACCGTCTTCCACCGCCTATCATAACGAAGGAAACCGCCTTTATGTTCAATATGAACGAATCTCACCTATCTCGTTAATCTACGTCGAGAGAAAATGAGTAACAGGCCGATGTTTGATAAACTGATAATAAACGCGTATGGTACATTCCACGCGGAAGGAAATTACATGGCCACGATAACAGTTGGCTGGTTCCATTTCAAACCGCCCAGCAAGGTAAGGACGAAAAATTCAAACGACCTGTAAATAAGTTATATGATTCTTTGGGTAATTTAAGGGGACTCATATTTGGTCATCTTGCTCTCAAAAAATTTCATCTCTCTGCACGGCTTATACCATTATTTGTCAAAAACTCGTTTTTACAGATTCCGTAAATTTACTGTTTTTTTTTAAGTGCTATAACTTTTGAAAAAATTAACGGATCTGAGTGACTTTTTTTCCAAAATGTGCGTATTTTTATCTTCCTTCAGAAAATTCTAAGTTCAGGAAGATCAACACAAAATCGCCGGAGTTATTCAACGTAATGTAAAATAATTCGAAAAAATTCAACCCCGATTTTCGGGAATTACATATTTTTTTTTTTTCTCTCACAAATTTTTTCTCGAATAGTTCTTTGAAGGTACTAACTCTTCGCATAAGTTTTGTTAACGGGTTAGTTCCGTAAAAAGAGTTATGAATTTTTCAATATCACGAATTTTTGATGTTTTCAGGTAGCTTGTATTTTGTATTGTAAATCAATTTCTTTATGTCGCTACATTGTTTCTTTCTGTTTAATACATATATGCTCCATTTCCTATCTATGCGCCAGTCTAGTCTTTCGAACCCACAAAGATGGATGGTAATTTTGGTTAATGTGATTGCAATAGTTGGAAAGTTTTAGCTACAGGATAAATGAATGATCGAAAACACTGTAAATAGTGTTAAGTGTAGTAAAAAATGTCGGTAAATTTTGAACAAAATTCCATCCACACTTCACCCACATTAAACACGTTGATTATCTTCATTTGGTTCCTGATTCTATTGCCTTTGGTGTTAATTTATTATTTTTGCGAAGAAGTTGCGTATTTGGTTGTAAGAATTTTGATTTCAATACATTCCATTTTTTTTTTTTTTTTTTTTGTAGGAAGAGTATTGTTGCTGATACTCATTTGAACGTGCATTGTTATTTTGGTGGTTTCCAAGTTGGAAAGTGAATTTTTGTCGGTAGTTTCCACTTTAATCTACTTGTTGCAAGGTTCTTGCATCAGAGGTACTTTTGGGAGATTCTAAGCGACTGCTGCTAAACCAAATTTGAGAATCCTTCACGATATTATCGTTCAACCAGCAGCCTCGTGTTCTTTGCCATTCCTAAGTCGGTTTCCGAATCAGCCTAAATTGTTTGCCACCCGTTCCGTTATCCGTTATCTCAACTTGAACGTTTTCAAATTCAAGGCTCGCTTGTAAACGTTTACACTGGGCGTCCCTTCGGCGCGTAATCAGCTCAAGACACTCGCCAGGATTCTCAACCTTGTATGAGGCATCCCATACAGAGATGACCGAAGGGGTTATAAACACGATGCTCCATTTAGGGATTCTGTATACACAATGGATCCCTCGACCGTGACCACAACGATATTCCTGTACACACGTTCGCATGGATCGTTTATTGTGCTGATGCTTGTGCACCACGAAATGGACCTTCACTGGCGTTATTCTACCGCTAAGCATGCCGCAGTGAATTTTCACAATCGAGAAAAGCCGCTCCAAGTAAAATCACTTCCGGTAATAAGTCGAACCACCGACTCTATTTTTCCGAGAAAATTATAACTTTCCGTTGAAATTTTGAAGGTAACAAGCTGCTTATTTCTAGATTCGTTAAACTGAAAGTTGTGTCTTAAGACGAATCAACTAACGCGGCTAAGAAGTCCTCGAGAACTTGAACAGCACTTGATACTGATTCACGAGGAGAATCGATCAGCCTTTGACCGTTGGAAATTCCGCTAGAGCTTTTTACAAAGCGAACCGCAATCGTAACGAGTCATTACAAATTACGTCCCGATGTGCACGAACTTGGTTAAACTCGCGATGCGTTTAGGCGGTGAGAAAAAGCTCGATGGTCGAGGAAAGATGCAGTGTGTAAATAAGATTTCCGGGTCTTCCAATGTTTCTTAAATTCTGGCTCGAAGCCCGAGACTCCGAGTTTCTTGGGAAAAAGCGTTAGATGCGCGGGTGCAGATTAAGCCAACGAGGACGCGCGGCGATATCGCAAACTTCCGTTTATTAGACGTTTTTCCATTCCGCAGATACCTCGCCAATTTTTATAGATCCGCATGGCAACCGAGAAAACTCCATCCGCGGTTTTAAAAGATATTCCGGAGCCTCTCTGCGGCGACAAATCCGTTCCGACGTTCTCTGCGAATATCAAATATTCGTTTTGTTGCCAAAGCTTTTTTCGCGAATTTGTATACGTAATAAGACGCGCAAAGTGTATTATACCACTTTTATATACATCACTTTTCAGATTTTTATCAAACAGGCATTCACGCGTCAAATATCCCGTGCTTATTTATCGCTGAAAAAATGTTTCGCAGGTGAATAAAGAGAGCGAATGCAAACCGAGCAAACACGCGAATATTGCATATGAATAATATTGCACTCCGCTCCGTTCTCGACAATTCTGGTCTACGTACCATGCAGTCGTTATCGATTTGTATGAATTATTAAACGGCGTTATAGTGCAATCTTGGCTCTAAATTTTGGCCCATCGAGTTTCGTAATGAAATTTCGTTTTCGCATTGCCGTCAATAATAACCCGAGCTCCCTGCAGCGACCCGGTTACAGGTGTTAGCTTAATTGCAAAATATCACTAGATATTTTGTCTCGTTCAACGGGGCTGTTTCACGATAATAACGACTGCACACTGTAGACGATTGTTATTCCGTCAATCGTCGAGAGTACCCTCAAAATTGCCGGAAAGTTTCAAAAATATTATTCAATATTCAATATTATTATAGATATACTGCTTTATGTATGGGTGATTCCCGCACGCAATCATTATCGAAATATTAATCGGGTCACAGATATTTCCTTTCATTGAACGGTTTATCTAATTCCCAGAAATTTGATGAGTCATTTGGGGATGAAAGCGAAGAATACTCGAGTGTATCAAAATCAATTATATGATAGTCCCAAATTTGCGTACCACGTGGTAGCTCGAAAAAATGCTGATAATGGAAAATATCGTTTTACAGAAAAATCGAATTTGCCGAGGCGAACGGATTTAGGTAATTTCTCCTCGTGTGGAATATTCCATTGGTATTATAATATGGATAAATCTACACAATCGTTGTACTGGCCGTCACTCTTTTTAATCCAATTTGTTTATTATTATTTTTCCGCCCTTTGTTTCTAGGCATTTCATTATACTTTGAATGCGGAACTCTGCTGAATGAATGTGATATCAAATTCTATTCATTGTCCCCGGTTATAATTGAAATTTTTTTTAATGCGGCTCAAGAACTCGCTGCTGACGTTATTTATGGAAAGTTTTACTTTATCTTGCTATGCAGGTATGAATGCGCCAAAGTTTTCAGTGCAAATCTACCAGTCCCGTATTTCATTATTTTGAGTTTCTAGCTGTTGTAAGTGAAGAAAAGTGTATTTGTTTAAATTTATGAAAAAGCATTGATTTTCTGTAAGGCAATATCAACTGCTACGAAAAACACGTTATTTCTCTTCAAAATCAGATAACAATTATGCTATTCCCTTCAGTTCAGTTCAAACAAATTCAAAATGCCGACGGAAGAATGCAAATTCACATAATTTCGCATCTTACTGAAAATGATACTGGCCTTTGCAAATTTTTTCAGAGTACTTACGCCTTTGCCGTTTTCTGCACCTGACGAACGATCCGAGTTTGTTCGAACATCTAAGATAATCTCGCTGATCCCGCAGGACCGAAAACTTTTACCAATCAGGCCTTGACGCTCCCCGCATCCAATTTAGGCCTGCAAGTCCTTTTAGAATTAACAAAGCCCGAAATATCGCGTGGAAGTGCTTTAAAGCGGTTTAGCACGCAAACTCGAATCCCCCAAAATTGTTGGACGGCTTCGGTTCAGAACCGAACTAATCCCCCGTGTTACATTTTACGGCTTAAGCCCAACTAAAACAAATTCAAGGGTTCGAAGCGAGGCCGATACGCCGTCAACCTTTTATTTTCAATCTGGAAATTACTTCCAATTACGCCGCCCATCGTCTCTTAACGATATCATTCTGGCATTTCAGTCACGAAATATAATCCATACCTTTCAATTTTCTCGGAGAGTGTTTGTCTGTTCAAATGAAAATAAAATATGGCTGACTTTTGGGACAATTTGATGCTTCTGCAAAATGCTTGCGGATTTTAAGGGTGTTTGTAACTACAAAAATTTTTGAGAAAATCGTTCTCTTTTCTTGCACAATCAATTTAATCTTCTGAAAATATTTTAAACTCACGACAGTTTTAAGTTCGTCCAGTTTTTATGAGTACAATAATAGCTAATTATATTCGTGATTATGTGCTTCATCAATCAGGATTCTGATACGAACAATGTTTTTTGTTTTTTACCAATAACATACAGTTTTCATTGATTGATTAAATATTTTTCAACTCTCAGCCGAGGACTTTGTTCGGACAAAATTCACCCCAATTAATTTTGACTGCATCTTCGAGTCTTTGTTATCCATTTTTTCACGTTGAAACTTTTTTTTGTTTAGACTTATATTTTTTAGGTCACAGTGCTTATCGCCTCATCGATGAGTTTTCTTTTCGTTATTTTTGAAACTTGTTACGAGTCTTGTTTGCATTTGTTTTCGATTCTTTTTTTTTTTTTTGTAGAAATACAATCATGGCTTCCGTGTTATCGATCAAAGAGAACAATGCAGCCTCGAGTTGTGCGAGCATTATATATATATATACATATATATATGTATATATATAAGCTTGGTCGTAACAATGACGGAATGTTTCAGCTCTTTTTAAATCCGTTCTCCAGATCTCACAAATGCGGGGCTTCTTCCATGGGTTCAGAGTCGATTTCTGCCTCGATATTTTTAATTCTGATCCCGGAATGCGGCTACAATACCCTTTAAGAGAAATTATTCACGCGGATTTTTCAATTTGCATTATTATTACATTCTTGCAAATCATCTACAACTTTCTATACAAATCCGAGATTTTCCCTGACGGAAAAACTTGCAATACATCGATGATCAAATGATGCGGTGTCTGTTAAATTCACTAGATCGACACTAAATTATTTTAAAGAATTTACTGTATTTGTAGATTGAGTTCCTTGATTTGTTGGTGGGCAGAATCGTGGAAGGTTGATAATGATCAAACTTTTAAAATATTTAAAAAACATCGATTTCATAACTTTGAAATGGCGTCAAGTTTAAATAATAGTAATATGTTTGTCTTTACGTTATAATAACGAATTTTAGCCTCCTAGAATGGTAAAGTTTTAAAGTGAGAGCGCTGAAATTGTGTTGAATGAATAAATCGCAGACGTTAGCAAAAAATAATTAATTTTAATGTCATTTTCACGACAGGCACGACAAACTGATTAGGGAACTATTTTTTGTCTCTGACGAGGGTCGCAAAAAGTACGACAGCAACAATTTTTTTGCTATTTTCCACCTCAATTAAACCATTTTGCGATATCATAACTGCGGGAAAAATGAAAACACAGAAATCCTTGTCATCCCGTAACTTTTTTGGGGAAATATTTGCATGGTAGAATATTGAGAAATATTGCTTAATGCTGGAAATTTGATATCGGTCAGGCGTGGTTAAGCAGCATGGGAAAACTTGAAAATTTTGCTTTGTCCCCGGTGTTTGGTGTAGGTACATTAAGCCTGTTAAAAGTTACAACAACGAACCAGTAAAGCAGCTCTCTCTAAAGAATAATAACAGCCGTCCTGTTTTGTGCACAATTTTTAGCGGTAATTGAATGTATAATTAACCTTGACATGAAAAAATAATTAATCGATGAACACTCTCTGTAAAAACACGAAATTCCACTGTACAGTAATAAAAAAATATAACGGATCACGATTAATAATCAATATTGACCGTCATTGAAAAATAACGTGACATAAATCCAGTCGTGAATCATTGGAGCTTTGGCCCCATTTTTATAATATTTTAAAATATTCGTAGTAACAGAATTAGATCACTGTCATTATCAGGTGGTCGGTTATTAAGTATTTATGAGATTTTCGAAATTACAGAAGGATTAACGGGGTTCAGAAAAAAATTTGAGCTCCCTAAACGCACCTTTGGAACTTCATTCTATCGTCACTGTAATTCTTCATCTGCACTTGAAACGAAGTTTCCATTTTCCCAAGCTCGTCCTTGAAATATAGGTATTTTTGATTACGCACATAAAAAGTTTCTCAACTATTCTAACGACTGTAAAACAGTTGAATAGTCTAAAAACTATAAAAAGTTTCATAAACTTCGATTATAAGTGAAACTGTTCTGAAATGATTCTTGAAATTCGAACGAATTATGAGCATCGTTATTTAGAAATTGTTTGAAAAATGTTCACCTGTTTCGAAAGCTTTATACTGAGATTCAGAAGAAAACGTTTATTTTCAGATTCTTAGAAGTTTGGCAATTTTGTAGAGAAGAATAATGAAAATTATGGAACAAATTTTGATCAAAATTGTTCCAATGTATCCAACAATAAATTCCTGGCGGTGAGTCGTTTGAAAAAATAGCCATAAAATTTTCAAACAAAACTCTTAAACAGTGAATAGAATTGTTCTTTGCAATTTCATATAAAAAGTTTACACAAATCATTTGAATTTCGATAATGTTTTAGAACAGGCTGGGATATAATCAGTGTCTTGGGACTTTAAACAGGCTTTTCACAGTCCTTTACTGCAGCTGTAAAAATCGTAAAAAAAAAAACGATGGTAAATTACGTTCGTAATTCCATCCAGGGTATATGATTAAAACTAAAACTTGGACAATTATCGCGTGCCTAGATGCAAAGCTTGGAAGTTTTCTTGCCGAAGTACATTCGCTCTCTCTCTCTCTCTCTCTCTCTCTCTCTCTCTCTCACTCTCTCTTTATTTCTGTCTTGGTTTGCCATCCAACAGCACGTAGGTGCTGGGATAATGTCTTCCTTGTTGGACCCGAGCAGGTAAACGATGTCTGCCCGTAATAAGCGAAGCGTTAAACCAAGTTAAGCCGCGTTGCGAAGCGACACCTCGCATAGCATGCAAATTGAATATGTCCTACGATGTTTGGGATCACCGTGCGCTGCATTCTCCAAAGTATGCGTGAATACACGCGCGCACCTACGACATACGTGTGCATTTATATAGGTATATACAAGTAGTCGTAATCGGGTGGAAGTAGGAAGTGCTGATCCCTCCAACGTCGCAGATATACTTTGTACAATATACATATACCTGCACCTATCCTGGATGGGAAAACAACTGTGCTTCGGTGGAGATAGTTGGCCTTAGAACCAACTCGCTAACTAACCAACTTCTCAGCCGTTAACTAACTGTCCCCAAGAACTACTTATATACAAACCTGAATTGCGCGTACCTGCACCTATAGACGGGGAGGCCACGTACCTTTGGATTCGTGAGTTAATTGGACTGCTGCAGGCCTTACTGATTTTCTTTTTATCCATTCCTCAGATTTCGTTGCGTGGTTCAATCAAGAGATACTTACTTCGTCATTTCTTATTGCTAGCTTCCCCCTTACCGACACTCTGTATGATTCGGTGAAAATAGAAGTTGTTGTAATAATTTCCAAAAAGGAAAAGGTGAGCTTTTTACTTGGTACTGTAAAAAAAAAATTCCTTTCCAATAGTTGTTAGAAAATTTTTATAAAATGGGTATCGTTACAACAACGGCTTACATACCGATAGATTCACAAAAAATTATAATGGGCCAGGGTACACATTTTCCGGACATTGCAACGTTAAATATGTTGCTTCAGATTTTACTACATTTTCGAAGTTGTGTTAGACTTGAACTTCTAATTACCGTAACAATTTCAAGTAAATATAGGAAGTATAACATCTTCCCGCATGAATTTACTTCGCGTATGGCAAGAAAACAAATTGTGGTCAAAACCGTTTACTCTTGCTCCTAAAATAAGAGGAAAAAGTCTGATCCAGGTCCGTCAACTTTTTCTCATAATTTGATCGTACACTTGATCACAAAATTGCCAAGATTTCAAAGTCTCGCAAAAATTCGAGAGATTTCAAACTTTTCGAAAGTTTTCAATGGATTTCTAAGGATTTTAAAAGATTTGAAACAATTTCTAGAGTTTTTAGAATGTTTTTTGAAAAATTTCAAAATATTTATGAGGATTCGAGCCATTTTTCAAATTTCAGATTTCGAAGATTTCAAGATATTATGAAGATTTGAAAAGATTTATCGAGTAATTGAACCCTTGTGGGGCAAAATGGGCTCCTTGACGGAAGAATAACGTTAGGCCAATTTCGACAACGCCATTTTTTTGTCTTTGGCCATTACAGGTGTTATCGGTATTTTTTTACTGGCGCAATCATTGTTTTGTCATGTGGTTACAAATATGCCTTTATGCGGGAAAAGGATAACAGTGGCCATAATCAAGAAGAAACATTTCGAGGTCTAGAAAATCACCTTTGACTATTTTCACATTGACGTATGGGTGTGTGACCAATTTTTGTGGGACAAATTTTTGTGATTTTCATTTTAATACATGCAATCCCTCCTATAAGCTTAGAACTGATTACATTTTTTTAGGACTTTGTCTAGCAGTTTCTTTCATTGCTAAAGAATTTTTATATCCCGGTTATTGATTTGTTGCTTGTACATTTCTACAGCTATTTTGAGCCAGAATTACAGAGTAATTTTTTTTCTGCTTGACCGGTTCTTTAAATCTTACTTTTTACCATGAATTTTAATCTAGACATTGGCAATTGCAGATATTGTAGACTTATTGTCAGTCAAGAATTAACAAACCATCATGAATTTTCAACGATTCCATTTATCAGTTGGAGTTGAACCTGTCGTTCTTGTCATTTCTTTGGGCAGATTTAAAAGTTAAACGCGGAAACGGTCTTTTTGGTTTCTGAACTATTTTTTGTAAATTGATTCCATCAGGATTCGGATTACATTTGTTCATTGTTGTTGTTGTTAATTGATAGAGTCCAGATTGGAAACGGCAATTCAAAGTTAATTGAGTTCGATTTAATTGAAACTATCTCTCGATTCTGATATGGAAAACAAGTCAGAAATCACACATGTAAGTAATAGGAGGAAAGTTCCGTTTTTAATAACTGTAGATAATGTTATTGGAAAATAGTGATGCAAAGCACGAATTCGAGTCATACGATTTATTGTTGTTTCTGCGACAAATTGCGTTCGACTGACTTCATCCTTCCACCTATTGTCATCCTATTTTGTTCACACATTCCTTCGTGTACTACCAATAAACGGAATTATACTCTTCCATTATTACCGAGCGAGCAGAGTTCCTGATACGACAAAAGTTCGTAATAATCGTTTCATTGTTGCACGCTGGTAGGATCAGAAACATTTTACTTGTCAGATTTCAATGTATCCGAGCTAATTTTGTTTCTAAATGGATTCTCATCAAGGAATTTGTTTCGTAATTTTGACACGGTCTCTAATAAAGTACATAAATAATTTACAATCCACACTATCTGTAATAACTTGTCGTCACAAATGTTGTCTGGTTAATTGACCGTGAATAACGAAAAAGAAAATAAAGGAAACTTTATTAAGATTCAACGTCCTTAGACGTTTTATGAATCAAAGAAGAGCTTATACGGTATCTAAAACGATCGGGCTTTTCTATTTGTAATTCATAAACTTAAATACATTTCCCGGTAGGAGGTGTATAAATAATTTCATTCGAATTCAAGCTAAATGAGTTATATTCAGAGCAGTTGACTCGTCTGATATAATTTTTTTGAATCCGATACAATTTGACCACAATTTCTAATTTCAATGCTTTTTCGCCCGGTACCTATACGCCAGGTAAATAGACACGGAAGCCAGTCTGCAATTGAAATGTTCTAATCAGTTTGATGCAGACCGCGTAACGTGTACGTGGTTGGCTCTTCACTTACGGTTGACTAATCGCCGATAGGTGGATGCCCGAGGGCCGACAATAGCGATGTATAAACGCAGGCGTGCGCGATTTCAGGTAAGCAAATTGACGCTGCAATCCTTTGATGCTGCAAGGATGCAAGGATATTAGCTGGAAGGCTTTGTGCCGTCATGGCGTACCGCGTTGCGGATGAATTTCATTCAATTCAACGACACACCGTCGTATTGTATCGACCAGCGGGGTTCAACTCGTGTTTGATTTGATCGTGCGTAGACGCCCCTCAATATTTCGTTGGCAGGCATAACGCCTAATCGCACCATAGTCAGCCTTTACCGACGGAGTAAAACATCACTTATTTTCGCTATTACCTAATCGCGTAATTGCAGTGTCAGTCTACTACATAATATAGTCTATACTATAGATTATAGTAGAAGCCTATATAGTCCAATACTATAGACTATAGTGTAGTATAGTATGGTATAGTAGGTTATATAGTTTACTACTATAGACTGCAGTCAGTCTTTACCGACGGAGTGAAATATCACTTATTTTCACTATTACCTAATCACTAATCGTACTATAGTCAGTCTTTACCGATGGAGTAAAACATCACTTATTTTCACTATTACCTAATCGCCTAATCGCACTAGTCAGTCTATACTATAGATTATGGTAGAAGTATATATAGTCCAATACTATAGACTATAGTCTAGTATAGTATGGTATAGTAGATTATATAGTTTACTACTATATACTACAGTCAGTCTTTACCGACGAAGTGAAATATCACCTATTTTCACTATTATCTAATCACTAATCGTGCTAGTCGGTCTACTACTATAGTTTATACTATAGACAGTAGTAGTGGTCTATATAGTCGACTAATGTAGACTATAGTCTAGTATTGTATAGTCCGGTATAGTCTCGTATAATATTGTATAGTATACTATACAATTTACTACTATGAACTATGGTCTGTCTTTACCGACGGAGTGAAACATCACTTATTTTTAGCGTTACCTACGCTTGCGCATCACTAATGCAAAAAAGTTACTTTTAGCACCATTCTACATACAATACCGAAAACGAATATCTGAGGAAAGTTTTGCTTTACGCAGGAATAATGCCAAAAAATGTATAACTCAATTACCACTTGTTGCAGGTATGCATTTCGTGGCGTTATTCTCACTTGAAACAAAAATGTTTTCGGATGTTCCTGTTCGGAACTGCATGTAGAATGGCGCTATCGGTAGCTTTTATGTATGGTGATGCGTAAGTGTAGGTAATAGTCGAAATAGGCGATATTTCACTCGGTCGGTAAAGACTGACTATAACATCATCTTAGGACTCGGGAAAATCACCTGACCAACGGAGTGTGCAGAAGAATTGATTGGATCCATGCTGACCAAATACTTTCCGGGGCTCGCTGATGTTGTGGAAACAGAAAGTAACAAAGAAAATGTTGAAGGAAATCGCAGAAGGAATTAGTCTCAATTTTTATCCTGTCTTTTTCAATTTCGATAAGGGAAACGACGCACTCTTCAGATTTACGAAAAGGGTTTCGGGTATTTCTAGCATCAATCTTTTTAAGCATGTATAACACTTTGTATTCATATGCGATATGAGTTAATATTTGTTTGTCGGAGTTTTTTGGAAATTCTTGAAAATAAAAATGATCAATCAAATGTTGACCAATTTTTGTGCAAGATTTAAATCTTTTTTGTAGTTTTTTTACCGCAAACTACATTTTTCCTTTGGACTTCAAGAATTTCTGAAAAATAAACCCGGAAAGCAATATCTTCATACAAATATCTGACAACTATTCCTACATCTTATTTCACGAATTTAAAATTTCAATAAGTCAACTTGATTTGAAGTAATCGTCCCGAAAATCTTGAAGAATGATGCGTAAAAATACGGTGTTTTCTTATATTTCGTTTGGCTGTAATAAATCTGCTACTTTTCATTGAGGAATTCATGTTTGTGATTTAAAATTAGCTACCCTACTTAATTACGTGTATTAATGGTAGTGTTGATATTTAAATATTCATCTATCCTCACTAGTCGTTGTTTATGGTGATTTGAAGCATATGTAGAGGTACGTAAGTAAAACAGAAACTAAATTGAACAGGAGTTTTAAAAAAAGTAGAAAAAGACATCGTAAGTCTTTTTTTTTAGAACTAAACGTTTACTTTTATATTCTTTATATTTTGTTTTTTCGTAAAAATTGTTCCAAAACCTGTAAATATGCATATCTCGAATAAAAATAAATCTTGATGTGCTGTAAAAAACACTAGTGTTACATTTTAATTCAACATACCTAAATACCTAATAGAATCATTATTATTTTAAGGGGAAATTAAAAATTACATTTCGCAGTCCTGTGTAATTTTTTTCATTCATTTTGTCAATTTTACCTTCTAGACACCGGATCAATTATAAAAAATACTAAAATCTGCAAGGCGCGTGTCTTGCTCATGGTAGCCAAGTCGATCTAGTTTTGAATACGTCATACACTGATTTTCCAAAGTGGTACTTACGACTTCAAATTCGATAAGATAATCCGTCTTTACAGAAATTGGCAGTTAACTAGGGTCCAATTACCTGAATTTACCTAAGTCTGCTAATCATCAAGGCACATTGTCCATTGAAGGTGGTAGCTAGCTACGAGCTCACCCTTGGATTGATTCTGACACATTCAAGGGCACTGGTGTAGTCTGCTACCAGTCGACCAACCTGTTAGCAGACGACGCGGGTGATGCTAAACGTATCAGAATCAATCTAATTTTAAGGGATCGTACGGAGACCCTCCAGGATTCTCAAAGACATCTGCCGAACAGGCCACAAGCGTTTCTCCGTGGAAGATGTTGAGGTCGAAAATTGGCTCACAACACAAGAAATCTTTGAAACGTGTTTTCTAAGACTTTCGGTTTTGTCTCTTATCGGTAAACGTTCATCCTTGTGAGAACTCGCTTGCCTCGAAATATTAATCATCTGAAAATGCGAGAGACAGGATTGGTAAATAAAAAGTAATTTCGGAAGGTCTCGAACATGGTTGGGAGGTGGTTTCAGTCGCAGAATGGCGACCGCTGATCACCCGCAAGGTTCACATTCGGTAATCATGGTCCATTGTTCGTCGACTGCGTTGGTTGTGACGTGTTTCCAGCATCGATCGGAAGCCTGCGGTTTACGGCTTCTGTTTTTTTTTTTTTTTTTCGCTTTCTCTTATTTCCGCCTCACCTCCAACGTGTCGCTACATCGTCACGTCCGGTGAAAATCATACCGCGGTAAAAGAATCTAACACTTGTAACGTTACGCCAGTTGTTCCAACGTCGAAGTACGAAGGGGTCCGACTCTTGGTGAAAATGATGTGACTGAAAAATTGACCGTTACATGGACACTGACATCCAATGAGCTGCGACATCCAGTCAAGTTTGGGGAAAAACCTGCAAGAACCTGCCTCGTTCAATGGATCGTAACTCGGAAAAAGCTCTACGTGGCGTTATGTGAAGACTTTGCTCGTTGGCTAGGTCAAACAACTCGCATGCACGGTACAATGTACTGAAAGTACTGGTGCACAAATATGCTGTTCAAGATTAACTTAGAAAATGTTAAGAGGTGGTTGATTGTACCATTGACACGAATAATTCCGATACTTGAAACGACGAGGACTCGTTACGTGACATTCGGAGCCTCGAGCAGAATTCCACTTTTCAAAATTTCATTTTTCGTAACACTGATAGTATCGTCACAACCTGGCTAGTATCCTAGCGTCTACTCATCATTCTGCGGTAATGTTGCAGCCACACAGCCACGCCATAGAAGAGATTCTGTTTCCGCCGAGGGATAATTAGACCGAGTTGGTTGCTGTCGGCGGTGAAGAGGACCTTTGTGTGTCTTTGTAGAGCGGAGTTTCGCGTATAGCTCAGAGAATTAATTGAAACCCCACCACTTCGGGCGAATGAAAATCAAGGGATTATCTAACCCTCGGGCATGCCTGGAAGCACCACTGTACTTTCCAAATACCATTCGCCTTCTTTTTATAATCTTGGCGAGCCCGTTTGCGTTTTGAAATTGGAAAATACTCGACCGAATTACGTCATTTGAATACGCGAAACTAATTATCGCATCTTCGTCAATTGATCAAAGACACTTTAGATTGTACCGAGGTAATTCGACTTGAGATGTTTCTCAAATTTCTATTTTCGATATTAAGTTTTCAAGTATACGCTTCTTCGTCCGTTCATTTACGAATCTTAAACTCTAAGTGAAATTAGTAATAAAAACGAGTTCAGAGGAACGAATTTATTTTGATATTCAATTAACTCGCTTGTCGATATATATATATATATATATATATATATATACATCGCTTGGCGACGAGCGAGTTAATTGAATATCAAAATAAATATATATATATATAGCACATCACACCACTCAGAAGTTTTCCGAGTTTACTTTCCTTGGAAAACTCTGGGAGAGCAATCAACGATTTTATATTAATTTTGGTAATTTTGTTGCACGAATTTAACGAGCTATGTATAAATATATTCATACATCGGAGATTAAAATTAATTTATCCCAGGTTAGAAATGAATCGAATGTTATATCTATACCTAAATACCTACCGCGAACCGTGATGTGATCGCCAGAACCGTGCTGGGAATAATCCTGCAGGCTTATATCGTTCACGTTTCCGAGTTTCTGTCAGGATGAGCAGGAGGAGAACCGAGTTCGAGGATCCGAGCAAGGGGATAAATGGGACCAGAGATATTTTATCCTGACTGTTTTACAGGATGAAATTGTTTCGTGTTGCAGCTTCTTCACGCTCGCGGTAATCTGAAAGTAATCCAGATGAAGTTCTTCGTTTTTTGAATTTTTTTTTTTTGTTGCGCAGAAGAGGGCTACAGTTTTATGTCACCAATAAAATCAGATCAAAAACACCAGAGTTTAATCATTTTGCACATTTTGATTATAAAACCTTCTTTTAGATTTTTCATATTTTAGCTTATGTTAGCCGAATTTACTCAGATTCATTTCTATCACACAGTAGAGATATTGTTTCATTCATTTTCGGTACATCGTTGGTGTAAATAAAAACTTGCAGTTTTACAAACTTCTGTTACAGACGGTGAGGCCCATTTATCCTCCATGACGTGAAATCGGGCGTATTCACTAAAAATCTTTCGGTGACATCGAAGGTAAAAAATTCGCAGATCTTTACTAACCATTGAAAATCAATAAATCCCTCTGGGTTCCTATGTGGCCAGCTGATGCAAGTTCCGTATCTTCCTCGATGAAATTAGTTTCCGAAATTCCGAAAGTGCAAAAATGAGAAAATTTAAAAATCTGCAACAACGAAATTCGGAATGATTTAAGATTTTCAGTTCCGTGAATTTCTTGCTGGATAAGATTTCATCACTTTGAACTTTCTTTGTTTTGGATTTTCGATATTCTTACGTTCGGAATCCTGGTCACAATGATTTTCCGTCTTTCTGATTCTTTACACCCACTCGTTGAGTAAACTACGCTGTGCGAGTATATTTTAATTTTCGGAATTTCACTCTATCGAAACTTTATTTTCCGATGTTTTTCTCCACGGGAACTTTACTTTTCGGAACATTGCTCTACAGAAACTTCAATTTCCGGAATCCAGCATTTCGGAACTTTGAACCGTCGGCTGTCCAACCATTCGAAACTTTGTTGTTTCTTCAAATTTCGATATCTTTACCTCAAGTTTCACCACCAAATAATTCGGAAACAGGCGCTTTCGTAAAGTTTAGAATTTGGAACTTCAATCCAGCCCCGTGCATTTGTTCACACGCCGCTTGCGGAATCACGTTGAACGTGTGCACACATGACGAACGATGTACCGTGTTGTGCAGGTTTGTCGATGCAGCATAAAGTGTTCCGCACGTGCAAACAAGACCCTCGGGGGATGCAGAGCCGATCGTTGATTGTATGCTGTAAACCGGTTAAATTTAACGTTCTAAATTCCATATATTGTAATACGAAAATTTCTATCGCTATCGCGCCTGTACGACATTTACGTTCGAGGTACGAATTGGCACGAAATTCGTTAATCGGTCAAATTTCCCAACAGACATATTTGGGTTCGAATCAGGTCACACGTCGCGTTCTGCGTGCGAAACGAATTGTAAAAAAACAAGAAATCAAATTTCAAACCTAGCGGAGTCTATGTTCCTGTGAGACTCTTCGTAGGAGTGAATTCCAAAAAAAAAAAGAAAAAAAAGAAAGAAAGAAAAAAAGGGAAACGAAACAAAACGAAACTTTTTTTTACCCTCGGTCGCTAACGAATCCGGCAATGCGCAGAGCCGCGAGAAACACGATTATGCAAAGATTAAATTTCCAAGTCAAATTTCGAAGTAAGTTTAATTGTCAAGCATATACCTATCCTCGGGCGAATGCTTTATTAGTGCGGCCCCGGATTCTCTCCACCTACCCATACACACTCATAATATACTGTCTGCGCGTATATAGGTGTATAAATTTTTATTCATATAGAATCTTGGGAAATTCATGAAGGGCATTCAAGTGACCTCTAAGTATTCCAGACCGTCTCATGCGATATGTACATAATATTCTGCAGCATCTCGCTTTTCACTTATTAATTAAACCTAAGCTGCTGTCTCAGCTGCTTTTGTCCGAGATTCATGAATTAATCACTATTAATTTCAAATCCAGTTATTCCAGGCGTTAGAGTTAACGTGGTGGAATTTTTTTAACACCCGCGGATAAGCATCGTGATCGAAGTAACGGTCGTTTGTTTTCGGAAGGTTGTGTCAATGTGCAAGCGGCGATACGGTCGACTCGGATTCGTTGTTTTTATAAATAATGAAGCCGTAAACGTTAAACAATCAGCTATGTACGAAGGTAAGGGTGGGAAACAACATTTGCAGCTACGATAATTTCAACGATCCGAATAAACACCTATACCTACCGATTTTATTTGCATATATCAACGGATGAAAGATCTCTGTCCTAAAACCGTTTTCCCGCAGTATAATTAGAAGAGCTTTTATTATACTTCGCACCCGGTGTAGCGAGGCGAAAATTGCTTCAAATATTCTCGCTTTGACGAGACGATAACAACTTGTATAATTGTTTCTCGTAATTCAGTCAAATCTCTCCGATTTTTGACTAATTGACGAGTTACGACAATTAACGTCTGGATAACTAGGCGTTGTGGACGGAAAATTGAAATGGTTTCTTTTTTTTTTTTCCATGAATAAATTAACGACTAGACGAATTTTACAGGCATGACGAATGCCGAACAGTTGGTCATTTCGTTATCAACGGAACGAGATAAACGGTGTCTCAACAGATCGCGATATAAGACTGAAAATCAGAAATAATAATTACCTACGTCGATGAAAAATTATAAAATCGACAAATGTGTGTTTGCGATGGTGACTCAGGCAACAATTGTAAAACGTGAAGTTTTGGGAAACCGTAGATACTCGAAAATCTTAGGCACAAACTACATTCGTTAACTTCATTTTTTTACATTGGTATAAATGAGCAATAGTAAAAAGAATCCGGTAATGAAAAAGATGAATTAACGTAAAAGACATAAAGAACAAGATTATTTCAATCGGAACGCTGCACGCTTATTATGAATAGCAAAAATTTTGAATGATACAGCCTGGAAATCTGAATGTTAAAAAATTGTTTATAAATTTGACTTCCCAGAACTGATGAAAATATGACCACAAGTCTTGAGCAGTTCGAGAATATTACTATAGACTCGCGGAAAAATTTTTGCTTTAGAAATAAAAAAAACAATTAGTCGATGCATTTTGTGAAACATTTTATCGTGTGAACATAATATTTTGTTTTATGTATAAAAATTGATGAAATAATTATTCAAAATCGCGTACAAATACAGTTGAATAAAATATATTCAAAAATATGAAATCTTCATTTTAATTTAGTCAATTTAACAAAACAATACTTCTTTCATGGTATTATTGGAATATTGAAAACCCGCTGATATATTCAACTAAATCGCTTCGTATTGTTAGCCAAATCTATTGGTGAATAAAGATTGGTGGAATTTACGAAATCATAAAAGCCACTAATTGATTACCGCTGTCAAGTGATACGTTACATCGTAAGTCTACAAAATTGTTTGTTGAAGTGGTAAAAACTGTCTGTGACGCGTCAAAAATCCTCTCTCGTAAGAGAAGTAAAATGAGCAGTTATTAGAACGAGCTCGAGGTATCATTCTAGTGTAACCACCAAAATTAAATCATTCACTACAAAAATCAATTAAACTTTTGGTTTGCGTGGGTATTGTAACAGTAAAGCTCGCGAGTGTTTGTTCGGATTATCTGAAAAGTTTGATCCCTTTCACCGAGAAATTTCTCGAAATTTTCCGAGCATAACGACCAGACTTTTTGGGGATCAGACTATTTCGGAGTTTACGAAGTCCAGGACATCAATCCAGCAATGTTATTATTATTATAATTGCTATCGGTACTTTCATCACAAATTCGGTTCTGATTGCGATATGAAATAGTCGCTGTTGCTTCGTAGTATATTCTCTGCGATGGGAATAACGGGCAAGATATATTTGGGTATGATATTGATCTACAAGATCCACCAAATACTGGCCGAAATCTTAAGTACTTTCGACAAATGCCGACATTATCGAAAAATTTGAAAATAATCCTGTAGACTATTTGGATGTTCGTTCTGGTAAAGTCAGATTCAGAAACTTTTAATCGAATCTATGAATTTATTAACGCCGAACGGTCTTTCACCGCATAAAGTAAAGTTGACAATAGAAAGTCTTCAGATATTCCGCTTTGTAAATTAAATTTATCCGGATGATTATGCAATGGTAAAAAATTGAAAATTGCGCCGAAAGAAGAGTATCTTATCAATTTTATGTAGAATCATTCAGAGTAAATTCGAAACAAAATTTGAAGGTATCGTTGCCGGGAAAATCTGTCTGCACAAACGATGAAAATTGAAGTCATAAAGAGTGTGCAACAAATAGGCTATACACACAAGAAAGACCAAGGTGTCTCTATTCATAATTGAAATCGTGTCAATATGCAGGTTCCAGGGAAAATATGCTTAATCATGTTGTAGAATTCACTGCTGTATAAAGCTTGCCTCGTATAACTTTGATAAAATGTGTGGAGTCAGCTAAAATAACTCGAGTGTGCTGCACATTTTCGCATAAAAAAAATAAAGTCGAATTTGCTAAAAGTAGGCTGAATAAGAGTACTTTACACATTTTTACCTGCAGATAATCCATTGAGAAATAAAAAACTTCTCGATCAAGAATTTCAATGAATACTTACTACGATTATAAAGCAAATAAAAGTATTGTACTTCTGAGTTTTAAGCAAGTCGATAAGTCGAATGAAAAAGAAAATGTTTGTACTCTCATAATTTCCTTTACCAAATTGGATAACGCGAATGGCCAAATTACTTTTTCCTCTTTCAAACCATTTTACATTTTCCGCGTTTTCTTTATACTTCCCCTCTCTCTCAATTTATTTCCTCTGGTTCCTCTCCTTTTTAAATATATTTTTTCCAGCCCGTGCACATTGTTGGCGCTACAATATCTTTCTTTCTCTCTCTCTCTTTCTCTCTCACCCTCACTCTCTTTCTTTGCTTATCGCACCTTTATATCCGGTCGTCGGTTTTTCCATCGACTTTTTTTTTTCTTGTAACTCGAATTAGCACGTGCCTAACGTACATACATACATACATACATAAATACACCCTCTTGGATACGTCTTATATTTGCATGTAGTAGATATATGAGATATACCGATCCATAATACATGTAGAATTTATATATATACACACACATATCCAGGCGTGTAGAGGAATACAAGAAGAGATATCGTTCTAATTCGTCTGATCGCCAATTAGCCAATTAAGGGTCTGAAAGCATAAAAATTATCAATTTTAAATTCAATAGGCACTTGCCCATTATTGACAAATTATACCCAGAAAAACGCAGGAAAGGTATGAAAAAAACGTGGGACCGACTGCGCAGAAATGATAAAAAGAAGTCTTTCGTTTTTTGGCCGTAACTCTTGATCCGTTGCACGCAATCGATAACTCTTGCAAAATTCGGTCGATTAGGATTTTCTAACACGGTCGAAGCCTTCGCCAAAAATCGAACGGGGCTAGCTTCGTTGGTTCTTTGACAACAAATCTTCAGTCTCCGAATCGATTTGTACGAACCTTTCTAAATCAATTGAACCCTCAGGAATATGAAGAAGACATCCATCGCGGCAAAGGACCGACAGCTGAAGAAATATAAAAAAAAATAAAAATACAGAGAAAATTAATTTTTAATTCATTTTAATCCAAGTTACATGAAATATTGATAATACAATATCATGCATCGTATAACGCAGGGATGAGTAGTTTGATCAGAGCTGAGATCTACTGTTTACTGTCCAGAGTCTCTGCGATCTACCAATTTCAAACATTTACCGTAGAAATGAATGAAATATTTTTTGACACAATCATTTATTTTTTTTTTTTTTTTATATAGGCCTATATAATAATCGTGATCGACCGATTGGCCATCCCTGATACATAGATCTTCTTAAAATGATTCCCAGCAACGATAGTCCTTTTCTGAAAAAAAGGGACGGCTATGTGCAAGAAATTCTGAACATCAAAGATAGCTCCGTTTCTTTATTAATGGTGTCTGATAGTTATTTATCAACATATATGTTATGCAGAGAGTGAATTCCCAACGATTGCCTGCTTCGTCGTCTGCTAAAATTCGATGCGCACGCGGTACAATTAAAGATAGCTATTTGCCAGGGTGACCAACTGTCTCTAACCTCAAACATTTTGCCAGTTGATAATCGAGCACAACTGCTAACGAAAAATGTCAAAATTTTCTTGAGGTTATCTTTACGACGACTTGTCACCCTGGCAAAGAGCTGCTCTCGGATTCTAGCGCATGCGCATTAAAATTTATCAGACGACGGATTATGCAGTCGTTAGAAATTCACTCTGTATATACCTACGAGAGAATCGGAGACTGGGCAGATTCGATTCGAGTAAGTCAAGCTCAGCATGTAGAAGAAAAATTGACATCATAAAGAAGGAGGATGCGAAGAAGATCCGCCGGAAATATAAGCCAGACAAAATACACTCTGGGCATAAAAGCGAGGATCCTTATCCTGCGCGGAAATACACACGAAGGAGAAAACGTCCTCCGGCATCTGGGTATCATCGCCTCCAAGGCCTGTCAGCACTGACGACTAGGTGAAAAGTTTTTGACTGATTGTTCTCCTCGAACCGAAGGCCAGAACTAACCTTTCTTTCGCCCTCCAAGTTGTCCGTCCATTAGACAAACTGCACTAAAAATCGCATCCGCCGCAACAGCGTTTATTCCCTCCTCGATTTCTCTTCTCCTTTCTCTCTCTCTCTCTCTCTCTCTCTCTCTGCCTTTCGTTTATTGCTTCGCCAAAGCAGAAAATTATCCGTATATAGAAGATATTTGCCCGAGCCATCTCACACGTCGGTCCCTGAGGAGGATGTAAGAGACGGTGACCGGGGAGTAGCCAGGAAATGGTCTCCAGGATGCAGTGTCTCGCCTCTTACGGGTTCCCAGACTTCTTCGAACCATTTTATCGGACTCGGTAGAATATAGCACGAGAGTAGAACCACCCCGTTATTTCTTTCTCCGTTTCGACTCTCGTCGTGGTCGCGGTTTTGTTCTTTCAGGGTTTCTGGTGTCCCAGAAAGTATATATCTATACATATTGCTTTTTGTTCATTAGCTGTTAAGGGGGCTTCGAATGTTTGCTTGTTTGAAAATAAGCTGCAGCTTTGTTATTCTGGAAAATATTCCCATTGTTGCAACGCTTCCAAAGCGTGAATAACTAATGCAAAGTAAAATTTCCCTGGACTTCTCATCGTTTAGCCAACCGGGAATTATTTGTCGCAGTCAAAGAATTGCTTCCGTCGTGTACAAATTCTTAGGCTTCAACCTTGCCTAGTAACCGAATATGCCTTGTGAATTTGAAGTCTATACCTGTCATATACGATCGTTCCACAGATAATCAAGTCCGATTTAAAAAACAGTGCGTCAAACCGACAGACGGACATTTTATGGAAACCCGATTTTCTTGTTTCCGGAGGTTACAAACAACATGATTTCGTTAAAATTAGTAGAAGTTATTTCTCGACCGAACCCATTTATACTTTTTCTTTGCACTAAAGTGATCGGAAAAAAAAAAAAAAAAAACGTCGAACGTCGAAAAAAAGTATTTTGACAAAGATAGTAATTGAGTTAATTATATGCAAGAATAAACTACAAAAATCAATAATATTATTTGTTGAAACAAATTCGATGTTCTACATAATTGTTAAAAATTAACTCTCGATCATTCGAAAATAAAGTAAAAATAAAGAAAAGTAAGAAAAACGATTGGTTTTGTTACATCTTCTTTTATTCAACTTCAATTGACAGAAAACTTATGTTGACGAAACCGATGAATCGTCCGATCAAATATTTATCAGGATGCTTCGCGATTGTTTCATCAAGCTGAATTGTTCAATTTTGGTTGTTTCACCCAAAGTTGTTTTATAACGGCTGAAGAATGTTGTTGTTAATTAGTTTGAAACGAAAACCTTACTCTCAGTGTTACTTGAGTACACCGTGTGATAGAGTTGATTTTTTACGACTTCTCGTCGTCGAGAAGGTATTGAAATAATTTGCATCTTACTGTAGAAGCCGGTAAACAACGAACAATGCCTTCGTTTTTTTTTTTTTGTATCGTTAGCAAGAATAAAAGTATGTTAAAATACTGCGTGAAATGAGAATCTTGGTGCATGTTACGCCTTCCTAGCATATATATATATCAGTTTTATTTTGATTCGCAAATAAAATTTGAAATGGTCTACAGATGACACGTTAGCTTTTTTTTTTCCTTCTAATTTCACTTCCACTTTGTAGCTGACACACCGTGTGATAAAAGTATTCACATTTCGGTAACATAATAGCGTTATTACAGACCAGAAACGACAGATTTGTCTCTTTTTCGATGTGTTTTTTTTTTCTTCAATTTTTTGACGTCATTTATCTCTTCAACGAAAATTGCACGACCCTTTCTATTTGGTCTTTTTAAGTAGGTTAAAGTGAATTTCGTATAATTGGACACAGTGCTTTTAAGAGTAGACTAAATTTGGAAAAATGTATGAACAGGTAACTGCTGATGGTTCCGTCGTTAGCAGGTTTATGTAATTATTCCACAGCTCTCGTTGTCGGATTTCAAAACGTTCGGTAAAATGTGTTGTGCGAAAACACGAGGAGAGTGGATCGTAACCTCGCGTCGTCGTTAAATTCCATAAGTAATGCGAGTCGGTATCTAAGCTTCGTGGGACGCACAACGCCTGCCAACTTACATGTTTGTTTGTTAAATAACCTCCGAGCCTCAAGCGATCATGAACCAAGCGCCATGTTTGCACATTACATTTCGCGTTACGTGAACTTGGAAATTTGAAAAGTGAGGCAACGGAAAACGGAATGAAAGAAAGAAACAAGTCAATGAAGTTAAGAAATGTGGTCAAAATTTCTACTACTACGAATTTTTTACAGAAATTTGACCGCTTCGTGTTATATCGTACAAAATTGTAAATATATATCGCTTTTCATGAACATTTGTTTATTTATTGTTTTTAAATCGTTGCGTCTTGTATAATTTTTACTAAAAGAATATAAATTTTTATTAAAATCTACACGTTTGTACGAAAACAATTTTTTTTTTTTGTACAAAATTGTACGATATGTTCCAATTTCTCTAAAAATTAGTAGAAAATCTTAGATATTATTTTCAACACGGTAAAGTCGTACAATTTACTTGAAGAAAAAGGCAAAAAAAAAAATAAAAATCAGAAATAGTAGATCGGTATCGTAAATTATTATTTATTTCTATTTCTAGGTTTCTTTTTCTCCAAACTTACAAATCACCGTATACCTTTGCAAATGAAACGAATTTCGTCAATGATTTTCGTTTCTATAATTCTCTGCAATTGTTCTACATGATTGAATAATTAATTTGCTGCGTAGACGATCCGTATACTAGCTGTACCTTCCACCTAGATCAGTTTCAAGCCCTATATCTTTCTTAGGCTTAGAGTTGCTAAGTGTATTACACGGGTTCTGTAATCAAAATCATAGTCCACGATGCCGGTAACAGAGGGCGAGAATGAACATTGCATTACATGGTATATTCCCGTGATTATTAGCACGAATTTTGGTCATAAACAAATTCATTTTGCCATTTTTATGGTTGGTATAAACAAATTCACTCTAAAAACTCCGTTCGATTAACTGGTTTGAAAGAACTACAATAAGTGTAAGAAGGATAAACGCAGAAACATTTGTTGATCGTACCTTTACTCGTATTTAGAGTGTTTGATCATTTATACAGGAGGGATGAATGCTAACGTGAAATTTAGATAGCTAAGACAGATACGATCGATCGTATAGACATGCTTCTCGAAAGTCAAAAATTTATCTTGTCAATGAAACTTGACAAGGTGATAGATTCTGATAAATCCACAAGGAAGCTTGTCGGGGAACCCGGACAAGGTGATAAACAATGCCAGCCTTGGGATGTTGATTGCCTCTCATGTAAAACGTGTAAAAGTTGATTTTCTCAAGGTGATAAAGTTCCAGAAAATCCACAAGGAAGCTTGCCGGGTGACCCGGACAAGGTGATGGATAAAACGAGCCTTGTGGAAGTTAATTTTCTCAAAGCAGATGCACTCACTTCGAAAATTCAGAGAATTTACTTCCAACGATAACGTCAACAAAAATGCAGCACTTTATTTGATAGAAATACAGATTTTGAATTATTTGATAACTCCGATGAGTGTGACTCGATTTGTTTGCAAACCTCGATCAATGACAACTCGACGCAACGCTACTAATAATCGCACTTGATCGCTCGTCAGATGTGGTCTCGTCGGGAGACAATTTTGAATTGAACTCTAGCGTAGATATCTGGCTTTTATATGGCAAGGCAGCGTTCCGGAACTGGACTGCGTAGTTAGAAATTTCGAGCAAACGCAAGTAGATAGTTTTGTTCTCGTGGCTCCGATCGATCCGGTCCTCGTGGTCCAAACCCCCACCACTTACTGTTCCCCCAAACGCTTCGATTAATATTTAACAAACTCTAAAAAGATTCCTCAAAATATCAGTCACCGCAGAGTCATAAATCATTGTTGGAATTTCTGAAATCGAAGAGCTTGAAAACTTGATGAATAGACCAAGCATTCACTGATCACCGTAAGTTGTTAAAACATGTGAGTTTACTAGACTGTGCAGCCAATGATTTTGAAGACATCAACTCGTCTAGTTCTCCTCTAGTTCTTCGAATTGATTTCTCTAGTTGAATTTTTTGCAACGTTTTTATTAGCGGAAGGTTTTCAGAAATAAAACATTCTGTCATAATAAAAGTTTCACTCTACCCGGTGAGAATTCAACTTTTTTATTTCAGATAAATGAAAATCCTGGGATATGAGTTAAGTAAACATTCACCTTTTCGATGTTCCGTAGTAAGATTTTTTTACCGAACATCATTATTCAGAGAATGAGATCAGATTTTGAATTATCCCTGCAGTTAAAAATAACTGAACGGACTTTAATTGTTGCGGTAGTATATGCATAGGTACAGATTTGTGTCTTCACCCAAGATGAGAGAAATCAAAGCCAATATTGATGGTATTAGTTATCTGATTATTAGTTCGTGTTTAATAAGTTCAATGCTCGATTCAGAATTTAATCTACTAAAACGGTGAAAAAAACACATTATTCATCTACGCAGCTAAGTAACGATAGTTTGAGAACCAAGAGATAAATCCACTCTCTCTAATTCTATACTCTTGATACAGAAAACATTACGATTTATTGACAAATAATGTATCTTCGAAAACAAATTTTCCAGCTTACTTACTTGCCCCAAATGATCAATTTTTATTCAAAAGTTCAGAGCTCTTTTTCCAAGATTCCTCTCCTATTATCAAGTCTCGCGAAAAATATGATTTGACGAGTAATTTGGAGGTATGAAAAAAAATTTGTGGCCAGCAAAATATGGGGTGAAAATTTTAACCGGAAATGGTTCGATGATTTCACTAATCGTATAAATTGACGGGGGATTCTTCATCTCCTGTTGTTTTCTTGTCGAAAACTTGCTCGCAAATTTTCTTGGAAACTGTTAAACAAAATTTGGAAACATCAAAGATTCATCTATATATATATAGACAGTATTCAGAAGAAGACAAAATCGAACTATGGTACGAAAAAATTGCCTCATCACCCGGACGAGCTCCGATGATGAATGGAAAACCCTGACAAGGTTATCTGAAACTCTTTTCTAGGGCCACCCTTCTCACGGTTTCGAAAATGGAGGAAAAATTATAAACGACCTGCAGAAAATTATACAGTCTGTACATGATACTTTTCGGTCAAGTCATACTTACAGATTTAACTACGCTGTTCATTCATTTTACATTAAATTTGAACAGCGAAGCTGAGATATTAAAACGAATGTGCCAATATATTCTACTTCCAATATATTGCGATCATAAAATCAAGTTATGATTATATTTGGATTGATTTTTCCGATGTGAACTTGGATTGTCGTGTAGCTTCGCATGGATTTATACACTTCAAATCGTTGTGATGAGTGATTGTCCATTGAAAAGTCTTAACAAAGTCAAAAGATGATATAAAATAAGATTGCAATAAAAATGATATTTATTAAAAATGTCGCGTATCTAATTCTGCTCATACAAAGTGCAAAATCTTTGTTAACTAGGAACAAGGGTATCGATACGTGTGAATCATTTGACATCATCTCATATTCATGAAAATCTGTTTCTAATTCCAGTCCAATTTTCACACTTTAAAGTAAGCAGACGATAACACAAGTATAGCTATAAATATAACGAGCTTCGCGGATTTGACTCACAATCAATTGAACAGAATTAACCCGTATTAAACGTAATCTACACACCAGTCCAAATTTGCATCACCTAAAATTTTCAGTTTGTGGTTCTTTTTAACGGCTTTATGTAATCGTCTTCTCCCATCACGAGAAATATGTCATCACCCTAGATTACGATCTACGTAATGTTAAAAAAAATCAGGCTTTTAATATTTTTTTAAAAACGAATTTGTTTTGTCATCATAAATCAACCATGCACTGATATTTTTCCCGAGAGCAAAACATTTTAACTTTGATTAATATTTATATAAAATGCATTTCCCTTGAATTGAAAAAATGGCGATTTTTGAAAATCTTCGTTCTGATTTCAACGTATTTTGACCATTACAGTATCATTTTTTGCAATCGAGATTATTACTGATCGATTCTTGTAAAACTTTATCCCAAGAAACATTGGCCATAAATACTTTTTGGTTGGTTATACAAGAGTTATGGTATTTGGAAAATGCAAAATTCCAAATCACCATAGTGTAGTTAGTATATGTGCTTAACAGGGGGGAGGGGGTGTGGTTACTATGGGAGTGTAACAGATGTATATTTGCACGAGATTTCAGAGAACGTGTAGCTTTCGGTTTTAGAAATAGCATTGGTCGGTATAACCGCGACAAGCTTATAATATAGGAAGCTTGCGATACCACAGACAATGTAGACTTATGATACTGACCCTGAGG
Organism: Neodiprion lecontei; assembly: GCF_021901455.1. Classification (NCBI taxonomy): domain Eukaryota; kingdom Metazoa; phylum Arthropoda; class Insecta; order Hymenoptera; family Diprionidae; genus Neodiprion; species Neodiprion lecontei. The sequence goes on from NC_060263.1 coordinate 8,425,043, forward strand.
GACTGTAATCAGACCGTGTCGAAATCCCACAGATACCTACAGTTGGACCGCAGGAAATATAATTGTTGTCGACAGACCGTATAATGCACGAAAACGTATTCAAGTGTACATGGGGGGTTCCATGGGGTTCCAGCCAGAGTCTGACGGTCATCGTTTATAATTTTATTGTAGCCTCGGTATGCGATAGTGCTCTCAAATACAACGGCCTCTATTTCTCTCTTTCTCAGCAATGCACTCGCCGTTCCGAAGTTTCTAGAAATCATCAAATTTCGAATATTCCGGCCAATATCAAGGATCTGAACGAAACTGCGAAAATCTGCTCTGCGGAATTACGAAAATTTTAAGATCTTCCAGAGAGCGACGTCATTATTCATTTCGATGTTGTGAATTGTTTCCTACCGTTATAACTCCATTTGTTATTTCTGATTTTTCGGCATACTCTGAAAATCTGAAAAGAGTTACAGGAAATTTTAGACGAACAAGTGTCATCAGCGTATCAAATGATTTAGACAAACAACCGAAAAATTTAATCGCATTCTGTTTATCGGTTAGTCCTATCTGTGATTTGGTTGTGTTACTTGAGACCTTGGGTCTTGTGTACTGTAAAACGATTCTGAGGAATAAGTTTTAAGACAAAGAGAATCTGGTTTTTGAAAATCTCAAAAATTTTCTCCTTTTAAATCCCGTAATTCACGGCACGTTATTTATCTAAAAAATGCGCATCGAGCTATTAAAGGTGCCAAAAGCTTCTCAGAGATTTGTTTCAAGTTCACACTTGAGCTTTCCGATCGATAAAAACTTGAACAAATTTGCATGGGACTGAAATACCTTTTTCGCTGATTCTAGTTTTTTAGTCCAAGATTGTGCAAATATTACGCTAATATGAGCCGCTGAAAAATTGAGAGAACGTGCAAAATCGGGGAATTGTAACTGGGCCCTTATTATGCTTTAAAGGTATGTGGTACGCCTACTCTTATCGACCGAGTAAACTCACTCTTTTTATTCTTACATTAAATGAACAAACGAACCGAAACGGTTGAAATTCCGAGGGCGGATCGCTTTTTACTAAGGCACACGAGAATCGTCAAAAAAATGTGTGGTTTTTTGACACATCTTACTATTCCTACATTTTCCGCATTTCAGGAGCCAAAAACGTGCATAATTGAGATACTTTGCGCAATTCCGGAAAGTACGAGGAGTAAAATGAGCCATCGTAAGCCCGTTCTAACGCAATATTGAAGTCGTTAGACGAGAACTTTGCAGAGAACCTTAAAAATACAGACAGTAAGTAATGCCTGAAATGTAATTCGAGGCCCGTTCTGTGGCGAGGCTTTTCCTGCTGAATAATAATTCCTAAACGTGGTACCAGATAAAAAAAAAAAAATAATACAAAAACACAAAAAGAAAAAAAAACCCGACAAGAAAGAAAAAAGAAAACGATGAAAATTAAAGCGAAGGGTAGAAGTTTAACGAGTTCCTAACGGACAGTCCATAAAATATTAAAAGCGTGAACCCCGCAGCAATTCAGGCTCGCAATAAAAGGGTAAAACAGGTAAACACCTCGAGCGAGTTGATGGTTTCAATTTACAACATGGAATGTGTGTTGCTGGCTGTTTATTTTTTAACTTGCATATACATGGGACATGACATTGAAGTTGGGTCGTGCCGACACACGCGAACTTGTATGTGTGTGCGTGTGTGTGTGTGTGGGGGGGGGTACCTTAGCGTAAGACATAGGAACAACCGCGCGCGACAATTTGCGAAGTAATTAAACCCTGCCTACGGACAAGAAAACTTGGAGCGTAATTTTAAAACAATTATAAGTCGTAATTAATTCGTGGAATTCGTGTTACTAATTAGAGAATTTCCAAGGAGTGAGGGGGGAGGGGGGGAGTGATACCAGAATCGAGACCTCTGCACAGCGTCTCGCGTCTCCCCCCCCCCCCCCCCCCCCCCCACCTCACCCTTCCCCTCCCTTGCCTTTGGTGCAGTTTCCGCGGAGCAACACCGAGGCCTTGGAGTACCCTGTTATTTAGTAATTAAACAGTTGACTTTGTTAATTAAAGTTAGCGGTTAAGAACCGAATTGAATGTCTCGCGACCATCAACTCAGGCCGGGGCAGAGTGAACAAGAACGTCACCGTGAAACGTTGTTTACTATACATTTTACATCCAAGTTTTGTTCGTTGATGAAAAGTTAACAATGTTGCTGTATGCGGATTAAACTGAAGAAAAATACTTCCGGAAATGTTGCTGAACGCGTTTTTTTTTTTTTTTTTTTTTTGGTTCAAGCGAGTTATTCGGCGTTCGCGACGTTAGCAGTTAATGATATCTGGAACTCACGGACTTTTTTTTATACACTTTTTATACATGGAACACAAATTCTTTTACTCAGTATTTGAGAAAAAAAAAAAATTATCAACATGTTAATGTGAGATTCGAATTGAGAAATTCAATTTTCGAAATTACTGATCAGTCTCTTTTTTCCATAACTCTCAACGTGCTCTATGAAAATAATGTTAATTTTACATACCCTCTGCAGAGTTATCATGTAGATGGCTGTACCTTTATTTATGTTCTGCTAATTTGCGCCAGGCATAAACTCGAACTAACTTTCCTTACATTTCCCTAACTACTCACACGAAATGTCCCCTGACACTTCCAAGCTTTATACAATTATGGTTTCCGGATGCCGGATTTCACTCTGAATTATTTTCAAAAAATTTCTAACAATTTGGTTAATTCAAATGAAAATACAAGGCTAGTGTTTTCTATAGCGTATTGAAAAACATTTTTTTAATTCATTTGTTGTTCGAATTTTTTGTAGTAAATCGAACAAATTTCCAATTGATTCAAAGTAGAGATTAGTCAATTGTTTTGCATCCTCACCACAACACGAGACATAAATTTTTAGTGATACAATTCGGTTTTGACTTTCGAATTGTTGACTGCGATTTTAAAAATGCCTACCGACACAGACGCGTGTCTTTGGAAATCACCTGATGTGGAAAAACTGAGTTTTTATCAAAAATTGTTATTCATAGTGAAAGTATTGCGAAAAAAATGTGAGGATAAGTCGTGAAAAATTTTGTTAAAAAAATTCTAAAATTCTACAGTCACGCGATGAATGAAAAAAAATTAGACGGTACACGGAATTCACCTCCGGCCTGTTTAGAATTGATTGTCTTTTTACAGAAGTACGAAGTGATGCTTGCGACTAATTATAAGGTGAAAATTTTCTCGAGTGCTGGTGAATATTCGAACAAATTCGCACGTATAAAGATGAAAATAATTTTTCCGTGTAAGAATTAACGATACACACATGCAACAAGGGTAAGTGTTTTTGAAAGTTCAACAACGCGACGGAGCGCATGCATGCCACATCCGTTCAGGGGGCAGGTTTAACTAATTAATTAATTATAACGGGAGCCACGAAGGGCGGACGGATTTGCCAGCTTAAAGCGGGCTTCGCGGCTGACGGTGGTTACGTAATTAGTCAAGGGTCGCTAAAGTCGAGCTAAGGACGTCAATCACTATGGATATAGTGCAGCGAAAACTTCGGTAATACCCATATATTGGCAGGGCGCGATTCACAGCTGTGGAATATCCGTTTTAATCGAACCCGAAGAAGGTTCCGAGATTTGATCGAATGATGAACAAATCTCATTATAATTACTGTTTTCACAAGCATCGTCATCACGAGCACCGTCTTGTCAAAGATTTGCAACACTTGTTATATTTAACTAGGAAAACATTGTATCTTGCAGTATAAATTGACACTCGAAAAAGAGCTCTTACCTTTGCGTCGTCCAAAAAAATCCACGATGTAGATTCTTGCTCAATTCAGGTTTCCCTGTCGGTTTGGATATTCAATAGTTCAAAAGATTGAAAAAGAAATTGTTACGATTTAGAAAACTTTCGAGGATTTCACACGATTTATTAAAGATAGGTTTGTAGATTTCAATGAAATATAGTAGATTTTTGATGAATTCGTACGTTCCACGTGATAGCAAATATTTTTACGTGATTTCCAAAAAGTCCAGCTAATGTCAGGGATTTGCTTCAATGAGATTCTGTAAATGGTTAGATTTTTATTTTCATGATTAATAATTTTGATAACTCCATTTCTCTGGCACTCGTTTATCTCCACTTATTGTTACATGGATAAGATCTTGTCTTTGCTGAACAATGTAACGTATGCAAATGGTCCAATATCCAATGAGTCATTTGACTTGTGTCAAATTGACCTGCATCATAAATCTATCACTAAGTTGACTAAATCAGCTTTACTTGATTCCAAAGTAAACTCTTTTCCAGCATAAGGCTCAAATTATGCAATGAAATCGTTATATCGTCAATTGTTGTACCGTCAGATCAGGAATAATTTTACGGGGTGGAAAAAGTGAATGAAAATGGTACGAAATGAGAAAAGCACTGTCATTTCACCATAGATTTTATTATCCGAAAACCTATACTGTGATATAGAACGCTATTAAGTATCACCTATCTATATACATAATTAATAATTTGATTCTTGTTTTTCGTTCGTTCAAATTTTCTTCGCTTCAAATCTATTTTTAAAATAATTGATAATATCTGTTACAATATTACGCTTGGCAATTCGAAGTTTTACATTTTGGCAGGAATCACACGTGGTTTTTTTTAATTTAATTGTTTTATTATTCGTAAGTCCTTAATTTAACAAATCACGAATCAGCGATTTGTTTTGCCATGTCCTCCGTCCGTGAGCTCTCATCAGATCAAGGACACCCCAGGCTTCTGGGCTGCCGGTAATTATCTTGGGATTAGGGGTCGTTGAGGGGTGCGTTTACCGAAACCATTGTCGTTGTACCTACAGTAATTTACCGCCGAGGGGAGGAATCGCTTCGGATTGGTCTCGTTCCGGGACTGTTATAAGTTCGGGATGGAATTAGTCGGCCTAGGGAGCCGGTGATGGCCGATCACGACCTCCTTCTTGGCCGAGCGTCTTTGCTGGACTCTATTAACCGTAACTAGCTGAATGTCGGAAATGTAAGCAAGTCTCCCAACTACCCGAATCCCGATTTCTGTAAGCCTTGAGAATCCGGGGTAATCTGATAGTCTTGTTTAAAGGGTTAGCCACGCATGTTTCAAGGGAAGATTTCGCCGGCTGAGATCTTAGTTTTCAAGCTCCAGCTGAACCTTAAATCACTAGCAAGCTGTATTCTTGCCACAATTTCACATCGCCTGAAGCACAGATAAATAACAAGTGAATATTGGAAACGATTCTGTGACCAAAATAAAACTTCAGGTGAGACGTTGGCGGCCATGTTAGTTTGGTGACAAGATGGCTTTCGCGTTTTTGAGTTTCCGTTGAGTTGTAGTTCAATGGTTGAACCTTGAGCGTCGCAAACGGAGGACAAAACTAGATGTCGGTATACTTTGTTACTGGACTGCTAAATGTTACGTATGTATAATACATATATATTTAAATATACATATATTCATATTCATATACCTATATTTATATTTATTTCTTCTATGTGTGTGTATAACATAATACGTATGTACGATTATTGAGTTTCTTTTTCATCCTCTGGCTACAGCACTTTAGATGCGTTTGGTATGTTTGAACTAGGTATTCTTCGTGAAATCTGACAACTTGTTGCTTGTCTTTACACTATAATTTATGTACAAACATTCCCTATTACACACCGACATGTCAAATTCGATTACGTCCAAAAAAAATTTGAAAAATCAGTCTTCGTATGAAAGTCAAAAATTAAAGTGTTTCATTATATATCATCATTACACATGCATAATTTCAACGTCATAAATACACTCCGAATCAATATGAACATGGAATTTACTAAATTCATTTTTTGCCTTTTTGGCATACTCGTAACACTTGTTCAAATTGATGGTAATTTTAAATTTGTTTCCTTCTTTACTCACAATTTATTACTATTCATAATATATTAAATTGAAAGTTTGATGCACTTTTTTTTACGTTGAATTTGACTTTTGCAAATCAATTTTGGATTTTTAAAGTCCTCGATGATTACGCTTTTTTGAAAACAATTTGCACTTATATTTTAGAAAATGTTTATATCTGACGATTCCTGTAGTTAAATACGTAATTTAACCTACTTTACATTTATTGTTTTTAATGTTACTCAATTTAACACAAAATTGTCACTTCACGTGATAAGCGTCGTAATATCGACGTATATTTAAACAGTCTCAGAACTTTTAGGTTTTCACCGAACTGAGTCACGACTTTGTGACCCATGGTGGGGTAATTAAAGCATGGAAACGTTCTTGCAATATCATCACAGTTCACGTTACAGTATGACGATTATCGATAAGTATTTTGAAAAGGAGCCTCCAATCTCACAGAGCAATTACCAAGGTTATATCACCTACGCGAGCACGATTATCTACTAATTCCTTTCCAGACATCAGTCAACGGAATATCTGACTGCAGTTAGAGATGTTGCTCATCTCTATCTCGTGCTCACTTGGGCTTCGGTGAGACTTGGAGGCCTTTGGCTACGAGTTCAGGGGCGTGGTACCAATGTTGCTGATGAAACTTGGGCAGGAGTTTTCACTGCGATCAGCACCTTGGAGAGAGAAGTGCCGATAGGACATATACTCTGGTGGATTGGTCGGGAGAGGCTGCTCCCGCTTTATGGCGGCCCTTTGCTTTTTCATTTTCATGTAACCCAGCACTGATACCAGTACGACAAATACGACGAAGCCCATGCAGCTGCCGACTATCAAGCCCAGTCTCCGGGTCAGAATACTGGCCAGTCCCCCACGGTCCCCGACTGCCCCATCTCCGACGATCGAGTCCGGAGCATCCAGGGTCCGTACCTCGGTGCAACGGCTCATAGGAGAGTCGACCATAACCGGAAGCGCAGAACCCTCGATGACGTCGTCGTGAGAGGCGTTCAACTGCCAGGATGACATTCCTTCCGGTATCGGGTTCCCCCAGCTTCCAAGACCAAGGACGCAAATGAGGTACCTGGTGTCCGAAGCGAGTTTCGATAGTTTCACCGAGCGCGCCTTCGGATCGAGTAGCTTGCCCCGAACCTGTGGATGAAGAGGTCACCTTGGTTAGTTCGTCTCCGATTTAACAGAGCGATCGCTGGCTGTGTTACCTCGTCGACGTTGTCCAGGGCGTGATAAGCCACTTGGTATCCGTGGAGACCCGAGTGGTTGCGGCTCTGCCAGGAGACGAGGACCGAGAAAGGCTGGATGTCCTGGATCGCCAGCTTGAGCACCAAAGGCGCGGAGCAGAAAGCGTGCGGGTCAAGGTCGAGGAAGACCAAACCACGGAGCTCCGGGGGCTGCTCGCATCGCAGTAATCCTCCTTCGACGTCACCGACTCCTACTCCACCCCTGCCTCGACCTCTCCCTCGACCCACACCACCAACCAGCTTCTGATGATCCCGCAACCACTCCCACAACTCCTGGGACTCGCAGCCACAGTGAAGAGGGTTTTCTGCAAAACCAGAAGTCGTTCGAGCGGAGAAATTTTTTACAAACACCTCTTTCGGCACGCTCGTTACATGGCGTCAGATTCCAACGATACCTTATTTAGGAAAGGTCGCAGGTTTTTTGAAGGTCCGTACGGATCTTAAATGCTTCGTAAATTAACCAAAGTACAAAATCGCTTAGAGAGAAAGAAAATAAGTCATAAAAACTGCAAAGAATCAAAACGTTGATGCATGTCGATAGTGTGGGAAATTGTTGAGGAAGTTTGTGCGCGGTCAAGCTTGAACTGGCTTGGGATGGAAAAGGAAGGGTCAAATGGATCTTGGGGCTAAGGAGAGCGGAGATTGAACCCAATTCTAGTGAGCGAGGCAGGGCATCTGGGTTTGCGAGTTTGACAGGGAGAGAGCAAATATTATGGGGTAGAAAATCTACTTGCCTTCGGCTCTTAGGCTTCGTATCTGCGTCTCTAGGGGCCTGAAGGCGTTCAACGGCAAATTTTCCAAGTAATTTCTACTCAAGTCCAGCAACCGAAGCTTCTTCAAAGGTCTGAACGCCTCACTGGCGATTGCGTTTATCCAGTTTCCGTACAAGTGTAACTCTACAAGGCTGATTAAATTCTTGAATGTCACTTTTCCGACGTTTCCAATCTGATTGTAAGAGAGATCGAGCACTTGGAGCGACTTAAGATCGGATGGAAATTCCTCTAGTTCTTTTAATCTGTTGTGCGTTAGATTGAGTATCCGGAGATGCTCGAGACCCTGCAGTCTTTCTTGGGGTACGATTTCCATGCTATTCATTCCCATGTGCAGTGTGAGCAGATTTGGTAGGCTTCGAAAGGCTCCGGGCGAAATTCTCGATATGCAATTCTGACTTAGATAGAGGTGCTGTAGAGCGGGAAAGGCTTCAAAGTCCTGGGACGTGACAATGCTTAAGTTAGTCCCAGATATGTGGATCTCTTGAAGAAGCGGATACATCGCCTCCGAGGGTAAATCGTGAATTCTGTTCAGTGGATTCCTGGTCAGATTTAGCCAAACCAGACTGGGCAGATTCTGACCAGACAGCGCGACCGCTGGAATTTGTCGGAACTTGTTCTCAGCGAGATCGACCCGTCGCAGCATCAACGAGTGAACGAAAAAGTTTGCCGGAAGAGCATTCAGGTGGTTGTGGCTCAGGTCTACTGACAAAAGTCGGGATAGATTTGCAGTCGCGAATCCGGACATCGTTACGATACGATTTTTGCTCAGGTCCAATTCTCTCAGATATTTCAGCCCGGCGAAACTTGCCACATCAACAGTTACCAGGAGGTTCTGTGAAAGTGAAAGTATCTCGAGGTTCAGAGCGCTGGAGAGTGCGGAGTACGGGATTTCAAGGAATCGATTATCGTCGAGCCTTATCTCCCTGAGCGACAAAAGTCCGTCGAATATTCCCGGCGGTAGTAATCTCAGCAAATTTTTGCAAGCGTGTAGCCTCGCCAGGTTTCGATTTATTGCAAAAATGTTCTCCGGCAATTGGACCAGCTGCGCGTCGTCCATAAATAGATTTTGAAGAGCGGGCAGGCCGTTGAAACTGTGCTCTGTGAGCTCGGTGAAATTATTCCCAGAGATGGCGAGTATGCGAAGGCCAGGAATATCGAGTCGACGAAGCGCAGTTGCCGTCAAGGCGTTGTTCTCCATGTTGAGATCGGTCAGGTTGCCCAAGCCCCGAAATGCGCCGTGTTCCACGTTAATAATCGAGCAATTTTTCAGATTCAGAATCTTGATTGGAAGCCCTTCCTGAAAAATTGCGTCGTGAAGGATCGACAAGTGGTTGTCGGACAGATCGAGAATGCTAAGCTTCTTCAGAGCCGTCAACGCGTACGGATCCAGTCGTCTGAGCCCGTTGTCTCGTAGGTACAACTCTTCGAGCTCGTGAAGTTCCGAAAACGTTCTTGCTGTCACGTGGCTTAGGCGGTTCATGCTCAGTTCTAGAAATTTGAGAGCTTGCATTGGCTGAAAGGCTGCGTCTTCGATACGAGATATGGAATTGTTGGTCAGGTACAGACGTTCGACGAGGAGGAGATCTCGAAAAAGAGGTGCCTGAAGGTGGGTTAATTTATTATGCCCAAGCCACATTATGCGGACCGAAGCTTGTCCGCGCAGTGAGTCGTTATGCAAAACACCGAGACCATTACTGTCCAGCTGGATAGATACCAAGGAACTTCCACCGGCTCCGTTGGTGGTGGAATCTCCGGAGGAAAGCTGGAAGACATCACCCAGAACGGTAAGAAGATTTCCTTGCAAATTGACGTGTTGAAGACTGTGCAAGGTTCGAAGAGCACCAGTTTCTATATCCGTTATGGCATTGCTTTGCAAGTGTAGTTCGAGAAGGACCGGAAGTGGTGAAAATACCCCCCTCTTAACCTCTTTTATTTGGTTATCCTGAAGTCGGAGTTCACGCAGTTGTCGCAGCTTTGAAAAGGTGCCAACGTCCAGCTCGCGGATTTTATTACCGTCCAACGACAACGAGGACAAATTTTCCGAGTGTTCTAAAAATTCTTTGGGAACTTTCTCGATGTAATTATTACTCAGATGTAGTTGGGCCAGCTGGCTCAAAGTCACTAACCCTCTAGGGTCTATCCTCCGAATTGCATTCTGCTGCAAGTAAACAACAGCCAAACTGATACTTCCTGCAAATGCATCGCTTGGTATATCCAGAATGTTATTTTCTGCCAGATACAACTCCCGGAGTTCTGGGAGGTTGGCAAATACTCCACCGATGTAATGAACATGGTTGTGGCTCAGCTCTATAGTGCGGAGGCGGTCGTTTGCTTTGAAGGTCGCTACGTCAAGGAAGACGATTTTATTGTGGCTAAGGTCGATGGACTCCAAGTCCTTCAGGGAGACAAAGGCATCCTTGTGTATCGTCTCGATGGAATTATAGTAGAGGGAAAGCGTGTGGAGTATCGGGCACGGCCGAAAGCAGTCCTCGGAAAGCTTATCAAAATTATTACTGCTCAGATCCAGCATGAGCAGCGAACTGAGGGTCGAATACCCATCGTTAGGCAGCTCGGATATTTCGTTCCATGCCAATCTGAGGGAGGCAAGATTCTCAAGTCTCCTTAGTGGTGCCATGGGAAAAATCTTAAGTTTGTTTTCCGCCAAGTCAAGGTTGCTCAGGTTTTCCTCCAAACCGGCAAACGCGTACTCGGATATCTTTGATATTTGGTTACCCTTCACGCTGAGCTTCATCAACTTTAGACCGTAGAAGCAAAAGGAGGGCAGGTCGTGTATCAGGTTTGCCTCGAGATCCAGTGCCGCTAGCTTATGGAGATCAGTCAAAGCTTTTTGGGGGACTTGCGGCAGTCGTCCGGACACCAAAGCCAGAGATTCCAGGCTCTGTCTCAGATTTTTGAAAGCTGTTTCACTCACTTCCCGTATTGCTGAGTGGGATATCTGTAAATACCGGATTTGTGAACCTGGCGGAAACGCGATTTCCTTCAGCTCCTCGACCGTCCTGTCAAGCTCATAGACGCTCAGCGACTGCACCAGCGTATCCGTTCCTAGAAAGAGTTCACCCCTGCCATTACACAGTGGATCAAGTTAAAAATACATCTTGTCAATGGTTGATAATCACTTGAATTGCGCAAAAATCGGCGTTTGTTTTCCAGGCTGCCATGATAACTTTGAACTTTAAAAGATATATGGAAATGGAATTTCATGAGCAGAGGATCGTTGTTATACGTGGCTAGCGATTTGTAAGTATAAATGTTATTTTGGAAATTAACAAACTGGAAAAATTTTAATGAAAATCGAGGCACATTCTGCATCTCTTACGCCAGTGACAACGGCACTCACCATTACCAGCTTTCGAGTACTTGTGATTATGAGAAACAGTGAATGATAAATTCACAAGTTTTCGAACTTGATCATTACGTTCGCTTTTCTAATCATTGTAAATTTTCTCAGTTTTCACTCGCTCTTAGCAATTAAATCTTTTTACACTTCTATATAAACACTAAATAATGCAAGTGCAAGTGCCAATATGAAATCTGTAATGCTTTTAGAACAACGTTCTTTCCTATTGGAAGTGAGTACATTGTAAGTGAGAGTATGATGATACAGTGGCTGTCCGCATGTAGTGAAATTTCTCTTTCAATGCAGAGTTGCGTTTTTGTAGTAAAGTGTGATGAAAATGGGGTAGCATCCGTATTTTTAGGATTACCGTAACTATATCAAGAATCCATTCAGTGAAGAGACTGACAAATATTGACTTTGGATTGTTGCGAGGACACGTGTTCTAGCATGTAGGGAAAAGAACTAGGTAGGTTTTCAAGATACTCGCAGTGCTTCTGAAGTGACTGATATCGGTGAATATGTTGTACAGCTTACCTCCAGCGTTGAGAACACCTTGTAGCGTGGAACTCAGCATCTCTTCTGTAGCGCCAGCGCACTCTAGGAACAAACCATCCTCGAAATTGTAGCACGGGCATCCGGGGATCGTTTCCGTTGGCGGACATTCTACGGCTTGAGCCTGAACCTGTAGGACTATTGCCAGGGCGACCAGCGCCAAGCAATGACCACGCCTAGCCGAGTTCAACCAACTGCACATCCACGGATGAAAGCTTTGCATCATCGTAACATCACTTCTGGTTCTCAATGAGGACCGATATGTCAGTTGATGGTGATCTGAAATGTAATTAAATACGTCGAGATTATTTTTCGGTACACCGGAGTTTCATTGTCTGGATCATCAATATCAAAATTCCCTTAAGATTGTGTGCTTACTTCTGAAAACTTATCAGGTTCATCCTGAGAACTCCAAATTCTATCATTTTTATATATGGGTTCAAGTTGGACTGAGGTTAATCTAAAAATTTTTGAAATTTGCGACAGATTGTGGGAAAGTTAAACTACATGGAATTATATTCGAAACCTTCAAGACTGTATTAGTAGATTTAGAAGCATTAGATTTGAAAGTACTCTTTTGATTTTCAGAATTCAAGATTGACCATTTAAATTCGGTCCATTCAGCTCTATTTTCCAATTAACAGCATAATTGCTTTTTCCTCTAATCACTTTCCTACGATGACTTCCGAGAGATGTATTTTAAATTATTATAGGTCTTGAATTTAGATATCTCATTATTTAAATTAATCCGATTCATTTTCTGTGAGAAATTACACGTGTTTCTCGAATTCGAAAAATCTGTAACTGAAAAAATTTAGCTTTTTGAAAAGTTCTTGTTGAGCCTATAAGCTTCTAAGAAATGTTAAACTTCATGGAGTGGGTTAGTGAAAAGGTTAAACAGAAATGAAATCTCTTTTGCGAGCGAGTCTCGTATTGTAAGTAATATTTACTGTCATTTATTATTTTCAATATATATTTTGATATTTATATTATCAGCTACAAATTTTACTCTCTTCCGCTCGACATATGGTATTAACCGCGTTTAAATTCCAACCGTGATGCGTATGGCGTATTACTGTAACACCGAGGATGAACGTGAAACGAAACAATGTTTAACACGCAGATGTGGAAATAATTGTTCGAAATTGTTTCTCACCGAGTGTATGGAATACGGAATGGGAGATGAAATAGTTGTGCGACTGTTTTAAAATTCAGCACTTCCCGTCGGCGCAATGAAATTATGATTCAGACGTCAAATGGTTGGAATCCAGGTTCGTATTATCGCCGATTAAATTCCAGCTTGAATTCTCCGTACTGACTTCACTGACGTCGAAAGAGAAAAGTCCGCGATCATGAGGATCGTGGTGAATTCGGAACGTCCAACTTTACCACATCCAATCAATTTTCGTTTATCTAAATAGATCGCTCGGGCATCGTGTAAGGTGGAACGGGACATGATCGAACGACCCTTCTCTGTTGCTCATTCGTTGTCAACGAGTAATTAATTACTATCAAGAAGTAGAACGATGTCAAACTTCCGCATTACTTTTCCGCGTCAATTTTTTGTGTTATCAGCCACAGGTGTCGACTGTGCAGAAGGTTATTGACTGGATCATAGCTACACGATGTTCCCTGAAAGCTCGGTTAAGTCTTCAGCAACGCTTGTTTGTCGATTAAAATATGCACAAATAACCGGGCTTTTAAGAGCGTGGTGAAAAATCGTACGAAACAATAAAGAGATTTAATATCCGACTATTAGAGGCGAAATCCCCGTTTCACCGGGCTGTCGAGTACTTCGATTGCAGCAATGCCGCAGCTGCACCACGAGCGGAATCCATTGATTAATCTGACGGTGATATCGCCGGCGGGCAAAACGGTAACTCAATATTGAACCGACCATCACCCGTTGCGCATCGTACGAGGCCAATTGTTGCCGTTAACAGGTTCCCCGCTGCCGTCTGTTCAACGTCCGGTTCCGATAACGCAGGAAACGGGCGAATCGTGGCAGATTTTTCCCGCCCATGTAACTTCCCCTTCGCCAAGGGAAAATAATTTCCACGCTTTCACCTGCCGAAGCCGCCTATAAATTACCTCGTATAAGTTATCTACCTACACGTGGCCTCAAGTGGTCCTGGAACATCCGGGAAGCGAGGGGATGATCGGGAATTTCGTCGTGTAAGGATGCCTACTGTTCCCGCTCGTAAATTATCGTGACGAATCGAAAATCTTTCGGATAAATTTATGAGCGATGTTTTGGGAAAGTTTTGATGGATATCCTCCTCCAGCTTTCTCTACCCCCAACATCGCAGCGACTTCTTCTTCTTTGCAGGCGACGGAAAGGGGCCGACGATTTATATCCTCCATGACGCTTTTTAAAATGGTTTGGGTCGCGTTAAATCCTACATTTCGTTTGCCGCCTAGAGTCACGGGGTTATTCCCTCCCGAAGACGTGACAACGTGGCGATAGTAACACTCCGATCGTTCGTGTTTAACGATAAGAGACTCCGCCGGCCTGCCCTCGTTCGAACGTGATAAAACGGTCGGTAGGCACCACGTAAGTCGAAAAGGGGTGATATTCTTCCCCTCTCGTGTCGCCTCTGCATTCCGCGGAGTGAGTATAATGGAGAAGATTAATCTCCCTGACCGCTAAAACCTCTAAACCACATACCGTTCACTTTGAGTTTTTTTTTTTTTTTTGTATTCGTCGAAAGGGGTGAGGAGGGTAAAGTCCAATATTTTTCTTCTTTTTCGGCTTTAACCATTTTTTTTTTTTATCCACTACCTCGTAACAGTCCCGGGTTTTTGTCTTCCTATCGCGATCCCAGGAAACTCGAGAAAGCTCCACCCACTCTAAAACGGAAGCGAATCGATCACTACAATTCCGGTGTGGGAAATATGTGTGCACGTTATTCGCAATCCTGGATCACCCGGGGAGTGTGGCTCCCATTTATAAGTGTGGGTACAGACCTGTGATGGTATGTATAAACACCGTGAGCGTGTATAAGTTTTTTTCTTCTCTTCGCCAAAAGACAGGAAATTGGAAGATAACGTGAATCGCATCCATTTGCACGTTTTAAGCACCTCGCGAACAGTTATTTATTTCTGAGAATCACAAAAAATTGAGAAATAAAATTAACTTCGTATCATCACACAAGTTTCGGACTTTCATCTACAATTATGACCATGTGCAGGGATATGTTGGAACCTATTTACTTATTTTGAATTGCTTTTTTTTTCACTCGCCACAGGTTTGAAATTCTGTTATTCGAACAATTTTATAGTTCCACCTGCTTCAAAGTTCTGTAAAAATTAGCGCAAATCTCTGTTTTTTATCCGACCGTTATAAGATCGGTTCCATCCTAATTTTTCCATTTTTTACAGCACTTTGAACGTTTTCAATTACAAAAGTTAATATTTGATCGTTTCAAGAAGTTTGAATAAGTCCAGAACAGTTTTCCACTTCATGATATGCATCTTACAATAACGAAGTTGATAAAATCGATATTGATAAAAAATTTTCCAAACCACCATGAAAAATGATGACAATATCATTTCGTTCTCGTCATTTTATTATCAAGGCTCGCATTCTCCGGCAGATGCGAGACTCCCTGCAGTCTTTCGATCAGTTTCGAGCGATCAGAGTCGTTTGCGAAGGCATGTTACATGAATGCGGAGAAGGGTTAGTAGGCAAGGTAGCAATCTGGGGCCGAGACATTTGCATCTCTCTCTTATCCGATAATCCCGATCTCGCATCTGAGGATTCCCGTCCGCCGGCTTTATTTCATCGTCAATTTCAATCTCTGCCGACATTCGTTGATACATGTCGCACGACTATTACCTCCAATTTCCTCCATTCCTAGACTTGATCGTAACGTATCCCATCTCGGAATACATCAAACCGTCTAACGAATGCACGCGTAAAATGTACGCGATACAGCCGTCAGTCTGGTTCGTAAGTTCCAATCGATTCACGCTTCGCCATTTATCCCCTATACAGGGTGTCTCCCAGTGAGCGGTGCAGTATGTTAGTTGCCTACTACCGAGGGGAACAAATATCGGTAAAACAGACCTAATCACTTTGGTCAAGTCAAGTCATATGATCACTTCAACGTGTCTCCGGAATGCGACCAGTGAACGTTTCGGCATAGGTGACAAAAAACGGAATAAATTTTTGGACAAATGAACACAACATGGAAATCGGAGCAGTTCCAGCTTACTTGCGAAGACTTTAAACGCGCTAACTACCGATGACTCGGTAGGTCTGTATTGCCGATATTTGTTCCCTTCAATGGTAGGCAATCCAACATACTGTGGTGTTTACTCGAAAACACCCTATATACACGAAGGGGGTTGCGAATAATATTATCTGCAGCGAAGATTTGGACTGCAAAGCTCGCATCAAACATTTGCATACGGGAGAAATGAATCTTATGCATTGGTTGGGGTTCACTTCATAGTTTTTAATCATAAGTGCATGGAAAATGTCAATTTGTCTGAAGGCGGAAACGAGGATGTCCATTCCTTGAGGTAGAAGCGTAACGAATAAGAAATACAAATCGAAAAAAAAAATGTCTTAAGATGTCATAGTCGTGAGTTTTAAAGCGGATCAGAGAGGCTCGTAATCTGGAAAGGGCGTGGCTGAGGTCCTTCCGTTTTTACCGTCCGGTCATTGAACAACCGTCGACTCCGCTATCTTAGGTACCATTAGAGATAGTGACCTTGGTGTTAAATAGATTATTGGCCGGAGAAAAAGACGAAGGAAAAACCAGAATTCCTCGTGTAAAAAGTGTCTCAATCCATTTTTTCGGCTACTTTGCCACTTTCTTTCCTCTTAACCTCGAGGATATCGTGGCGAGACAAGATCGCGCGAATGTGAATAATTTGATCAGAACAAAGTTTTTTCTTCTCACGTGTGCCAGCTTTTCCTAACTTCTGTATATTTGCGTAATACGTCATTATCATACCATAGCTTAGAGAATTTAATATCGGTAACAAATATTATACCTGACAAGTAAAAGTCATGATATTCCGGTTTTGACGGTGCTACAATCATGGCAAACTGCATTAACTGGTACCACTTACTGTATACATATGACATAATTATAAGAATAGTGGTAATTATTGATTTTCTACTAGTAACATTGTCCTCATAAAATCGGAATATAAGAACCTTCAGGGCGTACCCAAAGAGACATATGAGGTGCTGTTTCACAGATCCTTTCCGGCATTTTATGGGCACATATTTTCCTCCATTTCACTGGTCAACGATCCATCTGCATTCCGTGGACATTTTTATTCCAAATTTCAATTCCTGAACGATGCATACGCGTCTTGTTCGTAGGTCCTAAACTCCAGTTATCTACCGAAGACTGGCTTTCCCTCTTCATCTCTTGCCGTGTCGTCTTTCTCTCTCAGCGAAAGGGTCTTCGAACGAAATCCGTAGCACGACCGTCATAAATGCGTTACGCTCGTCATTAATAACCCCATTTCCGACTCCGCACTCCGTCCTTCGACTACCGATAGGGACGTCTCTTCGTCTTGTCGAGGGTCATTCACGCATCGTACTGCTGTAGTGTAGCCAAATGCAACCTGCAGTAGTGCAAGTACTGCATGCGTTCACACCTGGGGTGCTCCCAGCAGATAACGCGGTTCGCCTCCCTCAGCTCCTCATGTATAAAGATGAATGTGTCCCCAAAGCGCGCATCCATCTTCCCGGCTTCGGGTCCTTTCACGGCCTCCGTTCTCCTCCTCTCCAACTCTATCGGCAAAACCTACATTGGGATGTTATGCAAGTGTAACGATATGTATCCTGCCCACCCCTCCTGGCTGCTTTCGAGAATGCAACATGCGGCTTATCCTTGAATGGTATATTTGTTGGGGATTTGCATCGGTAAAATTCCCGTTTACGTCGGCTTGTCCTTTTTATCTAGGAACGGGCTGATCGCTACCGTCCCCTCGACATCCTCAGCATCCAACCCTTCTAGATGAGATCCCCCTCTTTCAAGTGACGCTGCACATCGTTCAGTTTCGGGGAAAAAATTTTTAATCAGGTCAGTCGTGTATTCCGCGTACTTGAGGTCTCTTGTTTTTTATTTTTTTTTTTTTAGCTCGGTAATATTGTTAAATTGTCAGTGTGACTTTTCTTATTTTTTTACCCTCCTTTGTTATCTTCAAATTCTGAAATTAAATTTGCATAACAGTATTATTAAGGTACGTTCGCTTGGGGCTTTTACTTTGGCTCGCAGTCTTTTTCTGCATTGCAATTTTCATTGTTGCTCACTTTTTACTGCCCAGTCATTTGAATGCGTTCCTCGTGTGTCGGAAATGAAGCGCACACTATAATCCCGTTGAGAGCCTTCGGAAAGATATTATTATTCATACCATTTTTCAAATGATAAAGATTTTTTCTCTATGTTTTGACTCTTATTTCTATGAAAATGATCGTGATTTTATTAAAAAGTGAACTGTTTCATACAAAAGCGTCCTTTTTTCTATTTAGGGTGACTTTACGTGACAGGACCGTTGAATATATTTAAATACAGGGCATTTTCGAGGGTAAAACAAGTCCCCTAATAACGTACCTACAGTAAATTTCAATACCCAAGCTAATTACACAGATTAATTACGCGTGGTATTTTTCAGGCCCTCATCCTCATTGATTAGCTTGTTTTACCTGTGCACTGTACCTGAATTAAAAATATGAGTATTTCGACAGCAATACGAATGCTGGTGAGAGATGAATATGTTCAGCTATCTTGTCAATGGTAAAATTATTGTCGTTATGATGGTATTCGTAATTTCCTCAGCGCTCCTTTTGTTCTTGGATGAAGAAACGAGAATTCAACCTCTTTAACGTCCATCTTCGGCATAAATTCTCTTTCCGAGTCAAATTAAGTCCCGTACAATTCATCTACGGATATTAAAAATTCTGCCCACGTTTGCCTCGTTTCTTGACCCCCAAAATTGCGGTTACATTAATTTCCTGTAACAAGAAAAAACGAGAACTTGGAGGTACGGAGCGTAATAGGCGAATCGTCTTGTAATTTATTCTCCTTCCGAGAATCGCGTCATCTAAGTATCAAAATTGATAGGTTGCCCGAACATTTGTCCTACCGAAACTCGATTTGCTAACTATCAGAAATTCCCTACAAGTATCGGGCAGAAATCGAACGATTGGCTTCGGCTCAAGGCGATCCTTTTCTTGAGCCGATTCGCTAAACTGTATCGAATTCGAAGCGACGCGAGGAGACTTGAAATCTCACCAGACGGGAGCTAAGTGTGCGCACTGCGATCACTGACAAGGGTATCTTCGGCTCTTCCGACCCGTTGCGGATAGTAATTCTAGTCGTTATACAAGACACCGCCCGGACCAATTAAGGAAGCACAGAGACCCAGAATTTCCGAGGACAGGTAAGGAAGAAGATACACCAACGGAAGACGGTAAGATGTCTACATTGGCTACGAAACCTACCATCGCTGTCGCGAATAAGAATGGCAATGTTCTTAATCTAGTAATCGTTGCGATCGTATGTCAAACTTCATCCATCTATTCACTTCCGACTGAATATCCATTTGATTGTACGTTGCATGAATTTTGAAGGAACAGTTTGATATCGTGTAGGTATGAATGGAATTAAAAATTGATGTCCAATTGTATATCGAACGAGAATGGTAACAATAAGCGTAAATAATTATCGTTTTAGTATTTTATTGCACGTTTCAATTAAGTGAGTTGCGCCTTGACGTAATATAAAAAAATAGTGACAGCGGTGGGATCAGCTATGAAAAAAATATTTTTATTCAAAAAACTAAAGATTCGAAGAGAAAAAATTGACAGATTTACTTCGGACTAGCTGACATACTCTGTAAGATGACATGAAAAAGATGATTCATTTGTTTATTCATGTCGTATGCTACTGCAAAGTTCTTTCACCTACTTGTTTAGTTATACCTCTCTGGGATGATTCAAATCCTCGGGATGAAACAAAGTCACCTTTGGCCTGGATTTATTCATGAGTTCCATTTACTTCAGAATTTTGCCCGGGGTCTGATGAAAAATGACGAGAAGATCAAAGAAAATTCCATCTTTTGCTCGGAACGGACAAATTTCTCGTTTTAATGGCTTGAATCTCTAGTTAAAAGAGAATTACTCTGCACGTCCAATGTTCTCCTGTCATAAAGCAAAACATTAAGAACCATTGAGAGGTATTTCTTTGCTTGTTACATAGATTAAGAATGAATAAAAAAAAATTTTTACAAGTTTCTTATAATGGTTGGAAGTATTTCAAAACCTCAGACTACAATGGATGTACAAAATCAATACCAAGAGTTCTTTTGCAACCTACACTGACACCCACACTCAAATGTGATAAGAACTTCTCATCGACTTTTCGATCCGTTATAAAATCAAAAGCCCAATTTCTCTCTCCTGACCTCTTTTAGCGAGAAAGTTATAGCGCCACTCTTGGCATATAAATATGAGCATTCAATAACCGGGAGTAATGTTCGGTCTAGACTAAAATTTCGACTTGTCTACTCTGCAAAGTGAGAAAGCGACAAATCAGTTATTGCAAGTAACGCGTGATCGCGATCCGCAGGTCACCGCAGACTCCCTTAGAATTTTCCCCTCAAGTTTCCTCTAGAACTTCTTGATTCCGTTTCGAGGAAAATCGGCAAGCAAGTCACGAGCGTCGTAAAGCTTTCACCCGCCGCTATAGCGCTTATAATCTTATAAGATTACTCTTACCTCGTTGCAGTAACATGACGTTAAACAAGAAGATCGTATTTCTAGTTCTGAATTTTTTCCAATATTGGAAATTGGTCCAATTCCTTACGAAAAATGACACTGATGAGGGATCTGAAAGATTCGCAATCGCCTCCTAATTACGAATCTCAATTAAAAGCTATCGAGTTTCTTGTTTGAGAGAGTGGAGTTTTTGGTTAAAGGACGTTGAACTCGGAATCGAATATCAGGAAACTTTTTATGTTCAATCCTCCGGTTCCATACGTACCCATTGCGGTGCAAACTTTTTGAAATGCCTTTCGGAGCTGCGGTCTAGACTGTAAAAGGTCACTGTAGCTGCGTCATGAACGGTTATGCAGTACTTGTATAAAGTAGTTAATCCTTTTAGCTGCTACATTTTATAGTTGAAATATGGGAGTTCTGACAGTACGAAGTTATTCCGCTCGGTGTACGTGCGCAACCTGACCCGGTGAACCTTTATAATCCGATCCGAAACTTTGTTTCCAGTGTTTTGCAAGAGGCCGTTTCGGCGCGTCCGTTCGACTGCTTACGTAACAGTGGAAAAAGCGATCGGTGGATACATCTGGAGGGTTAGAAGGGCTTCTGGTCCTTGCATCCTCCCCTTGGAGTTCATAACGCGTTGAATATTCCGAGAAGGGTACCGGTGAGGATTTCATACGCGTAGAAAATATATTGCCACTTTGCGTCGAACGCACTGCAGACTTTCTCTCTTTCTCTCCGCCACTTTCGCCGTTCTTCTCGCCTTCTCTCTCCGTCCATACTTCTCTTTTCTACTCCCAATAACGACTGATGTATACATACATGTGTGTCGCACGCTGCATGAATTTCGCATTTCGCTGACGAGGAGTTTTTGAATCTTTCAACGACTGGGCGACTCCCAGGGGACTGGAAGGAATGGGGAGCAAGCACGCGCGAAGAGAGAAGAGCAAAGAAAAAAAAGACCGTGCATCTTTACGGTTCTCTAGCACGAGGCCCGGAAACGAAAAATGATTACCTTTTCGAAATCTATGCGGGATTATTAGGGGATCGGAATATGTGCGAGCGGCAGGTGGAGGCCGAACTGAACTCGTAGAGACAAGTTTCGACGCTGCGATAACTGGGCTCCATGTGTCGGTCATAGTCAGGCGACCCCACCTTCGGTATAAATTTTCCCTATGCTGGTCCTAATTCAGGACAACGCGGACAAATCCTATGTGTTTGGATGAACCGCGCGTGACCGAAATACCCGATGGAATAACCCGAGGAATTCTTGGTGGGCGGTAGGAAGACGCCGTAGGGAGGATTACCGATCCTCACGGCATTTTGTATCGCTTTATTGAGCTCAAGAAGTTCCCTCCACGAAACGTGACGTGACGTGCCACTGAGCTTCACATAATTTTCACCCTGGATAACAGAATACTTTTCCGAGACATTTCGGCTCGACGTCTTACCCATGGCAGATGCAGACCGTACTTTCACAGAATTTTTATCAATGGGGTGCTCGGCGGAAAGGTATGCGTAGGTAGTCACGTTCATTTCCATTGATTCGTTAAAAAGCGTCCGTAAGCTTCGATTTAAGCTGAGTCTCAATTGGGATTGAGTGCTTAATCACTCCTTACAAAATTGATGTCTTAATAATAATTGAATGTCGGTATTAAACTGAACAACCTCCTGCGTCCGTTTAAAATCGTTATGGAATGACGTTAAACCCCATTTTTCAATCTTTAAATTGGCTCGAAAACAGGGTACCAGTGATTGATCAGTCAAATAGAATAAACAATTTAATTTGAACCGTCAAGGCAAGAATTTAATGGTATAAATTCTGAGGTAATTTATATTTCATGGACAATATCTGCCAGTTTTAAATCACCAAAATTCACAAATTAAATAAATTACAATCAATTATGAAAATTCCTACTTTCATGTGTAATCACGATTATTACAAATATCAATCGACAATACTTGAAAATTATATGACTGTTTCGACGACGTTGCACACACTGAATATCAGCATGAAATACTTGAACTACTACCAAGACTGAAGTTCCTTATGGCAATTGTTGTAAAGGTTGTTATATGTCAATCTACTAATTGAAATTCTAACTAATAAATATACGGTTGCACGTACGAAATCGTAACTTAAGATTAAGACATTGAAATGTCTAATGATGGCAAGTACTTGCGCAGTAAGATATTCAGGTCTTGAGTTGTTAGTCTCTGGAATTAAATACGAGGCGTAAGGCGAGGCTTATGCGGTGGTATCTCGACTTGAGACTTTTTTAGGTGAATTTTCTCTCGTTTCGCCTTGCTCGGATGTATCTCGGGCGGTGTAGGGATTAGTATTTCAACTCAAACTTAGGACGCAGCAGCCTTCCAAGTGTTCGTTACTCGGAAAAGGTCTGCCTGTCTCTAGGAAATTTCATTAATTAACACTAATGGTACCCCACTTGCCTCCAACAAACTTAACGTCCCTCAGCCGTATGTTGAATCGTCACGTGATAATTTGAACGCTGACAGGAGTGCGATCTGAACAAAATACGTTTTGGTTTTTATCGTCAAGTCCAGCGTTTGCTGGCTTTGCGTAAACCTGAAAACGCGTCTTAAAAGTTTCAACGACATCTTAGTTGCATCCACTACTTGTCGCAATCAGGATTCGGGCAGAAGCCACTCCTCGCAATTCAACTTCACTCAGAAACGATAAGTAAGACAAATTGTTTTTCAAGTGTCTGGAGCGTTTCGAAGTGGACGTTTGATTAGATCTTGAATCGGCCGAGGACAAACGTCCGATGCCAAGGTGAAGATGCGCCTCTGCGATCACGTCTCGAAGCCAATTGGCCGTTTCGAGAGATAAATGCCGGTGCATCGGAATCGAGGAGTATATGGAGGTTTTCAATCACCGTAAGGACTGGCTGGATCTAGGAGTTTCATTTCCACTGCCAACCAGGAAATGACCGGGCGGGTTTCTCGAATATTGGCACCGAGACTGGAAGCAGCGGGTGTTGCTGCCCGAGTTCGAAGCCCCGTGAAAATGGAGAATCACTCGGATCTCGGGGAGAAACCTGATCCAAGATAAACATCGGGGATGGAGTTCAGCTGGCGCAGGGCAAGGCCTGTCTGCAGGATTTCGTCAACATCGCATTTAGACATCGACATACATAATTCAGTAATCCAATTCCTCGACGAATAGATTCTGGCGAGATTGGCACGACACACAGCTGTTACCATGGATCTGGTATACCTGCCGGCGCATATTACTTCTCTTGACAATATTGAATCCCAATCCTGGATTCTCATCCGGCCTCAAAGGCCGCAATGGATGTGAATATTATTACGAGTGTTTGGCACCTGTAAAGTTACTTTGGAGAGTCGCGAATCTCATTCGTTCAGGACTCATCCACTGACGAAAATTCTTGTGACTAATCCAAAAAGAATGCGTCCTCTTCAGAACCACTGTCATCACCACTGGCGCCTCGGGCGGCTGGATCACGATCATCCAATTTGCATCGAGTTTCTTATATTCTGTGATTGAATAGCTTTGCGGAACAAGCTTGGAATTCGAAAAATTCACGGCAAGTTCTCGCCGTCGGGGAATGAAATCCGGTTAAGGATCTACAGTTAGTCTCTTGGATTAGACCCAGGATTCAATTAACCGAGTTCAATTAGTTACGGTGGACAAAGAACGCACTCAATCAGCGCGACAACAAACCTTGTTTGCAAAAGATCCTTTCTACCGTAAAATCTAGACGGTGTTGTTTCCTCGATGCAACTATGTAGACATCGCAATGGGAATTGTTTTTCCGTTTCAATCACGTCGCTCTTCGCATTTTCAGCGGTGATGATGCATTTTTCCTCTTTTCGTTTACCGGGAATTAACAATTTATCAATAGCTCCATAATATGTTATTATATAAAGAAAGACATTCTATAGACATTAATTGAAAAATTGTAAAAACTGTGTAAGTCCTCTGAAATGAATTATAATTACCATTACTTAGAAGTTTTATCGGCAAATTGTGCAAGCAAATTTTGTACGTATATGCATTTAATAAACGCATACCATGCAAAAAGATGCAATGCAATTAATGGAATTTTAAAAATCAAACTCAACTATATCTGAATAAGCTTGGATCGTTCTCAGAATTAAACTTTTGCTTATAATTCCGGATTAAAATGGAGAATTCCGTGTGAAAACTAGAGTAAAGGAAAGATTTCCATTTCGAAAGAACAGCGCTATCCACAATTGGATAGATTACGATGATACATAATTCAACAAATTCCGCTGCGAAAATTCGCGAAGAAAATCGAAAGATCTAAAAAGTTTCATGAGAATACGAAAAGAATTTGACTTGAAAAAAACTGACGTTGTGCGATGTTTAAAACTGGACCATATTGATGCATAATTTACTTGTAATTCATGCGGTTAGAAATGATCTCCAAAAAGTCTATTTTGCTTGAAAATCACGATCACGGATGCATTTGAATATGAAAATTTCTACTAAATGCATGTTTTAGATCACTTTTTAACGCTCTTAAATTACACGTATCCATGAGTAAATAAATACAAATTTAACGTAAATTTCTTGGTCACATATGCGAAACGAATTTTCATTTTGTACCCAGAACAATATTTTTCCATTGTGATAAAAATTGAAAATATTGAAAGACAATAACGCCAACCATGCAACAAAAAACTTCTCTCGTGAGTGAACTTCTTACGAATCTCTCGAAAAAAAATCTTAAAAGTATACGCATTAGCTTCGATATGAGTTTTTCATTCCAAAGTGTTTTACAATTAAGAAAAATCGATCAGATTCGATCGATTCCACTCAACCTTGGTCTATTTTGTTTAGCTAACTACTTTATACAATTTCAACGTAACAATTAATTTTTTTTTCCAACGCCAATTGAATACAGTTACTTTCTGATGCAAGCTAATGTCGGTGTAATCTTAAAAAATTGAATATTATACAGTAAAACATTATAAAAAGAAAATTGTGTCCCGGAGAAGTTGTGTAAAATAATTGACTGCACAATATGATTTTTCTCAATTTTAAGACACTTTCAAATCAAAATTGCATATCTAAACTATTACTTATAAATTTGAGATTTTTTTTCGGGATCTTTAAAGGAGTATTCTAATTATCTTAGGACTGTGGGTTTTCTAATCGTCAAGAGCTTTGTCGGTTTTTGCAGAATTTTAGGAAGGCGTGAAGTTCAGTCATCGTTCGATATTTCGAAGGACTTAAGACTTCGCGGACAATGTCATTGAGTAATGTACCTCATACTTCTGCCGAGAGTCTTATCGACTCCGTTCCTCCTCCTCCCCCCTGCGAAATAGTGTGGTTTAAAATACATCAATCGCGAGTTACTGGCTCGTTTACGGTGAACGTCTCTCATTTATCCAGAAATATGACGCGATCAATTTTAACCGCTCCACTCTCCTTGGCTTCGAGCGCACTCCGAACCTCCTGATCTTGAAGTATTCAAAATCTCCGAGGATCCCGCGAGGAGTCCCGACTCGCACAATGAACCGAACGATATTTCTCCGCATTGGCTCAATTTAGCATTTTTAAGCGGATCTTGGATCGCTCCGCGTGTTCCCATCGCGTACTCGTATATGGGTCATTCTATGCCAAATTAGCAGCCCATGTACCTCACCTTCTTCGTTTCTGATCATTTATTAGTATTATGATCTTACCGACTCAAAAGGATCTCGGAAATTATTTCAGATTTTTTTCAGCACACTGTTCAGATTTAAACCAATTACGAGAGCTCTATTTTTAAAAATCTTAAAAAATTTACCCTTATTTTATAATTCTAAATTTAATTTCTGAACAACACGTGATAATGGGATTTCAATATTTACTATTTGTTTCGCAAGGTTTTAATTTCTTCATCACGGAATTGTTTTCGCTATTTAATTTTTTATATGCCTTGATGTAAATAGGTTGTAGAATCACACAATTTTCATAATTCCGTCATCCATTTACATCAAAGAATAGAGAAAGAAACGAAAAAGTCTGAACCCCGACATAGATGAACTAAAAACTTACGAAAAAAATAGTAAATGCAGAGATCCCATTATCATGTCTCGCTCATAAATCACATTTGAAATCATAGAATATGTGTGAATTTTGTCAGATTTTGAAAAATGGCATTTGCAGAATTGTTTTTCCGTTTTTTTTTCAAATTTCACTGGTGGCTAAAATAATCTGAAAAAAATTTCGAGACCCTTTTGGGTCAGTATAAACATTATACTCAAAAATTATTAAAATCGAACAGGGTCAGATACATGGCCTGCTGATTTGACGTGGAATACCCCATATGCATTCAAGCTCGATGTACGGAGGAAATTGGAGCGGCGTTAAGCTTCGCGTTTTACTAAATTCATGCTTCACTGCTGCCGAATTTCAGGACCCCCTGCAGTCATTCCGACCTGGTTGAGCATCATGCTCACGCATTTTCATCCCCCACCTACCGCCACGCATTTCAAAATTAGGTAAATAAGGGATGAATATCCGTATACTCTAAACGGAGCTTCGGCCCATTTTTCACGTTCGAGAATCAATCTCTCCGACAAAATATTGAATCTATATCTACTGCAAATTCAATGTTTGAACACGGAATCGATCGATGTTGAAAATGTGAAGCGGAAGCTACGACGTTTATTTCCAAATGTAAATACATATACATACGTTCGTGTTACACGCTAGGAAATTGCTCAATGAAATGTCAGGATTTCAGAATTTGTTCACCGATCCGCAGTTTTCGATTTAAAAATATTTCGATACCTTATCATATTCTTAATGTCAGGCCGTAATTACTGTTTCGCCAATTTCAATTACAACTCATTTAATTTAGATTCATATGTTTAGTTTTGTATGAAACGTCCAGTGTAACTGGATCCTGAATTTCAGTCTCTCGAAAAGTGCTGATATTTGCGTATCGGAATTTCGCCATTTTTTTCGAGAAAAAAAACATTTATTATTACAAAGTCAAAAGCACTTATTGAACATAAGTCGTATAATTGAAAAGTGACAGAGACCTTGCTTTTCTTTTACCGAAACGACTTTGCTGATCGAAGCAACGAAACAGTGAAAGCATTGTTCGAGCATTGTTAAAGTAAACATATAGCACAATTTTCAACGAACAATCAATCATGCGTAATACGATCAAGGCCAGGAAATTGTAACGTCGAATCCAATTCTTACGCAGCCATTGAGCCTACTTGGCGTCTGGCGATAGCCACAAATAATACGCATAATTTTCATATGACAAATTTGGCTCCCGCTGATCCTAAAAAGCCAATTTACTAACGTCTTCCACCGTGAAATATAATTCATGGAGCTACTGGGAGGTTCGATAATCGGCGGAAAGATTCATTCGCTTTTCCTTTTCGCTTGGTAAATTCTTCTTTATCACGTCACATTATATTTACAGATGCTAATGTATTACACAAATTACTTGGATAGTGTTGTTATGACGATAATAGCCGCAAGAAATTTTGGGGGTTCGTATTTTCATGAGATTCCAACGAAAAAAAATTCTCAGAGAGAATGATTACCGTAAAAAAATAATTCACTTTTGATGTAATACGCTGCGTAATAAATATGTAATAAACTTCTGACCTTAGCCACCCGTAATTTTTTCGCTGACACGTCGATACGGTTCTATTTGCAGGGATCGAATTTATAACCGTCACTATTCTCTTCATATTTTTATTGTAAATAATTTTCGTGACATCATTTTTTCGAGTCTAGTTTCAATTGGTTTTAATCTCCGATCACCGAATCCAACTATAAAATGAATACTCAAATTGGTAACCCAGAGTGTACTTACGGAAATAAAAAAAAGGTTTGTTTGCATGGCTTCATAAAATTCAAATACGAAGCTTTTCGAAAAAATGTACTGCAACACAGTGAAAAATAAAAAGAAATGTCTTCAACGGAATTTGGCTAATTAACGTTGAAGGGTTGAGTTATTGGAAAAATGTTTGAAAAATTCTCCGCGTGGAAACGATTTATTTTAAGCCAATCACTGAAGCATTTATGTAATTTTGTCTATTTCTTCACGAAGTATGATTTTTCTGACCAGGGTGGTCACAAATTTCTGGGAAAAAAATTCCATGACATTTCTAGGTCTTCTAGGACCTGAATCCTAGTTTTCCTTGACGATTTCCCACTTCTGGTGAATTACAAAAACCCAAATCGTTCAGCTTATTAACTCTATATTCGGTTCAAATTCAATTCGAATTTCAGAAAAACAAAATGTACAAAAATGTCAATTTAAACCATAAACATGTTACTTCAAAAAATTATTTCTAACTTTTATGATAGAAAATTGATATTTTCAGTCTTTTTCATGATGAAATTCAAAATTCCCCGATAATTTGAGTTTGTCCAGATGTGTGGCCACCCTGTCTTACATTTCCTTTGACTCATCGCTTTTCGATTTAGAAATTCTACCACAGCAGCTCAAATATACTGTAACGATTCAACCATGCTCGCCTGAAATTAAAACAATACTGAGATGAAATTTAACTCTCAGTGTCAATCTTCTGGCGTGTTTCAGTCCGTCTTAGCATAATTCGACCAGTTTCTCTCTCTCGACCAAACTATCTACGGAGCACGACGGGCCAATTTTCTTTTATCAATAATGCATTTCTAAGAAATTTAATAATAATTGTATTGATCTCATGTAAACTCGAAAATAATACATCTTCACCAAGATTCTATGAGTAAATTGATTAGTGTAAAGAAAGAACATCAAATTACTGCGAAAATCCATTGATCTATCTACGAGACTGAAGCAACGTGTATCCTCACTTCGAAGTGAACAAGTCGCTATCATTTTAACGCCATGAGCCAAAGATCTTCACAACGTAATTTGTTGGAAGTTACGGTATTATGAAGAAAACTTTAGTTCAAAAGGAAAATCAAGAAGGGCAGTTTTGCAATTAATGTAATATAAAAGAAACACAGAGCGATAATGTAAAGTGGTAAAAAAAAAAAAATGATAAGAAAGGCAATTCACGCTTTACAATTTAAACGTTGTATACTTTTAAAAACAGTTAATAAATTATAGGTATGAATAATCGAATGGACGAATGAATGATTTCTTTTTTCAAGTATACAATTTTAAGTACCATTTTTATGTTTACAACGAAAAGAAAAAGGGAGAATCTACGAAACAAAAATAAAATATAGTCACTAGTTCTTTATTTAATACTGATAAAAGAAAACTGTTTCTTGATGTTATTTCTGTGCGAGAAAACCTCTCCTTAAATTGAAGTGTTCTTTTTTTGAAAGTATTAGGATAGTTTTCATCTGCTCGTATTTTAAATAAATATTTGCCATTACATTACCGGGTGTAAAAAATTATAGCATAATAAATGAAATAAAATGGGTTTAAGCGCCAAAGGTGGGTCGTGTTTGGTTGGAATGCCGACTGGTGTGCGCGCCTGTGTATATTTCCGTCCCTCCGGAGGAAAACTTGTTTGAAATGTTAGTTTTGTATTTGAAACGAGGCGACTACTATGTACCCTCGGAGGTGTATCGCTGGGCAGAAGTAAAGTCGCCGAGTTAACGAGCTTAACTTTGAATAATTAGAAAAGTCGCAATAACCTCATTACCCGCGGAGCAGCTACGCCTCCTGGAGAGCCTCTCGCCTCTTCGTTTGAAATCGCAAGAGAACCGAGGAATTACGTGCGCTTACAATTAGCGCGGAGAGTGAACGAAAGGCGTCTATTCATTCGCACGAACCTACAACCGCGACTCCCTTCACCCAACGAACACAAACATGCACCTTGCTAGTGGTTACAATAAAATAAACTTTTTAATATGAAGTAGTGATTGTCGTTTGATAATTTTTGTGACATTACACTGATTTCTTCATCGTATTATTGAAATGAAACAGATTCTAGTGGATTCAAGAAAATTGTTTCATACAGTTTGCTGAATCTCTTTGGTGGATAAAATATAGTGAAATTTACTAAATCATGAGAGTCAGGTACTACTAATTGGTTACCGTAAACAAATAATATCTTGAATCTGCAATGCCACATTATGTAACAAGGGAATAAAGTCGATGACCTCATATTTCCCGCAAATGCGTTAAGAGGGAATAATATGCTACTGTCGTCCCGCTTTTTAAATCAAAAAAGTTAAGATTATGGTCGAGTTGCGAATAGAATACCATTTTGAAGTGGCAAGATATTTTCTGCGAGGCGCCAAGAATCCTTTCTTGCAAGAGAATTAGGATGAGTTTCTATACATTTATCTAGAAGAATTAGCACAACTCAATCAATCGCGATGAAACACCATCAAATGAGCCGATCGTCAACAACGGTATCTTTCTTTTTTGTTGTCTGATGCCGCAACTGATTTGTGTGGCACGCATTAATTATGCCGAAATGATAAATTTTTGAATTACCATAATTAATCAATCATTTAGTAATCTTAGGAAAAATAATTTTACCTTAGAGACCTGATATTGGAATTAAATTTCCGTTACAGGTTGAAATAACTAATCGATAATTAATCCAGCTTAAAACAACGAGGGTTAATTAATTTCGTCTGCAATATTTTCTTCGTATAACGAATAAAATATAATCAACGTTTTATCCCAAGCAAGCAAATTCACCGTGAAACAATTATTTTTGATTTTTTTTCACCATCAAACTTCCATTAGCAAAAATGCGTTCCACTTTGCATTCTTCTTTCTCTATTTTTTAATAAATTTGGAGACACAGAATTCATTTCCAGGAATTTTTGTTTGATCCAGTCTAGAAACTGTCTACACGACCTGTGCACAGAGTTGAAAATCAAATGTGTCTGTTGGTTAATACATTTTGAGCTTTCTATGGAGTTCACAGCATCTTCATTTCTCAATTTGTGGTCTATTAATTCAGGATGCTAAAAAAAATTGCGTTTTCGTTATTACGTTTGAAAATAATTAACAAACATATTCCGTTCACTTGTAGCAGTTTTTGAGAGACTACAATTCGGGCATAGAGTTCGGAACCAAATTTGAAGTTCAATAAATCGAGTCTCCTGTGCATGCCCCGAATTATGCTCTGTCAAAAAAATTTCTGCAATCCGTTTTTGTACTTCGTATTCAAGATTCAACGTACAAGACAACGGAGCAATTTAATTGTTTTATTTGTATAAGCCGAGTGTCAGAATCATGCAGTAAAAAGATTTCTGTGCGTAACTTCAGACACTCGAGGCGAGTGTTTAATAATAGTTCGGAGGCGCGTCGCGGCAACTTCAAGTTGGCGTTTTTTAATGACTTCTTATTATGTCCCAAGAGGTTAATCGACGAGAGTTATGGTTCGCGCCATTTACGAGTGCCAGGCTCTAAGGCCACTTTGGGTATCTGAAGTGGTTGGGTGTCGTGACTCCACTTACATCAGTCCTCCACTTACAGCGTAGCCGCAGCTTCTGATGGATTATAAGTCAACAACTAACTACTTCAAATCAATATAAGATAAACTCTCCGAACCAGGCTTGACAATTCCCATCACAAACGTATCGCAGCAAAGTGAATGTAAACTTTGTTTTGTCCTGCCAAATGTAAATTTCCCCTTTCCGGGAAAATAATGGCGACGATTTTACAAGCTTGCGCATTCTAAATTGTAATTCACAAAGCGATTAGAAGTGGAATTGTTTCGTTTCAAATTTATCGAGTACATACAATCTTATCCAAAACTTATTTGCAGATTTCAATATTCTTCCTAAGGCCAAACGTATCTCGACTCTGTATACCTAGTTATGAAAGAAATCCTTCATATAATCGACTTGTGGAAATTTTTGAAAAGTACCAGATACTAAACAAGTGGTATAAATATAATTGGTATCAGAACTAATGGTAAAGAGGTGAAAGTTACACATATTCAATGATAATATTTAGAAGAAATATTATATTTAATGTTGTTTCATTGTTTTCAGTTTCTTCATTTCCATATAATATATTAAGCAAAGTACTTGATCGCAATTCCCGACTTTCTGCTTCGTAGTTACAATTAAATCCAAAGAAATTGAACTCCGTGTTTCGTGTTTACTTTATTTTCATGCATTGATTAAAGTTTATGAGTAATTAACCTCCAATTATCAAGATTATTTTACATTATTATGCGTCAAGTGAAATTGGAAAATATAATTAAATTTCTCTTGCGTTTAGTCGAACTGAAATCGTTCAATTTTTTACGTATCGACTCACAATCATACTTGTTCGTAATTTTTTTCAATCATTCGAAATGAATCCCATGTAGAAATTGAACATTTTTTTTTGTCCATTCGGAATGACAGAGTAAAAATTTTCAATTACATTCAAGATTGTATTGGGGTATCTAATTCACTCAATAGCGAATTTTCTTAGCAAGAAAAACGTTATTTTCACTTTTTTTTTTCTCGTATCGACACGTGGAGTGATCAACGCATGCGCATAAGTTACAACCCTCCGGTATTTCTTGAAAATAATTTGAAGCGTCGGGGTAAAGTGGATGTTGATTCTCTCGGAAGGGCATTGTTTATTATTAATTTGATCTCGAGGATCCCATTCGAGCTCTGTCAGAGGCGGTCTATTTTCGAATACACACGGGGTGGTCGGACAGGGTGGATAAGTGCCTTCGCTGAGGTTATCCAGAGTCAACAAAACACTCGACGCGCTGGATTAAGTCTAGTAAACACCTTCGGGCGAGGGCAGAAGTGATATAGGTCGACCCCAACGTGCCGCTGATTCTCGTCCCTTCCGCGAGCAAGCAGAACCTGTTTACGCCTAGGATCTGGGTGGCATGCCAGTTTCGAAAACCTGAGTGATACGCCGATCGAATCTCGCCCCCACGACGCTATTTTATTTATCAATCGGAGGAGAAGAAAAAACGGAGGAAACATACCCCGAATGTCTACTCCGAACACGTAACTTGACCTCCCTGCCTTTCGCGAAATGTTTCAGAGGCTGTTACAACGACTCGCCAACTCAAGAATCAATTTACGGGACGTGAAGTGAGATGATTGAAGTGTTGAAACGAAAACGTGATGAAACATAGATTCAAAACGTTAAAATGTCAGACTGACGATGAAGCTAATCTAGTTAGACTTAATTGACAGATGAGGTGATCTGCACGATAACGAAACGTAGAGAGAACAAAAAATTACATTGATAGACATTTGACAGTCCTTAAGTATTTTTAGTTCCTACTATAATCGAAAAATGTAGTTCTGGGTATAAAATAAAAATGAGTTTTCTGACCATAACGATAACGTTTAGTTAGCGTTTAATACTATTTTGATCGATTATTGTCATTGATGCTATATTTTCTTGTAACTGTCGCAAGAGTTTGACGTTGGTGCCAAAAAATGATTGATATTAAGACCTTATTCAACCGACAAATGTAGAAAAGTGAGCGGATGGATTTAATCTTGTAATAACCAGAAAGTGTAGTATTAATAACACAGTAAGATATTGTACGAAATAGTTAGTAATTGTACCGTACATTCTCTTATAATTCCAAAAACAACTGCGTGCAAACCGTTTTGTAGCGACATTCATTCTACTACAATTTTGTAGTGAATGTAGAAAATTAAATTTTGTCAGTCAGTTGTCATCGTATAAAAATATGGAACTACATAGGAAGCGTTAGTTATGGAAAACAAGTTTAAAAAAACCCAAATTTAGAATAAGCTCTAAGAGTCTATATTTTAAACACTCGCGAATGAATAGAAATGAAAACAATCCCCAAATTTCCTTAATTTTGCAATGTATTGAGCCTCTGGTGTACACAGGTTAATGTATTCTTTGTAATCTTGTGTATTCCGTGTTATTATTGTGTTATCTCTATGTAATCTGCTGTAATCTTTGTGATCTTTTTAATTTCTGTATGCTTCTCGTCATCCCGTCATTTTTGAAATTTTAGTATCACTTGTAATCTTGCTGTAATATTTTTAATCTCCCTGCAATTCCTGCAATCTTTTGTAATCGTCACAATTTTTGTAATTTCTCGTAATCATTTGTAATCTTTTTTAATCCTGTTATAACCTTTGTAATACCGCTGCAATCCTTGCAATATTTCTGTAATCCTTGTAATCGTTGTAATCAATTTATGATCTTTGTAATTGTAATCAGTGTATGCCTTTTTGCATAGCGAAATTACTCGTATTAAATAGTCAGTAAAATTTGCACGACTGTGAAAACGATCGATTCACGAGATCTCCCCAGAGTAAGAAGAGCGAATAGAGAGAGAATATTTCACTCGTTGATCGTTTATTTTTCCTGCACGACCATTCAAACCGTTTGACCAAAGTGCCGCAATAAAAATGAACAAATAAATATAGACTCTAAAAAGCTTGTTAGCATAAACTAAACGTCAGGATTAATTTCCCATAAATGAGCTCAACTTTCCTCGCGTATACGAACGTATAAACAGTTCGAAACCACCTAGATCAGAGTTTTCTGCACACAGCTGAAATGCCTATAACTATGGGTATTAAAATTCGTTCATAAACAATTTAGTCGTTATCCCCGTAACGCTCGAATCGTCATACGGTCTAAACTTTTTAACGTGCAGTTCTCCCAACTGAAATGATATTGCGAGTAATTACCCGGTGCACGCTGATCGTTAATGATGAGACATAAAATCTAGGTATAAAGAGAAGCTCTCGAAATCGCTATACCACATCAGTTTTTATTCATTTCTTTCTCTCTAGAAATAAAACGGACGAAACAAACGAGGCCGTCGAAGTCAGTTTCAGGATGCTTGAACCCCTTCGGCTCGATCCTCACGTGCAACGGCGAGCAAAATTTTTTCAAATACCTTTTTGAACTCGCGTAGCATTACCATCATGCATGCATCGAACGGGTGTTCGGTGAATCAAAGGTAACGTGTATATGTACGCGCTGTACCTACTCTATAATTGCCTATTTGCAGGATTGTCGATCAAGTAACTAACGGAAATCATCAGTGTACTTTATTCTTCGTGAAAAAATATCTTTATCGAATTGAAAACATTATAAATTCGATTATTTAAACAAAACACATCGTCCAAATTCCGGCCTGTTATTTTCCGGGTCGGGAAATCTTCCTTTATTTTTTGTTCAGGTGCCTTGAAGCCAGCTGGAATTGTCAAGCTGACGAAGTAGCAGCCCTTCTGGATGTTGGAGTCGAGCCCAGAGACTTGGTAACTGGTATACAACAAAGCGGTGGAGGAAACGATAATTACGCCAACCCGTCGGGATAATTTTGAGGCCTGTAGTCTGAGGGAGGGCAGGCGGACAGACAGATGCACGTATACGTACACCCAGCTCAACCGTAAATTCCTGTTATGGGACAACGTTGAAGCTCCGTGGCAGATGTGCGAAGGAAGAAAGGAAGGGAGGGAGAACAAGCCGGAAGAAAAAACGAAAAGTATGCATTCGGGGTGGAACGGAAGATAACCAGCAGTAAGATACACAGCTAGAGAGGAAGACTCTACGGTGGTGATAACTAATCGCCGTAACTCACTGCAACTCCGCAACCGCGTGTCGCGGTTTACGACGCTGATGTTGCAGCGTCGTTGTATCTAACGATAGAAATTGTACCCATGGGTCGAATTTCCGGATACAGGTATTCCTGCCCGCGTTATATTATATAGAAGTACCTTACGTCTTCCGGCTGCAGTTTAATGCACAAACAACGCGACAGTTGCTAGCTGTATACAAGCGTACCGAGGTACCTTAACAGAAACAGTCCTGGCGGTATTTTGTGGCCGATTCAACGTACTCTCGGGGATAATTCAGGATTGTTTACTACTCTCTAATGTATCGGAACGCATTCGTCGGCTATGATATCGTAGAAGATAAAGGAAATAAGGAAAAGGATGAGAAAAAAAAAACAGGAACGAGTTCTGTTCAAGTAAGGCAATCTCGTTGAATCGTAATCTGTCTTATCGACAGGGCGTTATAGGTGGCGCTCGTTAGGCGCGCTCTTTGAATCATCTTTTAAGATGATTTAATGTAAAACCCACCGCATGAAATATGCCGGTATTGTATTGAATGAAACTGTTCTTTATATATTACTAATGAATATATAATACGAAGATCCATGCTTCACATGAACGCGAACTGAAATTACCGTCACTTTGGATTGAAATATTGAATAACTCGTACTATTTTCATATACGTTACGAGTATTAGAATTAAGAGATTATCGCACTCCTAATAACGGACCAAGTTGAACATGCAAGCATATTTCAGGTTGTACGTTCAAGCTTATGGCGATTGGTTAGCATTGTTTAGCCATCAGAGACCGCTATTAGTTGTCGGCTGCATAACGCTTATCGAAGAGAGTCTAGTTCAATATTCACGACTAGCCACTTTAAGTAGTTTTCAGGTTCACGTTCTCTTTCGCCGTCTACTTTCGTTTCGCTTTCTGTGTAATGTTCCTTGTGTGCAAAAAATTTGCACTTTGTAAATAAAATTTTTTTGTATACCTCAAGCTCGACTCAACTTCGTTTAACAAATTCGATTCAACTTTTTTTTTTGATTGTCAGAAAGCCCACAGAGCAGAAAAAAATTATTTACCCAGCTTTACCTTCAGTTTTCGGAAGAGTGTGCAAAGAAATTTCCATTATTGTGACCTGTATCCCATATCGTATAAGTAATGATATCGACCACCCCGTAAGTATTAACGTTTTGCAGTCGCTTACACAACGCCGTTTCACTGTTTTTTGAAGTTTTGTGTCAAGTTTCATATCGCTCTACCAGAAGACTGAGGAACACAAAGGAAAAAGTTAGTCTGATTATTTACTGAATTCTTCAGGAAATTGAAATACCTTTGGAGATTCTCGTACGAAAAGTTTTGAAGGTTTTGATTAAGCGTGGTTGAAAAAAAATTCAGTGTACAAAAAAGCTTCATTGTAGTTATAAAATATTAGTTTTTTTCTGTTGGAAAATTTTCACGAAATATCACCAAACTTTCCGGATAGGTGTTTGTAATTTTTGCCATAGATGATGCCATAGGTGATAGAACCGAACGACATTGGCGGGTCGAGAAATCCCTAGATAAGTGCGATATTGAAGTGCGCTTATTGAAGGAATAGCTTCGACTAGATTTCGCCGGGGTCCCTGAGCTTCGCTCGAAGTTACTGTTCGGTTTGGATGTGGGATAAATTTCGATCGGCTGCAAGTGGGATAGGTGGGTATAGCCTAGCTGCAAGTCCAACTCCCAAGGCTTTCCCATACAGTTTACGAAATCCCACAGACTACGTTCTAGGCTTGGCTCGATTACCATCGTATTAGTTTTTCGATTAGGTTTCTCTCCATTCGCCCGTCCTTCCACTCACCGAGAACGGATCGAGGGAGGAGAAACTCACCGGAAAATCCACCAGCCAACTGCCGCTGAGCTTGCGGATACCGCGGATCTGTCTCCGTGCTTCTCTCTCCTTTCTTTTCTTCCTCCAAATTTCTCTCTCTCACTCTCTCTCTCTCTCTCTCTTTGGGTTCTGAGAGTGAAAATATCGCATACACAGGCACCCATCTTACTCGGTATGTTTTTATATGATCCAACCTTTCCTGCGCGCTTCGAAATTGCAATCCTCCCTGCAGAGTGTATCGATCTTAACGGATGGTTAGAGAGGATTTGGTAACGCGGCACGATATTTCTTCACCGCATTACCTACTTACTCGGTACGCTGCAGTTTGAGCTTCTTACCGTACATTTCCGAGATCAGGCGATGAAAAAAAAATGTACAACTTATCGCGAATGATGTAATGCGATAAACTGTAGTTACGCATCAAGTGTTCGGTAGAGACGTCGTGTTACGAAGCTTTTAAACTCTACAGCTTCACAGATCTTACACTACTTCCGGTTATGTATATTTCGAATTCCCCCCCCCCCCCACCCAAAAAAAAAAAGAAAAAAACAGCTGGATCGATTGGATTGAAATTTTTTTGAATTTTGTACGTGACCTTTTGTTTAAAATGTATTACAACTCGCTGTTACTTATTTGGATTCAAGTAATTCCAAAACGTTCAACTTGATTGTTGAAATTGTATTCTTTTATGCGTTATTGCTTGAACGTGAAACGTTAGACACCTAACTTTTGCATGTGATTATAACTGTAGATGAAAAATCCTACAGTAATTGAAATATTCTGTAATATTATCTCGGTGTTGTACTTAAACCGTTCAATTAATTCTCAAGTTCATTACTACCTTGAGTGCAGTAGAGATATATATATATATATATATAGAGAGAGAGAGAGAGAGAGAGAGAGAGAGAGAGAGAGAGTGGAAATACAAGTAGGTCGCTTGAAAAGTTTCCATCCCTTTATAATCATGAATATCCAGTCATCCGTGCATATTTCTTGCAGGGTGAAAATATTTCCTGAATATCTTGTGTATTCAAGAAGCGTGAGGAGTCTGTCGGATTTCTAGGGGCGCAAGGAAAATAGGTCCCACACGTCTTCAGTCTCCCAATATTCAATCACCCATCGGAAGAGAGGAGCTAGGCGATAAAGTTGTCGCGGGAAAAGCACGTGTTGCAAGAAGCGGGGCGATGTTTCCCAGCAGCACCCCTGGCAAGAACACCTACGTATTTTCTTGGCTCTATCCCGATATTATTCCCTCCCTCAGAGACGCTCAGCCCTTGGATAAATATGAAATGCGAAAAGAAAACATCCCGAATCCAGAATTATTCCGCATCGAAGTGTACAAGCAATCCCTGGCTTCTTTTGATGCAAATCCTCGGATTCCTTCTCGCGAAATAACATGAACCGCTTCTACTAGCTTCGTCATTTTTGATCAAAAGACCTTCTCGTCGCTTAGCGCTCCACCCATACCCGAGTGGCTTTTCGAAAAAAAGCACCATATCTCAAGTTATCGTGGAAGACTGTAGAAAATATAATTCTATACTAAAGTTTCAGATTTACTGCAAAGTTGAAGATTTTCGACTATTTTATGTACATGCCGAAAATGCACTAAGGGAATTAATTAAGAACAAACGGATACCACTAAAAAAAATTTATTCTGCGCAATGTTTATTAATGGTTTGAATGGTATGAAATAAGTTGTTTCAATCACATAAAATTAATAATATCGACGGGATGTGGGGTCAAAAGTAGGATAATTTTTTTTACATACGCTTAATTTTGCAGCGATGTTTCGAGTTCTACTGGAACGATTTCGGTCAAGTATTACGAGAGTGCTCCGAAGATTTATAGTTTTCGGCCCATACTAGGATAAAAAAATAAATAAAATTCGACCATTTTCCTGAAAATATCGATTCTCTACTAGAGTTCGAAGCTTCGTTAATTAATAATTAAGAAACTCAAGTTTTCTCGACAACTTCCGAGCATAGCCTGAAAATGACGCACGTGATGAACCTTCTGTTTAAATTTCAAATCGATCAGAAGCTCCGTTCTCGATAAATCGTGCAAAAATACTAAAAAAAAAAAAAATTAAATGGGAGAAAAACGCTCTTAAACTTTTGGTACCTTTTCGTAACGATTAACAGCGCTGACGACGATCAAAGGTTCCCTGCTTTGTAAAACGAAGTTTTTATTGCAGCATCCTCTTCAATCCTCTGTTGCTCTATGATTTTTTATTTTTTTTTTTGACCAATTCGGCTTTCTTTTTATTGTTTTTCCATATCAATGCAATGATTCACGTTTTCAGTTGGCGAATCTACAATTTTCCAATTTTTTCAAAAATTGAAAAGCCAAACTACTCTGAAAGGATGTCACTTTCGAAAAAAAAAAAAAAAAAAATGAAAGATTTTCCGACGTTCTAGTCCCCCTAAAAGACTTACACGAATCTTCGCATAGAGTTAACAGAAATTTTCTCATTCCAATGAAAATTTGTTTGCATGTAAATTTTGACGAGCTCAGAAGCTTGCGTCCGTGAAATACACGGACTGTGGGTTTTGTCGATATTAACAAAAAAATGTTCAACTGTCTGGAAGCTTTGGTAACTCCCCAACCTTGGCCACCTGCGACGTAGATAAAAATGATGAGACCTCGTGAAGCGGCACGTTGCACCGATAGCTTTTATACGCGGTAAACCTTGAAGATAAGCTCATACATCGATGTATAGGATCGGCTAAGTGAACTGTTCAATTTGAACCCAAAAGCCGGAGAAGCGTGTCCAACGTGCGGGTTTGTGTATTCTGGGATGGTGCTCAAGCTCTACCGGGAGGTAAAGAACATAAACAAATAAAAAGAAAAAGAGGGAAGAAACAACAGTAAATAAAAAAAAAAAAAAAATCGAAATAAAAAATAAAAAATGGTCCAACAAATATTGGGAGACGAATATTGTATAGCGGAGAGGTTTTCTATGCCGATCGATGTACTTGTTGGGTATAAAGCGAACGACTGTGTATAAGCTGAGAGGAAAGTTCCAGCTCCCTCGTTCCAGAGGCGAAGGGAATTGATATGAAAAAATAATCCGGCAGCTCGGTGTTCGCGTTTTTTGATACGCACCTATCTACACACGTATACATATATGTATATATACCTGTATAAGTCATTGAACGAACTGCAAGTAATTTCAAAATATTTTTATTTACGAGCAAGCTTCATTGGATGGTGCTGCGATTTTTTATAGTTAGGACCTGCGAGGTTGTGTGGGTATCAGCTCGTCCTGCAGCTGCCATAAAGGCTGCGAGTATCGTAAAGTACATGGAGAAAAACGCTACGATACAAGGTGAAAAATTGCCATGCGGTATCTCGTTTTGTACCTACTTCACGGAATGCACT
Organism: Neodiprion lecontei; assembly: GCF_021901455.1. Classification (NCBI taxonomy): domain Eukaryota; kingdom Metazoa; phylum Arthropoda; class Insecta; order Hymenoptera; family Diprionidae; genus Neodiprion; species Neodiprion lecontei. The sequence continues at coordinate 8,466,377 of NC_060263.1, forward strand.
TATTTTCTGCACAGGATTATACATATATTTATACAGGTATGAAATTTCAACAGATTAATAGACCCTCGCAATATCCTGGCTTATATTCTCCTGCCGACCGTAAAATTTCCTATCGAGTTAATTTCCCCGGCCGATGTCCAACCTAATTCCATAACGTTGTATATAATACAGCCGTAAAAGTTTGCGCAAGTGAATTTCTGAACCGTGATACACACGGTCGCATGACCGACTATAAGTTTGAATACATTTTTACTCCATTGCCTTTGAAAAATTTCAGTAACAATTTCATCGTGTTAATCTGTCGTACTTCGATACGACTCAACGACTTGATTAAATTTCACAGAGACTTCGTGATAATTTACTGAATTTCATATGTAGTAATATTCTATTTCACTCGATAATTCAATTAACTCATGGGATCTTATCGGGTATCATATGGTTACAAAAGTTGAAATTTGTTAGTACACCTATTTGGATGTAGAAAGAAGTCAGGACTTGACCGAAATTGATAAAACATCCTGGACGTTCAAGGATTCCAATAGGATACGCGAGAATTTACAGTATATACAGTCAGGAACACAATAACGTACGGTGCATAATTCCTAGATGCAGCATCAGGTGAGAATAGGAATTTCGACATTGCAATGTCAACCTGATGCAAAACCTGCACAGGAAATGCAACATGTCCAAAGGTAATAATCCGTAAGTATGTGTTTTGGAATGATGCACACAGTTATTTTTTTTTACTTTCTTTTTAACAAAGAGCTTTATTAACGTACATCTCGTCCTTTCGCCATATTGCGACTGACTCCCTCTCGTTTCGTTTTATATTTATCTTATTGGCCACGGCGCCGCTGTAGTCAGGAACATCCCGCCTCCCTTGAAAAAAGGTCTTTTAAATAGATATAATTGTTGTGAAAGTAATTATTAGAAAATGTGAAAAGAAAGAAATTAGATAATTAATATCAAGTAAATGATTCAACGATGCTTTCGAATGTCATTTTGTTTCGAAAGATTAAAATTAGCAATAAAATAAAAGAATAAAAAAAAATAAAAATTTGGAAATTCAACTTTTCTTTGTTTAAAGTTACTTTTACGCTAATGATTAGAATTTGTCCTCTTCTTCCACTGGCAAGGGGCAGAGCTTTTTTACTGCTCTCTTGAACAGACCGGTTGACGTTCGAACCGTAGCTACTCGGACGATATTGTCTGCTCCCGCATGTACTTCAACGACTCGACCAAGAAGCCATTGGAGTGGTGGAAGGTTCTCTTCTTTGAGCAGAACCAGAGTTCCCACCTTTAAGTTGCTGTGGTTGAAATGCCATTTCTGGCGTTTTTGCAATTCCGAAAGATACTCCTGGTACCATCGGTTCCAAAAGTGCTGCTTCACTTTTTGCAAGTGTTGCCAACGAGACAATCTATTATCGGGAACTTTCAAGTAGTTGTGTTCTGTTGGTAACAAGAGTGAGTCCCCTACTAGGAAATGGGAAGGGGTCAATGCTGTTATGTCGTTAGGATTGCTCGAAAGAGGTGTGAGTGGACGGGAATTGAGGATTGATTCGATTTCAACAAGAAGTGTGTAATACTGCTCAAACGTAAAGACTAGACCTTTCGTGACCGTATTTAAGTGTTTTTTGGTGCACTTCACGGCCGCCTCCCATAATCCGCCGAAGTGTGGAGATCGGACTGGAATGAATTTCCAGTCGATACGTTGCTGAGCTAGGTGATCCGATATAGTTTGCTTTTCGCTCTCCAAGAATGCGTATAATTATTTCAACTCCCTTGCTGCTCCCACGAAGTTTGTTCCATTATCGGATATCATAGTCGAACAAATTCCTCTTCGGGCCACGAATCTACGTAGTGTTGATAGGAATGCTTCTGTTGTCATCTCCGTCACGAGTTCTAAGTGCACAGCCCTTGTTGCGAGACATGTGAAAACCGCGATCCAAGCTTTTGTTGTAGGGACTCTACCTCGTCTCCGACTTTCTCGAACTTGCAATGGTCCCGCGTAATCCACGCCTGCATTAGTGAATGGCTTCAGAGAACCTCGAACACGTTCAGTCGGCAGATCGCCCATCATAACATCCGGTACCTTCGGTCTACTTCGATAACACTGGATACAATTGCTTGTGACCTTTCGAGCTTCTCGCCATCCAGATAGAGCCCAGTATCTTTGTCGAATAGAATGTAATAGTTGCTCCGGTCCGCAATGGTGTAAACGTAGATGCTCCTTTCTCATGATTACCTTCGTTACGTGATGACGATCTGGTAAAATAATCCGATATTTTTGTGTTTCGGGAATGTTAGCGCTTGACAGTCTACCTCTCACTCGAATAATTCCCTCTTTGTCTAAGAAAGGGCTGAGAGCGGCAAGCTTACTGCCCTTTGGGACTTGTTCACCCTGCTTCAATGCATTGTATTCCGGAAAGAATGATTCTCTCTGAGTCATTTTCACTATCGCCTTTTCGGCGTGCTCGAGCTCCTCCACTGTCAAAGATCCACTCTGTTTTGGGCCCAAGGCGTTGAATCTGAATCTAATGCAGTAAGCTAACACTCTCTCAAGCTTTCCGTATGTTGAAAATATCCTCAGCACGTCACTCGTGCTTTTTGATGAGATGAGTACAACCGATGGTTTCATCTCGGATGTATCGATGTTGATGGTTTTTTGTTCGGGCCACTCTCCGGTTTTTAGCCAAGGAGACCCGTGCCACCACAAGTCTCTTGTCTCCCAATCTTCGACCGTCATGCCTCTCGATATTAAGTCTGCGGGATTATGCTCCGACGGGACATGAAGCCATACCGCATTGCGTGTTAAATTTTGAATTTTTGTCACTCTGTTAGCCACGTATATTTTCCGAAGATTCGGTGATGAAGCTATCCAACTTAGTGTGACCGTCGAGTCGCTCCACAGATAAATGCCTTGTATTTTTTGTGAGAATGCTTGCGTCGCTGCATGACACAGTTTTGCAAGTACGAGCGCTGCGTTAAGTTCGAGTTTCGGTAGCGAAATTATTTTCAACGGGGCTACTCTACCTTTTGAGCATATCAAATGTGAATTCGTTTTACCCTTTGAATTCCTTGACACTGCATAGAGGCAAGCTCCATACGCCTTTGCAGAAGCGTCTCCGAATCCAATCAGATCGAATTTTCCGCTGTCGTTTCCCGGATTTATATTTCTCGGTATGCGTATCTTGTTTATTTTAGGTAACGAGTTGTAGTATTCATCCCGGGTGTTTTGAAGCTGCGGCGGTAAATTCTCATCCCAACCGGTTTGCAATTGCCAGATCTGCTGCATTATACACTTTGCGTTAATTAGTATAGAACCCAATAAACCCAAAGGGTCAAATATTTGAGCAATCTTGGACAGCACGAGTCTCTTTGATATTTTTGTCGATTCATCAATTGTCACGCTATATTGCATGATGTCAGTTTTCGCGTCCCACAGAAGGCCCCAAGTTTTTAGAGCTCCTTCCTTGTCGAGTTTGAACAGACTGTCTGCCTCAGAATCGTGTGATAAATTTACTAACGCTCGATCGTCGTTCGAGCGCCATTTTCGGAGCTGGAACTGTCCTCGTTGAAGGATTTTGGAGACTTGTTGCTGCAAAGAGACCGCTTTTTCGATTGTTTCCGCACCGGTCAACACGTCATCCATGTAAAAGTCTTCCTCAATCGTTTTTGCTGCTTGAGGATATTTAGAGTCCTCCGCTGCGAGCTGCCGTAAGCATCGCATCGCTAGAAAGGGTGCTGGAGCTGTGCCGTACGTTACGGTGTTCAACTGATACGTTTGAATTGGTTGTGATACGTCCGATCTTCACAAGATTGTTTGTAATCCGCGATCTTCCTCTCGAACGCGAATCTGTCGAAACATGGCTGTTATGTCTGCTGTTAGCACGACTTTATGCGATCTAAACCGCAGAATAATTTCGAACAAATCCTTTTGAAGATTCGGTCCTATTAAGAGCTTGTCATTCAGCGATGTTCCGAGGGAGATTTTCGCTGACGCATCAAAAACGACACGTAGTTTCGTCGTGATACTTTCCGGGCGTATCACTGGCTGATGCGGCAAGACAAATGTGTCTTCCGTCCTTGCCGATGTTACATCTGGTGCGAGTGACATGTGACCTTGTTGTTCGTAATCTTGCAGGAATTGAGCGTATTCTGCTTTGATTTGTGGATTAGACTTGAGCCGTCTTTCAAGAGTGGCCAGTCGACGTTTTGCTTGGCTCACAGATTCACCGAGTTTGACATCAGATTTCTGCGGCAACGCTGCTATAAACTTTCCATCGCTATCCCGTTTTAATGTATTCATGAATTGTCGTTCGCACTCTGCTTCTTCTCTTGTGTAATTTCTTGTTTCTCGAGATTCTTCCTGATTCCAGAATCTTTCCAACTGTGCTTGAAGGGCCGTGTTAGTTATTAATCCACAGAATCGCGAAGGTTTCTTTGAAGCCGCGTCGATGAGCTCTCCTCCAACAATCCAACCCAGAAGAGTGTTTTGAAGCCTCGGTACCCCTTTCTGTTGTTTGATTGAATCTGCACACAGTAGTTGCCAAAATAACCCTGCTCCCACGAGGAGATCGATTGTCCCTGGCTCGTGAAACGAAGGATCGGCAAGTTTCAGTCCTTCCGGTAAGGATATTAACCCTTTGTCTAGTTTTAGCTGCGGCAATCTCTCTGTGATATTTGGCAAAACCAGACATACGATGTTTGCTGTATAATCGGTGTGCATCGACGTAATTTTTACATCGACGATCTTTGCAATGTGTGTTTGTACCTGATTTATTCCTGTAACGAATTCGTTCTGTTTCCGGCATCGAAGTTTGAGCCTACGCACGAGATCATCGGTGATGATGTTCGATTTCGAGCCTGGATCCAGCAAGAGACGACAACTCTGTGGAATACCGTCTTCGTCGTCTATATGAACTTGAGCTGTTGATAAGATAATCTGCTTGCTTGGCTTTCGAACGACATTCACGACTGCTGATGTCGGTAAATTTGGTTGTTCTTCTTTTGCGCACAGCGTTACGACTGAATTATTAGGAGCTTCGTTACCTTTCTGACTCGTCGTCGTGATTTCATGCTGCTCAATATGTAAAAGTGTGTTGTGTTTTTTCTGGCACCTTTCACAACCCGAAGATCTGCAATTTGCAGAAAAATGCCCTTTACTCAAACAATTCAGACAGATTTTCTTCTTTTCTGCTCCTTGTATTCTATCCGAGATCGACATTTGCAAAAAGTCAGAACACTTGAATACTCCATGCGCGTTACTGCATACTGGACAAGATTGTTGTGTTGCAGTTGCTACCGATACCGAGTTCGCTGGCTTTCTTGGTGCCGGCGGTCTTGTTGTCTCGGTTTTGTTCTTTCCTCGGTCAATCATTTCGATAGTGCGACTTCTATCGGTCAAAAACATTAGGAATTCTTCTAAACTTTTTTTCCCTGTCTATTTCTATTGGCTTCCTCTTCCCAGTCCCTTTGAGCATTGTAGGCGAGCTTGGATTTGACCATGTGTATTAGCAAATCGTCCCAATGCTCCACCGGAAGTCGTTGTGTCCTCAGAGCCTTTAAGTGTGTGCGAATATGAACTATTAGTTGCCTCATCGTCGCCGGCTTATCTTTCGCGACCGCGGGAAAATCGAGCAATTTATTTAAATGCGTATTCACGAGTAGCTTTGTATTTTCATAGTTATTTTTTAATAATTCCCATGCGTTTACATAGTTTTCTGCTGATGTATCTAATCCGCCGATAACCTGTAACGCTTCCTCTTTCAGCGCGCTTCTCAAATACTGAAATTTTTGTATTGCTGAGAGACTAACATTGTCATGAATCATGGACTGAAAGGCGTCTTTGAAAAGAAGCCATTCGTTAAAATCGCCTTTAAACTCTGGTAAGGCTAAAACCGGAAGTTTTATATCAATCCGTTGCTGTTCAGCTCGTTGAATACCGGCACCGTCTGGATTTTGCGGCGGTTGTTGTGCGATTACTTGCTGAACGAGCTGCTGCTCGTATTGTTGTTGGGCGTTTGTTACACTCTGAAGTCTTGTCGCTATCGCATAATAATCTGTCTCGAAAATCATGCACTCTGAATCAGAATCTTTTTGAATCTGCTCCACTTTTCCCTCTCTTTCCTCCTCTTCACCGGAATTAATGTTCAATAACTTTTGCTCGATTATTTCTTCTTGAATTTCCCCAAATTTGCGCCAAATTTCCTCAAGTCGCTGCTGTCTGAAACGCGCCTCTGCTACTGTTATGTCCTCAGTAACAGCGTTGCCTAAGCGAGTCAGATGGCCTTTTATTGTGGCTCTGGCCATCGTCAACTTTTTCAATTTTGACATCTTTCTTCCCCGTTTTTGAAAATCGAATCAAGGAAAGGGAAAAGGAAAATAGAGAACTCACTAACCTTGTACCGTGTTGCTTGACGTTTCTCTGCTCGAATTCCTGGATTGCTGGGCTGTTGTTGTTGTGCTCGATCTTCTTCGCGCGAACCTTCGATGTCGCTGAGTGACGCACGGCTGCGTCTCGTTGTCAATATTTACGACTCGTTGTCCGATGGTCGTTGTTACAATCCCTGCTTGAGTATGGGTTATTCCGCGTCAACCGGATCAGTCGTCTCTCAAATATTTTTTTAATTTGGCATGTGGATTGTATAGCGGGAGTTAGATTTTTGTGCCAAAGCGCGAATCTCATAATGTAAAATTCGATTTTTTATTAACAATAACAAATTAGACTCCCATTTTTTTCAAAAATTCATAACTTTGGCAAAAAATTAGATACAATATATTTTTTTTTTCAAATTACGCGGAAAGCTCCATAGAATTTAGAAAAAAATACGAAATGGTAAAAACAAGTTGTTATCAATTGTTTATTTAACAATTAATTTTTCAAAGATTTTTAAAACAGTGACTGACGCAATAAAAAATTTTTTTTAAATTTTGACATGTTTCTTGAACTGTACTACAACCTGTGAATTAATTCCAGAGAGGTGTTTTTCTTCGTTTTTGAGTAAAAAATCATTAAAGGTGTCGATGCGCATGAAATTGCGGTGCGCCGAGTCTCTACGTAATGGCGGGCGGCCGGTTGCCGTCCACCGCTACCCCGCGGTGGCGTCGCAGCGTTATTTTAGAGTCATTTTCACGATGTAGGACATGATTGAAGAATCTGAAAAAAATACTGTACCTTCACAAGGCCTGCTCAAAGCGATAAGTGAAGTTTCAGGAATGTGTTTTTCACCGTTTTTTTATTACAGAGATTCAAAATAACGGTTACACACCATGAGAGTGCACATAAATGATAATAATTACATAATTTGCTACTTATTTTAAAATAAAAACACATTCTTGAAACTTCACTTATCGCTTTGAGCAGGCCTTGTGAAGGTACAGTATTTTTTTCGTACGTCGTCGACGTTCGTTTGTTTTTTACACACTTGCTTGTATTTCGTCTCAACCGAAATAATTCGTTTTTCGTCCCAATTTCATTGGTACTGTCTTTATCTATTGTGCGAAAATTCGCACCCGCAATGTTTCTTCATTGTTTTATTGACTCGATGCTGATTAAGAACTGTTCACTTCCGCGATTAAGAGACATGACGTTTTCGCGACGTTTTCGTGGCTCGACCTTCGCGTGGCCGGTCGATGCTGGTCGACAATGCCTGTCATGGCTGCCGCCTTGTACGCCTCGAATACTTTGCAAGTTTTGCTTTATTCACGCGACGCTCAGTCGATTGATAACAATCACTTTACCCCACATGAGTTCGCTAGCTGTTGGGCGCCAATTATGTTTTGGAATGATGCACACACTTATTTTTTTTTACTTTCTTTTTAACAAAGAGCTTTATTAACATACAGTATTGAAGCAGACGAATAGTTTGCACGTTTGACACGTAATCTGTTCAGAAGGTATAGTGGTACGGTCACTTGTGAGCCAACTGTTACTTCGGTTCTACAAACGATGACAGATCTGTAATCTGCCCAAACGTATAGCAAGCATGATGAATGTCATAAATAAATATTTACTATAAAAGTATGTGACGGACTGGCAATAATGGAAGGAATAGAGGTGGCCCTAGCGCAGTGGTTAGCGCTCCGGACTCCGACTCCGCGGGTCCCGGGACCGAGTCCCACTGGGATCACCTTTTTATTCGCACATTGTTGCTGGACCGTGCCTCGTCAGATTTACGTAATAAAATTATGTAATACATTTTCTATAAAATACATTGCCACATCCACAGTCACGTAACTCATGCTTTTAAAAGTAGCGCTCGGAAATTTTTATCTGTAAAATAAATTCTCGCAAATTGTACTCGTACTCGTACTCGCATGCGCGCGCAACCGCGCCATGAAACTTTCTCGTCGCTGCCACGCGCGCCCGTGAAAACGGTGCTTGAGCGGCGGTGCTCAGTCTTTGCTTTGTTGTGACCCGAGTAGGAGGCACGCAAAGAGATATTCAATAAACAACACAGGACTTTTTTCACTAACATTAAAACACGTGTGCAAACTTATTCTACCCCGAATCCTTTTTCCTTTTCCGATCAAGCAATCTCAGGCTAACTTCCTGAACATATATCAATACGTAATTTGAGCCCGCCAGGGCCAGAAAGAGCACGCGATCACGCATTCCATAATCCTTATTAGCTTATATAAAAACACGTGTAGCGATAACAAAATAATAATTGGTTGAATGAACATTAGCAATAACAAGTTTGATGGATGCGGTTAGCGATAACATCACTGGCGGACCAACGCCCTTCTAATGAGTGACGCAACCGCCGTTGCCAATCAATTCTCTATGAACGGTTACTGACGATAGACGTGTTGTTCGTTTAATCGCAGTTTCGTTCGACTCCATCGCACGCTGAGTAACTATAGTTTTTGTTAACTCTTTTTGCGACGGTTACACTGATGGTGGAAATGTCATTTTATGGTGGTGTTACATGGAAGCATTAAATCAGTGACTCAAAGACGTGAAACGTGTCGAAGTGATTACCATAACGGTCGGACTAAAACACTCGTGCGTGATATATTCATGGACGGCTAACAAAATGTAAACAAAGTGAGTCATTGTGGTTATCGGCACGTTCAATGCAAATCGTCAGCGTAGGACTCTATTTACACGTTGTACGGCCCTGTCAATTGATTGTTTTTATAATTACAATGTGTGCAACCGTGTCGCAACCGTCGACATCAAAAACATCAACATCACAAGCATCCAAATCAAAAGCATCAACATTGAAAGCTTCCAAATCACAAGCGTCGAAATCGCGAGCATCAACGTCGCAACCATCGACATCGCAAGCATCAACGTCGCAACCGTCGACATCAAAAACATCAACATCGCAAGCATCCAAATCAAAAGCATCAACATCGAAAGCATCCAAATCACAAGCGTCAACGTCGAAAAGATTCAAATCGCAAGAATCGACATCGGAAGCAACGAGCAAAGCCAGTTCGATCCCAAATATTTTTGAAGTCCAAAAAGAGGCTAACTCAAACTTATCGTCTTCAAAGAAACCATCGGCTAGCACGTCCGTAGCGTCTAGCAGCAGCAGCACCGATAGCCATTTCTGGCTTGATGTTGTGAACAGTAAGTTTCGATGCAGCGCTTTAAAGAACCTACTGAGGGAATCCACTTTTACTGAAGCACAGGCCGAATCATTACAAAATTTATTTTATCAAACATCTCGACAAATGTATAACACATATATAAACAGCGATCGTGTTATGAAAATGCACAAATGTCGGGACTGTGAATTCTCGATATGTCATCAGTGTGTGTCTCTTAATTTTTTACACGTAGGCTAGGCAAACGGTGATCCGATGACCCCAACTGTCGTCGCGCCTCACACAACGACTATATGCATCTGTCAGTTTGCTTTCTTCCATGCTCACACTAGCAGACCATCGCGGTCCGAGACGGTGAATACTAGAAGCTTGGAACGTATCATCGCGAGCCTGCGTTGTGACGTGTGCGACAAGATGGTAATGATTGAACATCCGCACGGTAAAAACTCTAACTGCACTTTGACAAAGTGGAGCGGTATAAACAGCAGTGATGAAATAGCATTCCACGCGCAGCTCATCGATCACATAAAACAGTTCACGCCGCAGACGCTTTCTTTGGAAGAGTTGTATACTTGCAATCACCACTGCTGCCTGTTTTTCCATCGCTGTACAGAATAAGGCTTCCGACTGAATCCTCAATCTTGCCATTGTCAACTTGGCGACAGCATCACAGTATATAAGGGAAGCGTTAAGAATTCATATGTATGTGTTTTAGGTGCATTTTTCATTTGAATCTTGTATCAAATTTGGGTGTGGTGATACACTTGTCCTAAACGCTGGAGGTAGAATATCTTTGTATTAATGTTATATTGTTCCTGCACAGACAACACGTTTCCATATTGTAAAAATGGGTTCACGGTAGTTTATCGACGAAATAAAAGCTTCCAGTTCATATCCATCGTGTTTCATTTCATTAGTTCGGTAAGTTTCTTCACTGTAGAGCGGAGTCTTGATGCAAAGAAGTAGGACATGTATGACGTAAGCCAAGTCGGCGCAGTTTTGATCAATCTTAAGACGTAAAGATTATGAAACTGTTGCAATGTGATGCGGTGTTCCTTTCGCAGTCGTCGTATTCTTGACTAGTTGGTAATCACCCACGAGCTGTTCGGTCAACTGGTATCCGTCCTCCAGCTTTCTTATCTCCTATTAATATTCAGGGAGTCTTCCAAACCTTAACGACCGAGTGTAATCGGCACGATCTGGTAGACCGTCTCCAGATTACAGACTCTGAGAGCACGGAAAGTGAACCACTCATCCTTCAACCGATAAGCGAGTAGAATCCTAAACGTTACAAATGTTAGTTGTATTGAGGCTTTGTTGAGTTGGCCGTACATGTGATAAACAGTTACGTCATTGCTCCACGATCGGAGCTCGTGCTTGGAACACCTGCCAATGTAGCAGTGCTCTGATGCTAAATATATGTAAATTAGTGTGGGCGTCATATCGCTTTAGTGCCAAAAACGTGGGTGTATCTGCGCGCCGCACGAGCATAATGAGCCATTGACACCATTTTATACTTCTACATACATGCGCACCTTATTTTCTCGCATGCATCAGAAAAATCTTAATGCTACTCACGTGGGTATTAGGTTTCCGCTGTTACAGTTTACGCGGACAGTGGGTGCTATTCCATGGTTGCGCTATTCCCAGAGCGTTTTTGATGTCTTAGGTAGATTCTGTAAAGCTATACGAATGTGCGGCTTGTGTTTGACGAATGAAAGGCGGTTCATGGTAGCTGATGAAATCCACTTGCATGTATGCAAATCAGTTGCATGTATGCAAATCACTTGCATATTTCCTGTAATCAGTTTTGATTCTCAATGAACTATGCAGACCTACAGTCAGGAACACAATAACGTACGGTGCATAATTCCTAGATGCAGCATCAGGTGAGAATAGGAATTTCGACATTGCAATCTCAACCTGATGCAATGAGATGCATTTGGCTCAGAATGCAGTTAAATGTTTTCACCACAAACGATGGTCGCCAGCCTCCTGGCACGCTTCTGGAAAAGGTCTAGGCATGAATCTCTGCAAAATAAGACGCTCAGGTGTTGCAGAAAGATAAGCACTGCAGAACTAACGAACATCTTGGCGCAAAACTTTGACTTTTAGTAACGTAACGTCGATCCTAAGGCTAGTGTCAACGTGAAAACTGTAGTCACTTCTCTTATTCTGCGACCATAGCAACCAAACTATTCCAAATACCTTATCTCGGGATATTACAATAACTACACGGGGTAGTTGCTAAGTTGCTATGTGATTTTGTAAATCCCGGTGGAATTTACCTTCTAGCCGGACGATAAGGAAAATGTAAAAATATAGTTCTGTTGCGAAATGAGGATAACGGTGACCGTATCGCTCCGTATCAATCTTAGTGGTACCGCCCATCTACTCGTATTTAAAAATAAATTGATCTATCAAACATGTGCTCTTTCGTTTATACCTGGGACCTCATGACTTCAAAACGATGGGAAGCGATCATAAAGAGTGCAGGGGGAGGTGCAGGGGGAGGAATCAGGTAAGAACTATAGGAACTGTAGCGGCTGTGTATGATTTACCAATGACTAGTTGTGGCTCAAGATCTGAAGACAGCAAAGCGCCTCGTTCTTCTTGCTCTCGCTCTTATAACTTTGCGGACTTAGTAAAACTCTTAGAGATCTCACTGTAATCTGATCATAACATGCGCTTACCTTGTGATAACAAATCTCGGACTGGACTGCTGCAAGTGTGCAAAACGACTGAAATCTTCAGACATTCATTTATTTAGATTAGCCTGTAATTTATTTTACTGAAAAGCTTATACATCCGCTGTGTTGTAATTGACGACTTCGTGACAGCCTAACTTATAGTATAATAGGAAACATAATGGTTCAGAATTGCTTTATTGCGCAAAGTGAATAAAGTAAAAGTATTAATGTATGCATTTATTCGAATTAATTTGCCATTTGTTCAGCTTGCGAGGCCAGGTGTAACAGTATATAATTATATAAATTGCTTTAACACTAAACTTAAAGATATTTCTACCGTGAACAATGTCATGACGACCACTCGCACAAACATATTCACCATCAGTGCTGTAAATCACTGACACTTCTCGGAGGCGTAGGTGTAAGCGGCCCGCCCGGAACATCTGTTCCACATCTCGGAAGTAAATTGCAGCTCCCAAAATAACATTCAAGCTGGAGATGCGACTTCCAATGTGTGACCCGCCTTTACCCAAAAGCTTGATCGAAGGCTCCAAGACGTCCGACAACCAGTAATTCACATGCTGGAAGCAGAAGTGATGGAAGTGGCCGGCTGCACATGCGTTGTCTGGAGACGGTTCAAACTTTGCAGCGGTCTCAGGGTCGACATCCAAATGGCAGGGACAGGAGGCGTATCGTTGGTCGTTACACTTGTTCAAATGAACGTGCGTCTCCACGAAAGTGACAAGCTTCTCCACGTCCACGAAGGTTTCCGTGCCTGGAGGTAACAATCCACCAAACACCGGCAACAAAGTGTTTACGTTGATGCGAATCCGTTCTTCATCTATCCCGGTGCATTCGAAAATGTACTCTACTTCCAGATGCTTGCTATTTATAAATTCAATGCGCAACCGGTGGGTAGACTTCTTCCGCAATTTATGCGGAGTCGATGCGTCTTCGTCATGGTTAGGCCCCAAGCCTCGTTTGGAGCTTGCGGAATCTTCGGACTCCATGAAGTTAACGAGGTAGATTATTAGGTCGACAGGTAACACCTCCTTTTTCACAAAATACGGCAGCTCCCGTGGGCCCGCTGATTTTACGTGTTCTTCTGGATTCACTGCGATTTTAGTCTCAGGAGTGAGAATCTCTGCTATCGGCTGTTGCTTTTACTCTGAAGACCGGGAAGACGGGAGACGCGCTTATATACTTCATAACCAGCGCGATGCTGACGCAAGCAAATGACGTAGTTACATTACGTCGTATCGGGCGCTCAGTTTTGTAAACTGATTTTCTGGGTTGTGTGCTATTATTATTCCTCAACCACATCCACTGTGCAACTGATCAAAAGGCGAAGTATACTCCACGATATGAACACACGTTACTAAACGATCCGAATATGGGAACATGAACGACCCTAACAATTACATTTTCCTATTAAAAGAGGCATTTTATTGCTACCAAACTTGCAAACGTTAATGACCCTTACGTACTTCACACGATACCAAGGACGGCGCATTGTCAACGAGTTCATGACCGTTGGTTGTCATAGCGAACTGGAGCATCTCATCATGCTGTTTTACAAAAATGCACGCTACCATTACCCGAGCACGGCTGCCAAGCAACGGCAGGCAAACTGGGTGCCGTGAATTCTGGTGAGCAGGTTCAAAATAATCAAAATATTTCAAACTCTTTATTAGAAAATACAATGCGCAGAAAAAGTTTGAGAACCATGAGGATAATACTTTTCATGATACGTATTCCATATATGTTCCTCGTACAGATATGACGCCCGAGCGTTTGACATTTTATCATCGGCTAATGGAAACAACAAGAAAATTTCTACGACATGACATGAAACAAGGACAATCGGTAAGTTGCTAACCCAACCCATCGCGACCTTGGGTATTCCCGGTATAAATTCATATCACGTATGTATAAATATGTTATTATTACGCTTGTGATAACAACTCCACCTCAGTACTTTCCCGCCATCACGTTATCCACTTTGAACTCTTAAACTGTCGCTATCAGCTATTAATGAATCGACAAGCGTCATCATCGTAAGCTGTTTTCGGCAGAACGATGTGTTAATATTCAGAGCAGTCTCCAGTGGAATGCCATGGCTACCGCTTCGATGGACAGCTCTAACATTCGTGTCGAGTGCTCACAAAGACTGAATGCATGGGGAAGCGATATTACACGCGCGGGAGGGCTTGCACGCAAGTTAAAGATGATGATTATTACCATTATTAGTATTTGTTTGTTTGGCCTTATTGTGTATTGCTATTTGTTCTGGATACATGGAATAAGCTGACGCGACACTGCGTCCAGTAGGCATCCCAACTCACGTATATACCTGTATGATCTTAGGTCTCGATCGGTCCACTAGCAGGCTACATGTGCATTGAATGTGCACCGGACCGACGTGCAGATATAGGCGTTACGCTGCAACTCGTGCAGCAGCTACTGCACTCTGATGGGTCGACCGTGACGGCTTAGGAGTTGACATCGATGCACGATAGAGTTGTGTCTCCTGATATCAAAACACCACCCCCCGCTACCCCCGAGCCCTAATTCTGAAGTTATAGCCCGTACGTTGTGATGCAACTGACTGTATATACGTATCATAAGATATTCTATGAGGCGCGAACTTTCATGAAAACTTGCTAATATTTTACACATTTCTCTGAATCAGTATTCATAAAACTTCATGGTGTCTTATGGAATGGTCATTGAATTCCTTGGAAATCTTGTAATGCTTCATATAATTGCATAAAACTTTACGGAACTCGACAAGATATTTTGAAAAATTTTATAAGGATCACTTTAAGACCGATTAACGGTTCATCAGCTGTGAAAAATTGCTTGCATAGTAATGTGTTCAATTCCTGACAACATAAGGTAACGTTCCAAGTTATAGAAAATCAAAGAGACGTCATTAGGGTTTTTTATTTTTTACTTCTCAGATTATTTGCCGTAAAATTAACGTATCACTTGCAGAGTATAATGGTAAATGAATTAGGCATCTACATTCAGAAAAAAATTTGCTCCTGGCAACAACATTTCAGGGTGAATATAAGCCTAACGAAAAATTATTTCCACACAATTGAAAAGTTTAGTTGAAAAAAGTATTATTTTACCAATTTGACTAAATTAAAATCGAGATTTTCTGTTTACAAGTATATTTTATGAAATTAAATGTTTTTTTACAACTTTGAGACAACCATTTCATTAATTTCGGTATCTACAACAAAATATTATGTTCCGGTAAGAAAATTTTGTACAAAGCGTGTCTAGAAATTGATTTTCCTAAAGAAGCAAAGTGTTCTCTGCGTTTACTGTCAAGAAAAACTGCAAGTACAAGTTTTATCGAAGTGTTCGAAAACACGCGTAATTATTCTCTTGAGTAAAAATCACAGTTGAAAAGGATTTACAGAGGTAAGGATTTTAATTCAGTGTATAAAAGTGTCAACGAACTACGTTCTCGAAAAAAGTTGAACTCTTGTTACGGATGGGTTAAGACATGTTCGTTAATGAAAAAACAAATTTTCGTAGTTACGGTTTCAAGCTAGGCTCCCTCTCTGTCTCTCTCTCTCTCTCTCTCGTCTGCAACGAAGAGGAATATTTTTATAACGGTGGTGTAAACACGCTCTGTTTTCCAAGGGGGTGAAAATTGTGCATTTGCGCACCTTCGACAGACGTTCCGAAGTACAGCGTACGTATATTCGTGTATTGCGGGAGAAAGTGCAGAGCAACGATGACGACGACTGCATAGCCGAGGCTCTTTCTTACGCACGGCTGCATGTCGGAGTGGAGTGAAGTTAGCGTTGAAATATGGCGACCCTTCGAAGCCTGCTTACAAACTACTTTGTAGTCAACGGGTTTGCACGGCGAAACTGGAAGGGTTGCCACCGACCGTCGACTCAACGAGCAGGTACACCGTCTATACGTGTCTCGGAATTTGTTTGCGTCTCAAACCGACGAGTATCCAGCGTCAAGCTGACGACGGCGCGCGGCTGCCCTTTTAATTAAGTAAAAACGAGCTAATTACCCGACAGCCGAATAATTACATTGACCATATTTTTTTCCATTGCATTGCCGAAGGATTTTTAGGAGTAAAGTAAGTGCAACGGTTATTGAACTTTTTTGGTTATAAAGTTTTAGTGTCTCATCCTCAACACTGAGAAAAATTTCATTTGTCATAGTAACTAGTGAAAATTCAGTGAAACATGTATCGTTAGAAAAACTTTTTGAATATTGTTAGAATTACGAGGTACACGTAACCATTTGCGTTATAGTCGATCCTTTTTTGGTAATTGCAACGCAAAATCAGTTTCTGAGGTTTACTCTAAGTTTTTGGTTAAATAAGGCCTTAACGTCAATTTATTTTTGCACAAGCGTTAAATTTTCGCAACAGTTGCAAGAAAATATGGCAACAGTGATCGTAATGAGAAAGAATAGTAACGGATACTAGACTTTCCGGCAACAGGTAGAAAACTAATTTTCATTTTCTACCTAGAACTATATTTTTCAATTGTGGTGAAAAATGAAAATAGTTGAGGACTGAGCGGTAACTGGAACTAAAAATTTCTCTCACAATCAGTGAAGCAATTGATTTTAGTCATCGAGGGATTTACAATTTGTGCCGTCAATTTATAATTTTGGAAAATAAACGGGTCATGATTGGGTCTAAACGTGTTAATAAGTGGTATACTTACCTTAACTAATTTTCAGATAGTTTGGTAATTGAATAATTAACCCTAGAACGTTTAACGTCACTTTTTTTTACCTATTCCGGCAAGGGGGGTTAAAAAAATGCCCCAATCTTGTAAACTCCATCCCTCAGGTACATCATATCGTTAAGGGTTCCGCAGGGTCTCGTTACCTTCATTTTTTAACCCTTTCACTTCAAAATGAAAATATTGACTCGGAATGCCTTTATTTGTGTAAAGAAACGCTTTTTAAACGATTTTGAGATGTTTTACAGGCGTTTCACAAATTGAGTTGTTTTTCGAATTTCGTATTCTTTTCGCTATGTGCTAATAATTCTACAAAATAATTACCGGCAATTGATTGGCCAGAAAAATGAACCCCTATTTCATATACTTGACAATTATTCGATGTGCAGTTCATCTCGAGAAAATTGTAAAAAACGAAAAGGAAGATTTTACCCTACAGCGTGCAAAAAATCGAATGGGTCAATAAAGAATCACGTCGGTGAAAAAAACTTTTTTTTACCGTCCGATAGTGAGATAAAATTATGGTCGATGTCTACAGTTGAAAATGTCAGCTGTTTTATTGCCGCGGAAAATTTAAATTCGCGTTAGGGTTAGAAAATATGTAATATCATAGGTAGAAAATCAAAACTTTTTTGTTAATTTCAATCAGAGATGGTTGCGTCTTGCTCGTATATCATCATCTTTCAACATTCGCAACTTATAATGAGTTTTTTATTATATTTATCATAAGGTGGGAAAAAGACAAAAAATTTCATATCGATGAACAAGAGCCTAGATATCGATTTTTAACCTCGAATTTCTTTCGACCCAGTTAAAAGTTTAGCATGCACGATCGCTCTTACTTTTCCATCAAGCTTTCTAATAAAAAACAATTCTTCACAATCGTACCGAAATACTCATTTTCACATTGTACAGGTTTTACATTTGACTAATTTTTAAGTTTGAATTGAGCTTCGAAGAATAAATCTGTTACGGAAAATTGACAAGAATTTAGAAAAAAAAAATGCAATTGTGGAGTAAAAGAACCGAACCTGCTAGATTTTTTTAAAAATCTCCTTCAATCAATTTCAAATGTAAGTACTCAATATCTAAGTTCTTGTTTATGAGCTTAGTGTATTCCTCTTTACACAATCTGGAAAGTTTACTAAAGCTTATGGATGTGTTAATTTGATAAAAAAACAATGCAAAAATGCGTGGCTATCTCGTAATCAAATTAATACATTTGTATTGAATATCTTCTTAACGCCAAAAAGTTGTATTCTCCGCAAAACGTCTGAATGCATTTTTGTTTAATTCTCTTTTTTTCCTTCTACTTCCGATACCTTTCCTCTACTTCGTGGCAGACAATATCTACAAAGATCTCTTGGAAAAACGTGACTACAAATTTCGAACTGATGATGGAGCGGGAAAAAAATTTGTGGGTAACAGTGTGCAGCAAATTTTCAACACAGTTCATTACAATCAATTTTCATCAGGATAAAAAATTTATTTTAATCGGAACTTCGCAAAATTTCGAGACCGAAATAACTGATGCTGTTCCAGAATAAAACTGTGTGAAAATAAGATTGACTAATTGTGAAATTATTTCTGCAGTTTAATCAACAAATGCTTTCTATTTCGCTAAAAAAGAAAACAACTCTTTTCAACTAATTTTCAAGACTTGCTGATTGGCACATTTTGTGTCTTTCATTTTCAAAATTGACGCACATATACTCGTTCCCTTGAGGACACGAGAAAAGAACCCGCATACTAGGCGGGGCTGAAGACGAGAGGGTTTTTTGAGCGAGATATCCTCACGAAATGACGACGGATATTCGTCTCTAGATTGCTTACTTTACTTCGGTGTTAATTAGGGAATATATAAGCAGGCTGCAGGGAAGAAGCTTTTCGGGGCTCGCTTTCATTTTATATTTATCAAAGGCACGCCGCGTTGCGGCGCGAGGAATAACCCGGATTTGCGTGAAAAAAAAAAAAAAAAAATCGGAGAGGACGTTCATTTTTGTCTTCTACGTCTTCTCTCCTGCTGATCCTGGTTTCGCGAGTTGATAATCGGAAATATTAGTTGCAGTTAGATTTAGAGAGATTTGAAAACTTCAGTAGCCTAATTATGTACCCAGAACTAAAAATACGACCGAGAATACAGCAATATTTGACAATTAAATACCTGATAAGAAAAAAAAACAAAAAATACAAATCTTAGCACAAACCAAACTCTTGCACACTAATAGTTTTAGAATAGTATTCGACGCAACAATGTATAATTTGAATAAGATTATCTCATACTGCCACTACTACGAAAAGGAAAACGATTTCCTCCATGTGATACCAGAGTGTCAGAAATTTTCTGAAGAAAGACGCCAACTTGTAATTCCATTCTACAACAACCTCAATATAGAAGATTCTAGCATGTTAACTGTTTTTATAAAATACATTTTGAGCAGATTTGAAAATACGTAAAACGTTTTATCATAAGTCTAAGAATTTGAGCATTTAATATTAACATGTATCAGTTACAGCGATACAATGTGCATAAATCATATTCGCAGTATCAGCGATAAATCATTACCATTCCTATCTGATATTCGTTCGATTCGATATTGCGAAATTGGAAGAATTACGTGGCTTGCGGCCTCGAAGATAACAATATTAATTCGTCCGGTTGAATAGGTGTTTATACATTCAGCGTTTATTGAGTTTACAGATTTTAATTCGCGGTAGTTACGCGTTTCAGACGCACCTGCGTTACGACCGCACACATAGAGATGCTTCGCTTTGTGTTTCATGATTAATTGCAAGACCTGACTAATCAAAAGTCCCCCAAGTTATTTGCATGATGAAAGCCCGAGATCGGATAACGACCTGCCACGCTATTCGTTATTCAACGTTTATTTCAGGAATAACTCGGCGCATAGATAATGCATTGAGGATGTAGGAATATTCTATTCGATAAACCGAAGCTTTATTCTTAAAATATTTATATCTATACTATATAAATTTTAGCTGACGTAAAAAGTTATTTTCGAAATAATGGGAAATGAGAAAACGACTTTAGACGTAGTTAACGGTACAGAAAAAACAGAACGCGGGTCAGAAATGATAGTGAAAAAATGTTGCAATCGTTTGCCAAATTGATATTAAAATTGCGAGTTATAAACCTAGTGAAATGATTTGAAATTTTACGATATTCTTCTAAATGGATTGGATTTTGTAAACTTCTGCGAGATCTTTTGGAATCCATTCAGAGTGTTGAATTTTATAAGATCTGTTGGAATTTCTGAAATTTTTAACTAACACTAGTTTATGCGAATCTTGTACGTGGGATTTGCGTACGTGATTATTACTGGTTTCCTGATGAATTTATGATTTTCATCGGCTGAATAATTGATATTATAGATTTTCTCAAATTTTGAAACATCATTCTCTTGGCTGCAAAATAAAACTTTTTCCGACAAGTAATAATTTTCCTCTGTTCAGTATCACTCAACCTATAATAATGTAAATGCATAAAAAAAGACATCCTGAGCAGAGATCTTTCGTTATCTGAGCAGCCGCTAAGAAGGTATTTTTTGATATTCCACTTCCAAGGGGATAAAAAGGAGTGAAATGTGTTTTACGCGGATTTTCCGATACCTCTCTAGCCTCGTGAGATATCGATTTGGTTTCTTCTTATGACCGTTACTCATTTAAATATCTAAAAACTTTTTCGAATTTGATTACTAAAAGGATAATAATCGGTGAAACGTGTCTCCGCAGATATCTCGGTATTTTCAAAGCCTGATGCGATATCCATTCGCCTTTGACTCAAGCTTGTCATAGAAAACACCTATAAACGCACATCAGTATATCGTGTATAATTCATCAATCCCTAGTGAGGCTGATGTGTTGGAACATTTTTATGGGTTCTTCGCCTACCCCTCCTATGGATAAAAGTGGGGGTTATTGGAAATGACAAGTGAAATAAAATGATTCGCGAGGTGTTAAATCTGCGCAGATTTATGCTGTAAAAACTGTAAAATCGTCATTATTTCTAGCAAGACTTAAAAGCAAACTTTGACGGGGATGTAGATATTTTTCCATTGTCTCGATGCACGATAAATGAAAAATAATAAACTGAACCCAGCCGAGAAAAACATGTGTGCAATAATCGGGTTGACGATCGACTATTTTGTCGGACATTTAGGGTTGCCATTATTTGGTACAAGGTATTGTCAGAAATACGCGTGATGATCTATAGCTAGGTGTTCCACCTAACGTTTGCTATCGCGAGGCATTTACTTTACGATCCTCACGGTCCGTGCAAGGGTGGTGATATCTCGTGGCGAATCATAGATCGTTGTACATACTGGTATGAACCGTAAATAAACCTGCTGCCATTGTGTCTCGAGATACTGGCTTATCGAAATGGAATTGATACACGCGTTAGGTATGTTTTCTTGTGTGTGAAGCGCCCCGTTTAGAAGTGATTCGCTTACCGAAAACCAACACTTTATTTTCACTTCTAACGGAATTCATATTCTTATTACAAGGATTAAAATTGAATATTGAATAATTTCATCGATGAAAAAGTTTCTTTTATAACCCTTTCCCCTTCACAGAAAATAAGGTAGAACAATGCTGTAAAATCCTTAAAATTACCTGGGTGTAAATGTATATATTAGATTTATGAATAAAAACGGAAAGGTATAAAAGCTTATCATGAACATCCCGTTTAGGATTTCGCCTCGTTTACTCATTTGATTTCCATAGATCCCCTTTGCAGTTTAAATAAAAACTATAAGTTACACGTTTTCTTTACTTCCACCGTGTTTCTTTGTGAACTATGTATCTTTGTTTTATCACGATGAATACTGAAATTTAATGACAAACGTGGATTTGATTGACGTTTATAGTTTTTCGAAAAGCACGCTCCATATTTGCTCTCGTCAGATACGTGTTTATGGTTCGTTCCCCGTCAAAAGGAGTGAGAGTGAGAAATTGTGAAGTCGGAAATCGTCAAAGTAACAACAAAGCTCATGGCTTCACCTACGGGCTTACCTACTAAACTAGTCAAGTTGTACTTTGAGTAGGGCGGGCGTATTAAAACTGTTACACACTGTAGAGCGAGACAGTCGTAGTATTTATTGAATATTTGCGAATGCAGAAATAGAAAATATTAGAATCACGAATGGAATTTTATAATGTATGGATGCTTCGTTTCGAAACACTAAAAAATTGTTTGGTAGGCAAAATCTCGTAGATTCGTTCGACCAACTTTGTCGAAAAAAACATTTCACTTGGTTTTAACTCCGTACCCCCAACTCATATGTAATGTTAAATTACTGTACAAAAAGTTGAGGTTAAGAATTTATATCCAAGTAAAGGGTTTTTTCCTTGACTTCTCCCTTCGCGACGGCTCATTTTATTACAAGGTCATGGGAACAGATTTTTTTTTTGTCATATAGCTATTTGTTGATTACAGTCAGTAAATTGATGCAGTGTTGTAAAAAAAAATATTTAACGATGCTAACATAATGAAAGAAAAGTGTTCTACTGACTTTGTAGAAATGAATCTTTTCCAATAAATGGAGCATTTCAGAATGGAAATGCACCAATTTACTGGATTCTTAACTACTGTAAATCGGTTTGAAATGAAGCATCGATAAATAAAGCTCGTTTCATGATTCCATTATGTCATATTTTTGTATCGCTACAGAAATGTTTGCGCCCCATGAATAAAATAATTTGATAAATAATCAATATAATATGACTGTCTCGGATCGTAACAAAATTGATGAAAAACATAATTTTTGACTTTCTCAATTTCGGTTATCAATCTACTGCAATATTTCGAAAAGCATTGAGGATATTGAAAAATATTTCAGGAAAGGGTTATCCAATATTCGCGGAGTTACGTTTTTTACGTGACGTAACTTGACAATTTCAATCACGCTGAGTACTGTTTGTTATTTTTTATTTGAAATGGAGTCTCTAGTTAGTACGTTTTGTAACGAATTCCAAACCGATTTCAAACGCTTAACTTTTCCATGTCTTCAAAATTTCAAATTGCATTTCATTGCAGCGTTATCGGAACATTTTTCTCTTTCTATTCAGTTTCGTAGGTGAAAAACCGAACAAATAGACGTTGCAACTTCTGATAAATATTAACCAAGAGTTCAACGAATTCCAAACAGAACCCAGCTAAAAACGAAGCAAAATTACGTTCAAAAATTCATCTTTGTACAATTTTTTGCGACGACATCGCAACGGCTTGAATAAAATGAAATATCCTGTTGGTATATCCGTGAGTCCAAGAAGGGAAAATAGTTGTTTTCCTCTTTTGAAATGTGTGCCGAGGGTATGATTGATGCGCAACCTAGTGTATGGGCCAGGGTTTAATAACACTGACCAAAGTGTAGGCCCGGTTGAAACAGAGTGAGAAATTATGTGATTGTGACGGATGACGGTGGGACTGTGGACGTTGAATTCCAGCCGTTCCTGCATGATCGGTGGCCAGCGGAAGACAAGAAAAAACAGTTTGGCTCGCAGGGTGAATGCGAAAGCGGCGATGCTATTCCAGGGTCCTCAATTCAATGGGATCGATGTCTAAGGGACGCCTATTTGTTTGCCCTGTAGGTTCGGCCCGCGTAGCAAATAACACTCTTCACGCGCTGAACCGGAAAAGTCAATCTCACAGAGAGAACGAGCTGAAATCAAAAATCTTGTTTACAGAATGGTTATAAAGGTTCGAAAAACAAGTTCCGACCAATTTCTGAAGTTACGGACAGTGAAACATTTTGGTCGTTTCAAGTCACAGATGTGTCACTAAAATTTGCGTGAGGCATATTCTCTTTTATTCGTTACATTTACTTTGAAATTTTATGTTTTCTGGAGGACTGTGCATGCATTATTTACCCCTATTCTCTCATACGGATGTCTCTAAGCCTGGACTGACCAGATCATCTTTTCTAAATGAGACCAAAACCCCAATTTTGGTGCTCCAACCCTTTCCGAGATGTGTGTGGTCAACCTAGGTTTACCAATGTCACCAAATCACAGTTTTGGTTTCATTTCGAAAAAAATGATGTGGTCGGTCCAGATTTGTAGATACCTCACGCCGGGCTCTATAACGGTGGACCGCATATTTCAACAGTATGGAAGATGCATCGATCACAACAATTACACGATTACGAGGACAGCAGGGGGCTCCGCACTGAGGAACCGTAATTCCCTGTTTGAAGGACAGGCCTGTGCAGGGATCGGCTCTCTGACCATGGTGGAGACAACGCATCAGCTCCCGGGGCTCGCGGTGAAGAGGGCCAACCGCAGCATTGCTCAAAAGCGATGCGTGAGGGGAGCCAGAGCGGCGGGTGAAACCGCTCCGGATAGGGCACATCCACCGACTCCTTTGGCCTTCTCAAGTACGAGCGCGCAGGGATTTCAGCCGGTGGTAGCGAGGGGATCTGAAGACGGCAAACGACCAAGGGCTTCAACATCACTCCAACGATAGAGGAAAGGGCTGCAAAGAGACCAAAGACACCTGGAGTTTTTACCTTGCGCAGATGGTGTTTCTCATCCTGATGCCGGACATCATGGAGGGGGACTACCCCGTCGCCCAGCTGACTGCTGCGAGGCTGGAGGCCCTTTAGGCCTAAACGTCCCAGTAGATCGATGGTGTGTAGAAGGGGGAGTTCATGGTTTCCTTTATCAAGAATAGGGAGAAATGGCTTGTGAGTCGGGTTCCCAGCTCAACCCCTCGGAGGAGGTTTGCATATGGGCCAGGGGTCTGGAGCTAATACAGAGGCTACATCGAGTTATTGCGTCAGTACCTGGGCCATTCGTTAAGGACGCTGACTCGCCTGCGGCTGCAGAATCTTCGGAATACCGCGGCAAGGCGGACTTGGCGTTTGAGACAATTGTGTGAGGTAGAAGAAGAAATCTGCTTCAACGGAGTGACACTGCACGAAAAGATGCCCGACTGTTAATATCAATAACCATCGTAGTGGTCCAAAGTTTGACCTTTTTGTTGTATTTTATTTCTGAATTTAAATGGTTATTTCACGTATGCAAACTCGCCGGTTTAATCATACAAGCATTGTTGTTGAAGTGGGAAAGTTGGATTAATCACTATGCACCTTCTCATAAATTAACGAGTGAAAAATCCTCACACATGAACATTGAATAATGGCTACGGTCTTATAAGATCTGCACATCACCGTGAGAATTGGAAAACTATCCGACACGATTATACCATAAATTAGCGGAACCTGTTGGGTCAAATTTAATACAAGATAAGTCAAAAAAAAAAAAAAAAATAGATTAAATAAAGAAATCTATTGTAAGATTATTTTGTAAATTAAAAATTAGGTGAAATCAATATTAAAAATCTTTTATAAAGTATGAATAGTTGAGTGAAATTTTAATTCATTTAGAAGTATATCAAAACATGAGCCGTCATTAGGTTTAAAATTCATTCATTCATCCATTCCACAATTCATTCATTCCATGTGTATATTGTTAAAACTGGTGGATATTGTTGAAATTATAAATAATTGTCAATAACTGTCTTTCGTCGAGGCACTTTATTTTTTGATTTCACTTTTATTGTTTCTTCGTTTTATATCGTCTCTCTTTAAAATTTGGCTTGGCTTTTCGAGTGTTTAATTATTAATTTAATTATTATTTAAATGTTTGTCCTCGTAGTTTAGATTTACTCTATTATTCTCAGTTCGTCGATTTTCGATCAGTTACGATTTCGTTTCAGAGAGGGGAACCTCCGCACCTCCTTCCTCCTGGAGAAACGTAGACCAAGCAACCTTCCTTCTCAAATTTGTGACCAGGTGCCCCACTCCCTGGGTCTAACCTAATCCGCTCGTGCCGTGTTCATTGCGCGGTTATATTTAAATCATTACACTATGGTCACGGAGAGGTTAATCGAAAGAGGCGTATTTTAATGTGTTACAAGAATTTCAAATCTGTATGAATGAATTATTGAATGAACGTAGATTTATATAAACCCGGTTTGTAATAAATTGTTATGCCCATCTTGGATCTTATAATGAATCAAACGACACATTTTTGGATGAATGTTGGATAAAACGATTTCTCGATTTAGCAGAAAATACTTGAATCAAATCCTTCCGTATAATTTATTTGTTCACGCCATGTTTAGGGTAAGTTATGTTTTCAGGCATATATTCAAAAATCGTCACAATCTGATCCTCAAGACGGGGCGGTAGCGAGTTTATTCTGGACCGAAGGGGGACTCTGAGCAGATAGCTGCGGAGAGGACTCTGACCGTCGGGATGAAGGAGGAGCAAGTCCGAGCTCTCAGGAATCTGGACCTTAACCCTATTTGGGGCTCAGCGAGCTCACCTTCAAAGTGACTGGCTCGCGGTAGGGAAACTAGGGTATCGATGCCCAGGGCTATCGTAATTGCGATACCAGGGATATCTCTTACCAAATTAATCTGCATCGCTGCAAGTGTGTTTTGGTTGTGTTAGTTAGGTACGTGGATGAAATGCACATAGGGTACTCAGAGCGAGTGGCACTCTGTATGTGTGCCAGGAAGAGTGTGCATCAAGCCATTCTTACGAAGAGCCTGCGAAAGCATCGCTGGGATAAGATTTTATGTTCCAGGAACCTTATCGCCATTCGATAAACTGGTGAATTCGAAAAATTAACGACGGAGCCAGGAATCGAACCTGGTATCTAGAGATGCTTGACCGGAGCCTTACTCCACTAGACCACCTAGCCGCCCTGACTCTGTTGTCGTTAATTCCTCTCATCACCAGTTTAGTTCAAATTTGTTTTCTTGTACTTTGTATGTGTGAATAGAAAGTTTTCGTCTCTTAAGCACCCGATGTAAGAATGTATGTAAGGAATGTTTACATGTTGGAATCTTACGCTTCTGATGGGAAGCACGTAAGACAGTCAAAGACCGTCTAATAATTGAAATGCGGATATGCATTATCATTAGTTACGAGACAATTCATTGTTGAAGATATAAATTTGATAAACTGGTGAATTCGAAAAATTAACGACGGAGCCAGGAATCGAACCTGGTATCTAGAGATGCTAATTTTTCGTTAATTTTTCGAATTCACCAGTTTATCAAATTTATATCTTCAACAATGAATTGTCTCGTAACGAATGATAATGCATATCCGCATCTCAATTATTAAACGGTCTTTGACCTCTTACGTGCTTCTCATCAGAAGCGTAAGATTCCAACATGTAAACATTCCTTACATACATTGTTACATCGGGTGCTTAAGAGACGAAAACTTTCTATTCACTTATCGCCATTCGGCTGAAGCTTCAGGACAGGATTAAGAGCTACGGTAAGAGTTGGAGGTAGTGGTTGCATCAGCCTAGTTCCCTCACGATCCGGGAGAACGGTGGAGTTCTGCATTAAATACCTGACAGAATTCTGGTCCTGGAGTGGGATGCCAAATAGCATTATACAGTGTGCAGCAACACAGACAGCAACCACCGAGGTGAGCATTGCTGGAATATCTGGAGACCACCGATTCGGAAAAATTAAATTTGGAAGATATACCCTACCTTCCAGATGGTGAAACAAATGGGGGTGTTGACTGTTACACTGTGCTCAAGAAAGCTGCTGGACGACTGGTGAGCGTGAAGATTTCCCATGAACCCTCACTTTCAGAGCACAAACAGATTGTTTTCGGCTCCGGGTGGGTTGGTTCACCGTCGTTCGTAGAATGAGCAGGAACCCGAGCAAAACCTCGTGAGACTCGTTTCGGAGCGATCTTAAGAGAAAAATTCAGAACTCCTCGACTAGGTATGGCAACGGGGAGGAGACAGAATTTGCGGTGGATTCACTCTACCTCGTTTCTACAAAAATATTTTTCCAGAGAGCGCTTCACGGGTTGGAGGAGGAGCTCCGTAGTGGAAAGAAAACACCCTACAGGAGCTCCGCTATAGGACTTGGAGGCTCTGCAACGGAGCTTATAAGACCAAATCCAGAAAAAGGGAAAGTTAAAGAGCTTCTGCGCTAGGACAAAAACTGTGGCGGATGCAGCAGGACTCCACAGGATACTTGCAAGAACCCCAACTAACTGGTACTAAGCTGGACATCAGCCATCCACCATCTACGGAATATGCTTCTTCGTCGGAGGAGGAAAGCATTTCATATCCAGTGGAAGTGGACTTTCCTGGCTTCGAAGGACCAGGGAAGAACCATCAGGTGTCGGGATCAGATCCGGCGCTGCGGGACGTTTGGAGGCTGGCCTTCTGAATTGTCACGAAGCCACGACTTAAATAATCGACCAGAACCTTTGATCTGTAAAAATCTATAGTGACCGTCGAAATTTTCGCGACGCTCCTGATTGAAAGGCTTGAGCTTATCTGCAGGCTTCTTACATAGATATACACGGCAAGTATTGCTCTTGGCCATACACCAAGGGTATGGAGAACAGCCAAAGTGGTTTTTACCAAGTATTCGCGATGGGCACCCTCATCAGCATCAAAGGGGCATTAATTCAACTGCACCCCCTACTAGGTGGCCTGCTGAGAGGCAAAGAGGTATGGAGTTCCAGAGTTGCTGGTGAGGTGGATCAAGTGCATGCTAATTGATCTTGATGACATCCTGACTCTGGTGCGAGGATCCTACGTGAAACCCCTGATCAAGCTCACTGAACAGGCTGTCAGAGGGGTCAAACGGTTGCCTGGTGTGGCCAGATGAGCCTGGTCACCTTGTCACCCCAACACAAAATCTGGAGAATACGTAGGTCATGGTTTCGATCAGGAAGTACAAAGTAGAGGCCAGGCACGGCCCGATAGTGTTTGGGGAACATCTTGGGTATTCGAAATCAGTTGCGTATTTGGCAGTTATCCTGGACAGCCAACGCAGCCGGCAGAGGCACCTAGAGAGACGATATAGGGGGGACTACACGGATTCATGGACGTACAAGAGGGCCTTTGAACCAACGAGGGGAGTGAGTTGAAAACGGTTTCGTGGATCTCTATGGCTATTTTGATGCCCAAGCTGGTCTACACCACGATGGTCTAGCCGAGGATGAGGTTAATAACCGCTTAGAGGCAGCTACACTAACATATAACAGTAGGCAAGGGAGCTACTAGGTCCTGCAGGGCTGATGAGGACCACGCCATGCGCCAGTGGCGACGATGAGGGTTATGGTCAACCGCAAGCCTCTAAACATAACACTAATGTACATGGCAGCTCTGGCACCCTTCAGGATCAGGTTTTCTAAGCTCTAGAAACGGGGACCGGAGAAAATTCGATTACCAAGGGCAATCTTGGAGATGCCTCTAAAGAAGATATTGTAGGACAAAATGTCAGTACAGTACACCCCCGACAACCACTACAAGGTATTGTTATCCAAATGGAGTGACTGGCCGGACGCACCAGATCTGCTTCCAGCGAATGGGGGCATCTGGTACACGGATGGCTCCACGGTTGGAGGCAGGTCGTACGCTGGGGGCTACGGATGCAGAAGTGGCAGGAAGATCTCAAACTCTCTGATCAAGTGTGCCGAGGTTTTCCCGATGGAGGTGTACGTAATCATGGCGAGTGCAAGTTTGCACATCAGGATCCGCTCGGACAGCTGGACAGCCCAGGCTCGCTCAACTCCAAGAACTATACATTTTACCCAGTCTGGACCTGTAGAACTGCTCTATAGGAAGTGGCGGAAAGCAACGATGCTGCACTCTTGTGGGTGGCGGAACATTCCGGTATCTGTCAATGAGCTAACGAAAAAGCCGACACCCCGTCCCTGTAAGACGCTCACGCCCAGTTTGTGGGCCATGAGCCAGTGGTGGGGATGTCACCCCGCCTCATGAAATCGGAGCTCATATGGCGGGGCCTTGAGCTTAAAGTGGATAGGGCTGAAATGCTAGTTTTTAAGAGCAAGGGGGATGTCCGAGTGGCTGTGCAGATGCCGAACAGGCATTGTCACGAAAGGCACGATCACGGTCTTATTGACTCCCAACTGTGCTGTAGGAGCGGAGAGGATAACAAAACCTCGAATCTTTGCATGTTCTCAGCAATTGTCATACTTGGGAAAAAACAAGGCAGGTGACATTAGGCTCATCGTTCTTGGAGCCTATGGACCTAAGGATCTTACCTCTCGATCCCGCACTGGCTTTCTGGCGGAGGACAGTGCGCAATATTGAGTCGTAGGGTGGGTCACGAACTATGGTGTAGTTTAATGGGCCTTGCCTGAGTATTAGCAGGCAGTAGGTAATACGTGATCAGAAAGTTATGAGAGCGTGTGGGTGATAGGTCAGAAATAACAACAGGATATGCTTGGAGTAGAAGTTTTTTCCTAAATCTTCGGATGATTTTTCAGACCAAAGAAAAGTTCTTTTAATGCATTATGGTCATTTATTTGAGAAATTTTATTTTTTGTCATAAAATTCACTCATTGATTCACATGTTAATTTATTGAGTTATTTAATAAGTTTGTGCACTTTTTTGAATCAAAGACATAAATGAATTTTCTTTCAAAGCCTTTTTCTCAATAATTCTTGTGTGAACTGCTGTTGTGGGATTCTTCGTATGAAATAATGACACAAACACAGAAAATTCGACAAACTTTGCAGAAGTGTTACAAACTCGAAGAATTTTTAAAGAGCCAATATTTTCTCGGAAAAACAAAAAGAATGCTGAAGTATAAAAATACTGCGCATAAGAAATCGAACACACATGCAGTCCGGTGAGAATGAGCAAAATTCAGCAAAATTTCAAAGACATGAATATGCAGATCAAAATTTCATAAGGGTCAAAAAGGTAATCTGATGATCTGAATGGATGTTTTGTTGAACGGTCTCTCGAACCCCGCTCATCAGATGCGTTCTCATCTCTTAATCCGAGCACTGCACAGTGCTTAGGTTTAATTTGTTTAATAATAATCGGGTGTCCCGGAACCCCCCGTGAATCTCATTATTTAAATTAATGTAAATTGCTATTCACCCTTCCTGCGTGTAAGGGAGGGGGGGGGGGGGGGGGTGACCAACGGTGGCGTCGCGACGTCCCGCTCTCGGCGAAGAGGCGCCACTTGGACTCCGGCAGAAGCCGCCTCGGCTCGCGCACAAAGCAGATTTTAATTCCACGGCAAAGATACGTGGAAACCCGCACAATTCCACGGCTTTCTAGTTCGTTAGTATTCAACCGGCACGAAATCACCAATTGAGACCTTCACCGTTATGCCACGTTTCCCGAAAAAGTTCTAGTCCCCACCGTGCTCTGCGGACTGAGCCGAGTCCCGATGGAATTACTACCGCGAATTGCCTCTTGGGGAGTTTTATCCCCTCCTCCTGAAGTTTACCTCCAGACAGATATCTGCCGCTTGAAACGTGCAGCTGGAGAGATGAATTATTAGCCTGCCCCTTGCGAGATGTTTCTAGACACTGATCGCCCTACCTACTGATTTCATTTTCACTCCAAAAATACTTGCGGTTCTCTTTATCTCTTGACGTTCATTTTATTTTCTCTTTTTCAAAATGCAGGACAAATATACGTGGTCGTTACTAGATTACGTCGTTGGCGAAAAATTGAATTTTTATTTTTAAACGTTCATGTGTTGGAATAGTTTAGGTGGGAATCAGACTGTATTATGATACGGCGTCTTTACTGCTTCACTGATAATCATCGACCAGATATTATTGGTTCTACTTACAGCCCATAATTGTAAAACGGAGATAATTGCCTCCGAATCGTTTAAAAATATTTAAAGAATTTTATTTTCCACACTCGCGACCTGAATTATCGTCATTTGACGTTCACTGAAACTGTCTTCTACGGCCAATCAAAAATCGTATGATTTCGATTTCAAATTCTCTCAATTTGGTGATCAATGAAATTATTGAAGTAGACATATGGAAGACTTTTTCTTGAATGTGTGCAGTTTTAGTAAATTACATTAAATGTAAGTCATAATTTATATCCTGCGTTACATATATTAATTTCGATGAAATACATCTATTCTCAGACAAGTTACACGTAATTTCAATGCCAAATGTTGTTTACGATGTTGGTTTAATAAATCGATCATAGGCCAGATTATCCTAGAAAAATAAACGTAGGTGCGTAAATTTTTTCCGGAAAATGACCCGTCAATGTATTTGTATAAGACTCTGGGTTGGATGGTAGTTAGATTTAAACCGTGAAAATTCCTCTTTGATTGTACCTGTTGGGAAACAGCCTTTCATCGAGTAAGAAAATTGTTACCTCATGCGTGCTTGAAATTATCGCACCTACAGACTTGGCATCTTCGACACGCGGCTTTGTTACTATTTTTCAATGAAGATTAATTCTTTCAAACACAGTTTACCTTTGTACACGCATACTGTTAAAAATGCAGTCTCAATCTTAAAATTTTGCCGAAGGCAGGATCTTGCGGTAAAGCAAAGCCCAAAGTCCGATACCAGACAAGCCGAGAACCCTTAGAAGCTAAATTGACCAAAGACGGTGTTAGATTTTGCACCGAAGAGTATATACGGACTTTCTTACAAACAGCGAAAGGATGTAAAATTCTTATTTCAACAATGAAAGCGAAAAAAAAACTCGAGCCAAATCGTCGGCTTCCCGTAATCATGACCTGAGATACACCATAAACGCATTAAAGCTGCGTGAACAAAGAGAGATGGATAAGAAGCAAAAACTCGAAGCTAAAAACAGCGCGGAGAGATAACCGAGCGGAATAACTAATTTCGGTCTGAGCTTACTATCGTTGGGTTGCTAAACTTTTTGAATCAAGGAGGCAACGCGGTAAGAAGAAAGTTAAGACTTTTTTATAAGCATTAACGGGTTCACCTGCAGTTTGGGCAGGTACTTTTTTTGTCATTCGGATAGGGTGGGATTCGGCCGAATGGAAGTGTAATGGTGCTTGCTGCGAAAGGGAGGATGAGGTGTGGAGGGGATTATTTCAGGTTAGAGAATTCCAAAACTTTAGGAAATGAGCGGAACGTGTTACGTGACACTCAGTCCGACAATCGGACCGCGAAAGTTTGGCTGATAAAATTAGTCCTAAAGTGTCGTTGCTGCTCACGCTGCTCACGCATCACTAGGCCAGCCCAGGTTGCAGCACAATAAAGTATACTTGTAAACTTGGTTTAACTGAGTTATGGGTGCAATATGGCGTGCGCGAAGGGGGAGGGGGGGGGGGGGGATCTCAGCTTCTTGTTAAACGGCACCTCTGGGAACACTTTAAAAGCGAAGCCTGTGGTTGAAAGATCTCCAAAACTCTTATAGAAACTTTGGCAACTCTAACGGGTGTACGCTTATATGTACAGTGCCGCGCCACCTTCGACTACATACACCTATATATATATGTATATATATATTATATATAAACATATATATGTATCATATATATGTATAAATTCCCGGCTGCAGTGGCCCTCGTAATATTTTAACTCTCACGTTTTACTGACAGAACGGTATACGACAATAAGTTATCGCCCTGAAACCTCTCCTCCCGTCAAAATATATCGCTTAGCCCCTCGATTTGCCACGGGATTTTCAAAGCTTTACCTTTATACTGTTCCCCCAGACTCTTGCGGGATAGGGCTTAGTATAGAGCTTCGATATTCAGATATTTACTGCATTACCTACCAAATCAATGAATACTCTTTCATGGAATAGTATATGAAGCGGATGAATGAAAAAGGATCATCAGCGTATCGACACTGTCGAAACGAAGTGGTGTGCGTAACGAATTAAGGGTCGTTTTTTCCCGAGCGGTAAGTAATGGAGTGAGACTGGGTTCAACGTCGCTTTTGCGTTTAAGAGCAACGCGAAGTTGAGTATTAGGGTTGAATAATATTTATTGATTGGTTTTAGAAAGTGGAGACGCAGTCTGAAGTTTAAAAGGTAGATGAGAAGTGCTTGGGTCGAGTAGTAAAGATGATGTGACAAAGGATGAGCAAAACGAAGCGTTAGTGAGTGCAGAAAGCAGAGTGCACGATCAGGGTTCTGAGGATGAGATAAGATAGTCTGATGTGCACAGGATGGACGAGAAATGGTTTAGTTCTTCATGGAACCAAGCGGCTTCTAAATAAGAGCGATGAAGAATGAGTTGTGATTGCGAAGAGGGACTGAGCACGTAACATGTGCTCAGCTTGATAGCGACCCACGATTCTTCACATTATGTTCAACATAGTTTAATCATAATTAGCAGATAACTAGAGGGCATTTATTGAGCGCAATAGTTGAATTCGAGTAGTAGGTGTGGAATAAGCAAAATTTATAAAACCTCGTTAAGTTGCCACGCTAGTATTCCGATAGGCGTTCATGGAATGAACTAAAGTGTGCCTAATGTATACTTGTTTTGAAAATGAAATAATTCAAAAAGATCTTGTAACTGACTGCTAGTGAATTTATACGGCTCCAAAAAACTGATTGACCGCAGGTGGCTTGGTGTGATTTCAAGTGAATTCAGCTAGCTCAGAATGAACTCAACCATGGTCAACCCCTCATCCAATCAAATCTTTAGAGTAGTACCTTAGAATTTGTGAAGAGATCTCAGTTATTCGTCCCACCAGGGTCCAAGTTGGGACTCCGAGGAGTTAAACAGTACGTAGTGAAAGATCCTTTCGTTCCGTTCCGTGGTACATAAACCTTCCTCTAGTTTCTTCAATAAAAACATCATTCTTTGTGGGAGTCTAAGGATTTCCGGAAAGGAGATTGGCCCGGTCAATTAGTACCTTTACTCCTGAAATTCGGGAAACCGGTAGGATAGGTGCGAGCACGTCGTGTACCGCAGTGACGGGGTTATACCTATAAGGGAGAGCCAATCTAGGCGAACTCAAGGAGGAACTCCCAGGGCAGAGTTCACCGTTGTTAACAGTGATTGCGTGGTGCACACTTAGACCCCGGGCTGTGGTCAAGGAGGTCAAGATATCGTCCGGTGTTAGAGTGATAGAGGAGGCCCAGTTATTGCCGGTTCGGTGTAGCCCCGAGTTTCGAAATCGATTTTTATTGCTCGCGGCGGCGTAACGTCGACGCCTCTACTCTCCCCTGAAGGACGACGAAACCGTAATTTTTGAGGTCAGAAAGCGGATGAAACCCTCCAGGTTCCACGGCCCAGGCGTTTAAGCTTGGCCAAGATTTACTACGAGAAAATCGTTTTCATCTAGCGAACGGCAAGATCCTCGACCGCTCGGCAACCTCGCGAAAAACTTACAGTCTATTCGAGGTATTAGATATATATATATATATATATGATGCTGACCTAAAATGAAATGGAATTTCATGGAGGAGGGATTTAAGTATCAAAATAGTTACTTGTGGTATTGTTATATTGAAGTTATTATTCACTTCATCACGATCTATGATCACAGCAACCAATTATATTTTTTCTAAGAGCTTAGAACAAGATGTTACAGACTTTTGAAGATGCATGGGTCCCGCACAATCGGATTGAAAAATTTGTTGAAACAAAAATGTGATAAAACAAAAGCTTGGAGAGTCTCGCTTCAGCTGGTCTGCACTCACATACTACTAAGAAGCCCGCAAGATACGGGATTTAGTTTTGAATCGTTAAATTTTACATGACAAGACCTTATCATGTTAACCATTTCAGAGAAGCAGTCCTGTTCCATTATTTTTTACCGTAAGATCTATACATTACTTGATGGATTCTGATTACTGATAGCTCATTTGATTCACGAATGAATTCTCCGCAGACCGTCTGATTGGTATTTTCAATAACTGTAACGTGGTTATTTCTGAATCACAAGCTTGTCTATGTACATTTTCATAATTTTTCACATTGATTATTTTTATTTGGCAGCTGACGAGTTGATGAACAAATTCTGTCTCAAACAATTTGTATTGTGTTCGGTTAAGGACAAAATAAGCTACTGTCTATAAAAATTGGATGAGCTGTACGAATTTTTGACTGATATCATAGTAGAATAATGTGATAACCTAATACTGTTAACAATAGGGTTTTTTCATTTGAAACGCAGTGATTGAAGGTTTTTTTTCCAATTTAGAGGTACGTTTTCAATCGTATCTAACTTGATAAAGTTTTAGTTGCACGTTTTAAACCTTTTCAACCTATTCAGCATCTTTTCTAGTTAACTGCAGAACGTACCATACATTCTTAAATGCCAAGGGCGTGGAATTCTGCAAAAACGTAATTACGAAACATAATTGAGTGTACCTTGATCAAAACAACTTTTGTTTCTGCAACATAGAAATCGGATTCTGCGAATTTACACCGGAAAAATTCCAGTTTTTTCAACACCAGAAAAAAAAAGTTCCTGAATGTATGACTATTGTATGAGATATTGGTAAAACATCGGTAAAATTCTGATTTATTATGGAACTATGTAATAACTAGTAAATGTAACAACCAATTTCTTTTAGAAACTTATAATAAAACTGAATTAATCCGAAATATTAAAAAATCGTGGTCAATTAATTTTTTTCTTTGTAAAGTTTTTTGATAAATGTATAGTGTCTATATGACGATTACATTAATACAAAAAAAAAATACCGTCATCGGTGAAGTAGATAATGATGTTTTCGATGAAATTGCCAAGGCAGGCAATTCAACTGCAGCATAAGGACTTGGTTCAAAAAAACATATCGATTTTCAATATTTTTTTACGCGGGTATTGGCAGGACAATCTTTACGCACATTCAGTACAAGATTTGAAATTTAGAAAGGTCTTCTATTGTAACATTTTCTTCAGAACGACCAGACGGATTTAAGAAAACGTTGGTTCGTTTTTCAATAACACGCTATTAAGGTAGTTTTTTCCTTTTTTCACCGGCTCGAGATTTTTTTCGAAAAAAGTATCCAATCATTTTATAGGAAACGTTATAATCAAAGACCTGTCCAAATCACCAGCACTGCTTCTACCACGAATGAAAAGCGCCGCTTGTAGGGTGGCTTTTCCATTTTCTCCGAGGCTTGGGAAACGAGACGATAAAAATGACCGGCGTCATGGCTACTTTGGCGCGGGGTGTTGGGAATAGAATCCTTTCACGTGAAGCCTGCACGTCGTAGGTGAACGGATATTATATACCATGGGTGATACGGCAGGTTTAAAAGCGAAACCGGAACGAGAATTTTTCTTTTCCCCTTGTAAATTTTTACTGTTATGTTTCAAAGTGGCCTGGATTTTGTCAACTATCTTGTAGATCGGGGTTAACGGGGCTCTGTATCACCTAAAAGAAAATAAAAAGAAAAAAAAAAGAAACGTCTTCCGCATTCAAATAATACCCGTGTATAAAAAGGTTGAACGCCGTTTGCGTAGCGGCAGTTTTTCGACCACTTTTGACCTGGACTTTTTGCCGCGAAAAGCGCGACTCGCTCTTCTTTACCTTGAGGAAAGAGAAAAACATTGTTGAAAATAGATGCGCATCAACAATATCGGGCTACTCTTTTTCATTCAGAATTACTCTGGCGTGACGAAAGCACCTCGCCCTTGGAATAATTTGTCCCTGGTAAGGGAACAGGGCTTCTCCCCCCTGAACAAAGTTATATTTCTATGCAAATTTGGTGCAACGTTGAATAATGATAAAGAGATTTGACATCGGCTTTAGATTGACGAAGTTATAACGACGAGAAGTAAGTCGCTTCCTTTATCATGCCGTGGAGGAGGAGGAGGAGGAGGAGGAGGAATTGCTCGCCGACGCACACGGAATTAAATCACTTTGAACGAGTCTCTCGCACGTGTCGACCAACATTCACGCCTGCAGTGAAGAAACGCGCGTGGGTCGGAAATCAAATCGGCTAAGCTTGCAGGACACACCTACGCGGCCGAAAAGCTTTTCATCGCCGGCTGCAAGTTCGATCAATAACACACGTCCCGAGTAGAAATTTCGGCCCTAATACAATCAATCCTGCAAGGTCCTCTGTTCGGTAGGGGATGAATAGAACCTACCAAGGACTATTTTGTATCAAGAAGAGAGAATCCTATTCTAGGCCCTAAACTTGGCAGGATTTTCTATTCCTTCCGTGGTTCGGTTCAAAGTAGGACGTCCGTTGGTGGAATGTAGGATTATTCGGTACAAAATTATTGCTTGCAGTTAATATCGATGTTACACGAAGCATCAGAGGACAGTACTTGCAATAATTAGCATCACGTTATGATATTATAAGTCTGTTTATTTTTTTTTTCCTCTTTGTAATTAAATTCATACTCCTGGTTTATAATTTTTGTTTTGAACTATGGAATCCATTTTGAGCTTAAGGGGTTATCATACTGTAACCAGCGTGTAGACAAACTAATTTTTCGCTAAATAATCAATACAAGGGCACGTTACGTATTTCCTCGCCAGTTTCACCTATCGTCGTAAGAAGCTGCTCTCTCTCTACCAACAGCTTTATTGCAAATACAACGTGCGAAAGTTCTAGTCTTTCAGTGATTGATTTTCGATAATGAAAAAAAGAGAAATTTAGCATACGAACGAACATTTCGCCAGGGTTAACATCATTCACCTTGTTGGTTAATAAAACTTGTTGATTAAATACTTTGCAATAGATGAGGACCTCAAAGCCGTAAATAGACTTTCACGTAGGAGGGTGTCGAAGATCATGATAGGTGTAAATATCGTGCAAGTAATTTTGACCGTCGGCTCTGCAGTGAAAGGTCAACCATAAACGAGAACTTAATTGATCCGAGTTCCTGCTGCGTTGATTGCGGGTCAACTGATCCTCGTGGATGTTTAAAAAAATTGAACTTATCAACTCAATTAAGGGTTAGGCGCGTTAAATTGGTACCGTGCAAAACCGCCGATTTACATCCGTCAAATTTTAGGGGGAAATAATGGCAGCATCGTTACTCAGTGTTGGGTAGAAAATGAAAATTTGAAATCGAGGACTGAACTTTCATGAGTTCAAATCGATTCGTTAAAAATAATTTTCCCCGGGTATGGCAAAAATTGAAAAGTTAATATTTGTGCATTGGTTGAAAGTATCCGATACTTCGTAGATTCCGGTTTGGAAATTGAAACCTCATACTTTTCAAATGCGGATCGTTTTCAACAGTGGTTTTTCTGACGGTAAAACAGCGAAGCTCTTTTCCATTTTACCGTCAAGATTCACGTTTTCTTCGAGTATCAAGTAAATTCCTATCTTTCCAATCGGTATCTATGTACAATAAAATTTTGCAGACTGATCAGCTGCTTCCATTTTTACTTTTTCATCAATTTCTATAATAGACTGGCAGAAATCTAATTGTTATCTTTTTTCACAGTTCTTAATTTCTCACAACAGTAACTTTCAATTCATCTCTCAATGTCGCATTTGTATTTGGCATTTCATTAGATTTTTTTAAACATAACGATAAGGTATTCTAAAATTGGTTGCAACGGGAATAGTGCATAATATTTACTCATTAATTTTTACCCAGCCTTCGCTCGAGTCGTCATTAATTTTATTTTACTGCCGTTCAAATATTTTCTGCAATTAAAATCTGGACACCAGTTTGAAAAGGTAACGAGAAAAAAATTTGCACCATAAGTTGGAAATAACTTGAGCTGCAGTTCCTTTGTCGATATATGTATATATATAATAAATATACAGTCTATGCTAAGTAAATATATATGCAGAGCGTTACAGTTATGATCACCAAACGGCGATCACTGTTATTTGTACACGTGCAACCAATTTGCATTCATTATTCCGCATCATTACGCTCCAATATACGTATGAGTCGTATCATGCACGTGATTATGTATTTGAAAATTAATGGTATAATGAGCGAATCGGACGAGTTACCAGCCAGGTCAATTTGCGTTCAAAATGTCCTCGTCCTCGTTTGTTCAATCGTCAAATTCAATTTTAATTAATCCACAAGCGATATTTGATATCGTTTTGGCCCTGTTGTGACAGAAAATTATATACGCGTATATATAAAACCTCATACAGCGAAAGCATTGTACGTACGTTCTCGAATAACATTACAGCAGTTTCAAACACTTGCGTTTAATTTAGAACACAGTAGAGTAAGACAATTTATGGCATTCTTCAATCATACAAACGAGTTTAAAAATATCTGGCTACGTCATTTCAGATGAAATTTGTGCAACTGAGAGAATCTGGATAAGTGGAAAAACAAGAAGGAAACTGAAAGATAACATCGTTATCAGTGTTTGTAGTCTAAAATATTGTTGAATTTGAACCACAATATGCAATTCTTGTCAACACGGTTCACGGTTATCTGCATTATTGAATTCAGAAAGACTAGCTGACTATTATATTCTTAAGTTACAATATTTGAAGCCGGGTAAATTAGGACAAACATTCAGGATATCCATGACTATTCTCTACGTGCCTGAAATCACAACCCCTGTTCTGAATACACAAATCATACAGACTCCTCGTAACTTCCTGCTCTGGGGGTTTTGTGGGCTGAGTTGTCCAAAGAATCGCAAAGTTAATTGGATACACACAGCATATCGTGAATCGAGAGGGCGCGTGAAATGATCACGCGAGAAGTTACAAGAGAATCCATTGTACAATCGATCGCAACTGTGAAACGGAAATTCAAAGGTAAAAAATGAACTCTATCCGTGCCGCGAAAGAAAGTTTGTGAAAATATCTACGGCGTGGACGCATCAGAGACGCAATGCACCTAATCACTCACTCGCAATCATGGCTGTCGGGATGAAAAAAGGTTCAACCGGTCGACTCAAGAGCCTCGGAACGAGATATCCATCGGATAATCAAGGCACAGAGCTTGCCTCAGTATTCACAAGTGGCAGCAGCAGCAGAAGTAACGGAAGGCAATACAGCCGAGAGAAAACCGCTGTTGAGATTTCTGCCGAAGGAGGATCTGGTGGAGCAATAAGAAGTTAACGCACCGGGCTTCCGGTTCGCCCTTTACGATTGCCGATCCGTTTTTAGCGCCGCCTTCGACGAGCCGAGTCCGGCATGAACGAGAACGGTGAATGGAGTAGGTATATCCGTTTCCCAGCAGCAGCTTTGCGAGATGAGCGAGGTCAACGAGCGCAAAACGGCTCGTAAATCGCTCAGGAACGCGTCGTAAAAACGATCTGGATGTAGGTACGTGCGTGCGGACTCTCTCCGAAGCGTAACCTCGACTCGACACAAATTACGTGCTGGTTATAATTATTTACCGAGTACAATGGACCTGGAAATGTCCTGGAATTTTGATTGTCCTTAAAGTTTTGGAAACCGTCTTTCTATTTTTCTTTTATCCTAGAAATATTCTGTTTTCAATGTCCTAGAAATGCCCTTGACTTTCGATTGTCCTTAAAAAGTCCTGGAAACTGTCCTTCAATTCCTTTTCTGTCCTGTGAATATTCTATTTTCAATGTCCTGGAAACGTCGTTTAATTTATTGCGGATTTTATACTGGACACCACGGGGCAGTGAATGAACGGATGATCAGCCTGGACGGACTTTGGCCAGTTATTAAATCGCTACGTGCCGTGGTCCCGATAAAACACCCTTTTCGCGGAGCTTATCCTGCTAATCCATTCATCATAATCGTGCCTATGTGCTGGCTGCGCCCATCGATGTTGGCTATACGTGATGCAGATGGGGAGGCTGGTTG
Organism: Neodiprion lecontei; assembly: GCF_021901455.1. Lineage (NCBI taxonomy): Eukaryota > Metazoa > Arthropoda > Insecta > Hymenoptera > Diprionidae > Neodiprion > Neodiprion lecontei. The sequence continues at coordinate 8,507,867 of NC_060263.1, forward strand.
TTAGTTTGACGTTGACTAATGTGCCGTTCGGTCTATCGATGCTGAAAACAATTTTCTCGTCATTATTATTTACCTCGGTATATTCTCTCTGATGTTGGATGCGGGAAGCTTCGCCGATGCTGTTTCACACTGCCATTTAGCCCAGGTGATGGTACAGCAAGCCTGGAAAAAATGTCGGGTTCAAATAACTCCACTTTCCACTATCTAACATTGTGTTGAATTTTTTTCACAACAAAATCATAATTAGGACGAAATAAGAGTTGACTCATGGAGTTAATATTCTCGGTAATGAGCTAAACGGTCTGATATAAGATCAAAACCGTCGAAAGTAACAAAGACCTTCGCTGTTCATAAGCAGTAGAATCCGGAAACATCCCTGAACAACGAAAATCGATCCATGATCTTCGAAACCTGCTAAAGTAGTTCATCATTTTGCGACGAATATGTCGACACCATTTCAAAACCGTCCACAGACGATATTCGCCACAAACACATAAAATCTAAGTCAAAATATTAAGAAACCTTCAGTGAACAAATGAAAAAGTGCTACAATTTCAACCAAAAAATGCCAATTTAAATTGACAGTCTTAAAGTTTTACACCTCTTTGATAAATGATCTGTACATTGAATAAGTGGTAATTACCGAATGGACAAAGTAATGATTCTGATCACATATCTCATTTTAGTATGCCAAATTTTGTTTATGTCTTGTTGAATCTTAAATAAACAAAAAATTTCTCGCACCGTTACGGTTTACGTAAGAAGAGAAGATTGTTTTTTACATGTCTTGTGTTATTTACTAACCGGTATCACAATAGTCGAATCAACTATTCGTCGATAATAACTCTAATTATGTGCGCATAACACAAGACCTCTACTGTAGAATATAACCAATTTGATTAAATTAATTCCAAAATGGTCGAATAGACTTCATGAATGAACAGATCAAATATTTGCATGGTTATCATTTCTATCAAGTTCAAGCTCCTTGCAAGGATAGTTCTGAATTTTCATTATTGTTCAGGAACTATTTTTTCCAACTGATAAATTGCTCTTTTCGTGTTGCCACGGTCTTTCGTAATTTGCAATACGTAAATTAAACATATAATTGAGTATGGAGAGTGGAAAAAATACATTCGAATATGAGATTTTACACTGATCTCAATAGTTAGAAATTGTAATGATGAATACGATTCAACTAAATACTCGTACATACGAAATGATTTCATTGATAATCAGAACTTCTGTCAAAGGTCATATCAAATTTAAAAGTTGTGGGCAATTAGTTATCACGTATATTGAACAAAGCACGGATTGGAATCTGTTTAAATCGATCCTTCTTTAGCCCAAGGGTATAGACTTGTTCCCACGGTGAAGGTGCGGCTCATTGAGCAATGCATTAACCAATGAACCGTAACTTCAATGCAAGAACAAGCCAACACCCGTGGGTTGAAAAAGATTCGATTCGTGGACTTTACTCCGTGTAGTTGTTGAATGAAGCGGAAAACTAATTTTCTTTCATCTTTAATTAAATTTGACGTGAGGTTTGATTGAAATTGAAATCCACGATATAAGCTTGTGCGATAAGAGTAGCCTAACAATAAACTCTTGGATGTATTTTATACCGTCATACTTATTGTTATGGTATTAAATTGTTGAGTTCAATATAGTGTCTTATTGCACGGCATGTAAGAACATAACTGCACAAAGAGAATAATTTATAGTAGAAATTATGAAGAGCTGCAGCTGGATGATGTCGAAAATTCGTGATATTAGAAAATCCATAACTACTTTGAAAGACGTTAACCGCCAATGAAACTTGCACCAAAACTTAGGGCTTTTTAAACAGACAGGTTTAAAACAAAAGATACACAAGCAATCTTATTGTTAACCTCATTTTACATTGCGTTGAATAATTTCTACAATTTTAGAGCAGCCTGCATAAAATTGGAATTTCCCGAAAGTCGATAAAAATGTAAATAAAAGATTTTAGAAAAGTGTGTTTCCGAAATCTGTGCAAACGGGGTTTTGTGAGTGATTTAAATGAATTCTTGTTGCGATTTTTCTGGGTAATTTGAGGTGTACTTAACCTGCGACGTAAAATTATTTGGGGTGGGGCTGAAGTTCCGAATTTGGAATGATCCAAAAGCGCCTAATTCCGAATTCTTGAGTGGCGAAACTTGAAGTAAAAAATCTGACGTTTCAAAGTTCCGAAATGCAAGATTCCGAAAATTTAAAACACGATAGAGCAAAGTTCCAAAAAGAAATGTTCCGGTATGTCAAAATTCCGAAAAATAAATTTTTGCTAGAGTAAAATGACGAAAGTCGAAATATAGGCTCACACAGCGTAGTTTACTCAACGATTGGGTTCCAAACGTAAAAATATCAAAAATCCAAAACAAAAAAGGATTAAAGTGGTGAAATTTCACTTCTTAAATTCAAAAATTCACTTAACTAAAAATCTTGGATTATTCGAAATTTCGATGTTTCAGATTTTTAAATTTTCATATTTTCGCACTCTTATAACTTTGACCTGTCGGATTTATGCCCTTTCGACATTTTGTCCTTTCACAATTTCGCGGAACTTTTCAAATTCGAAATCTCAGGGCTGCCCCAATCATTGGACGCTTCCAAATCATCTTTAGGATTTTCTTGCTAATTCACCTGCATTCACCAGGTCATTTCTGAACTCAAATTATCTATCTTTTCCTAGAACTATCCAGGTAATGTGTAAAATCTCTTGATTTTTTCGCGTTATCTTTACAAATGTTTTACATTTCGTATCTTTTTTTTTTTCAGACCGTCCACAAAGTTGTCAGATTCTTCCTGGTCATCTGGATGATCTTTGTCATTGCCCAGACTTTTTCATATCGTTCAAAAGATTCCCGGCCTATTTCCTGATTTTTCCAGGTTGTCGATAACATTTTTTAACTAACGTAGGTTTATCAGGTCACATAAAATCCTCCAAATAACTATACCAAACGTGAGCGTGTTACTCCAGTATCGACCGTTGCTAGATATAGATACGATAAATCCAGTGAAGGGTCTTTGACTTTTTCTACTTCAGATTAAAAAAGTTGAAACGAGTTTCTAATCTTCTCGCCCAGCCAAGATACCTTCATACACACGCGGCCGTCAATCAAGAAGTTAAAAACTAAAACCATTTCATCGAGTAGACTTTTTACCCCTCAAATTCTGAAGTATTGTATCCTGCACACATTGTATTCCACAAACACTCTCGAATATCGATAAAAACACCCAAAGTCAGGGTATTCCGAAACGTTGGCTACATTTCTTTCCATACTCTCTGACGCTGCAGTGAGATTTCATAAAACAAATCTTCATCCATCCGCGATTCACTATTCACTATTCGAATGCCGTCGACCCGAAGCTTGTCTTTGAGTTAAGCTTCCATCGGCGTATTTGTAAACGGCCAGTGGCCCAATGACGCAGACGGATGTCTCTCACCGCTTCAGGCACTCGTCTACTTCGATTTCAACGTGTTCCTTTCCCGCAACAAGCCACCTCTCACGATACAGGGTGGGCGAAAATTACCACTCCAAGTTTCACATTCGGTCCGGATCATTGGACTCGACGGTGCAAGTGTACCCCGATTCCGTATACACAAAATCACAAATGCGAGAGAAAGGCTCGAAGAGACATCGCGGAACGACAAAGAACCAATCAATCTGCTTTGCTTCGTTACACACATGACACAAACAGTCTCCGCTGGTTCGGAGACGAGTTTCGTTTGAGAAAGATTCTTTTTTACCAACTGCGTACGCATGTGCAGGCTGACAAGATTGGCGCTCCAACGCACAAATTTGTGCATAATTGTGGGACTTGATCTGACAGCCGGTGTATTGGATTGACACGTATTCTAAGGTTAGATTCGACGGTCGTGGGTTATGTTACGTTTATTGAGATTGGGTTTGTTTCGCGCTCGGCCGACTGTGGCGCTGCAGGTTTCTCTGTGTTGCCAACATAACTGTCTAGTGTAAAAAATTAGCCGTCTCAGATTGATTGTCTCCAAGTGTACATGTAACCCCTCAATGAATTATTACCAACAAGTAAACTTGGGCTTCAAATCTAACGTTAACGAGACGACATTCGTCTCAATACACTGCTTCGTAGACGAAGCAGAGCTCATTAATGGGGCGGAGTGGCCGTTATGGAGAAGCAGTCGAGGTTCACCGTGCGCCCCTGGAGGAGAGAGTCCCTTCAGGAAATTTACTGCGCCCCAACGCAGCCAGCCAGTTTGTTAGCCACGTGCCACCCTTCCGAGTCCATCAAATCTTGGCCATAGCGAAACACTCCGTAAGGTTACTTATTACTCTTGTTAACCCTCGCATTTGTGCGACTACAACACCGTGATCGTGGCTGTCGGTCTCTGTTGGTCTCGACGAAAATCATGGAGTCGGATGGCCGCCCGACTGGCAGGGCTGTCGAAGGGCTACGCGGAATTAGGGGCGGCTAATGCGCCGCCACTTTGTTTCATAAGCGTCCCCAGTGTCCCCATTAGGCTGGTACCATTATCTCGCCGCGTCCTTCCTCGGCTGACCAAGCACTGCCGCTTGTATCACCGATACCATGACCGTGGAGGGTCAAAGCAAAGGGCCTACTGGCATCCGCTTATCTCTGCGAAAAGATACGACCAGGAAAACTGATTGTCTTCATCGGGTTCGACTTTGTTTCATCAATTCGAGTCGTCCTACGTCGCATGCAGAGAACTTTACGCAGACAAATATTCCTGCGTATGGTACTGTTACGTTCCAGCCGATAATTATGGCCACACCCTCTCTGTATCGCAACCTGCCGACACGTGCAATTATCATAAGAGAGCACACATGCTCATACCATAGCCCTTAAGAACCATATAGATATAGATTTAGTTATCATCTTGGTGTGGAATGGTCTCGCACCGACAATTGTTCATGTATCATTTTCACAAAGTATCGTTCTTAGAATTCAAATTTGCATTCTTGCAACTAACTATGCTGTCGGCATTGCACCGATTGGCCTCTTCAATACAAATCGTCTTGCACTGGCGTAGCCAAAAACGAATCAGGAGTCTCCTCGAGACTTCCCACTATTCAAAATTCTTTTCGAACTGGACAGTTGCAAATTAGAATCACTTCAGACATCGAAAGTAACAGAACCAATTTAGACGTCAGACCATTGCACACCTCGAAATCAAAAACGTCAATTATCATTCAGTCATAGAGCACTCATCTTCAGAAGCTTCGAACTTTAGAACATCTAACCAAGTGAATGATACTAATAACCCATATCTCGAAAACCAGTTAACGAACATATTATATTTAATAAACGTGTATTTTGAATTAAAGTGTGTGTAGAGCGAGTTATTTCAATCACGCATAGTGATAGTTGGCACGACCCACAACAAAATTCCAAACCAAGACAGGCTGCACGAGAAATTGTAAAGGATTTCTCGTGATGTTCTTTCCAGAACGTAACAGTACCTACGGTAACGGATGGATTTGTCGCAGCAGTATGAGGATTGGAATTATTGAGTATGGAGTATTTTACTATTAGACTTATGTTACGTTACACTGAGAAAAATTTCATTTTTTATAGTAACTAGAAAAATTCGGTAAAACGGATATCGTTAAAAAAAAAAAAACTGTTCGTATATTGTTGGAGTTACGAAAAACGTGGTATACGTAACCATTTTGCGCTATTGTCGATCCTTTTTTGGTAATTGGAACGCAAAATCAGTTTGTGAGGTTTACTCTACTTGTTTAGTTAAATAAAGCTTTAATATCAATTTGTCGTTGCACAAGCGTTAAATTTTCGCAACAGTTACAAGAAAATATAATAACAGCGATCGTAATGAGAAAGAATAGTAACGAATACTAGACTTTCTGGTAACAGCTACAAAACTAATTTTCACTTTGTACCTGGAAATATATTTTTCGATTGTGGTAAAAAATGAAAATAGTTGAGGACTGAGCGGTAACCGGAACTAAAACTTTCTCTCAGTTTGGTCTTCTCTCATCCTTTAATCGCGTTTTTCATCCTAACTCTAATTCTGACGCTAAATGCTAGAAGATGTCTCATATTTGAATGCTCGTAAACAAATTGGCTGTTGAGTCTCTTATCTATGGTGCATAACCCATAACCGCCATAATTTTAATGTCTATCTTTTGTAAGCTTTAATATTCTTGACAATTTCTACAACCGCTCACGCACTTAAATTTTTCTCCCCAGCACAGTGTGCACCGTACGGATGTATTATTTTACTTACAATAAAATTTGGACGTATTTTAAAGGGTTATTTTGAATACTCTTCAGCTTGCCTCTTTGATTCCGGAGTTGAAGTCTGACTACAGATTCTAAAAATGACGAAAGAAACATTTATATTAGGAATGAAAGTCGCTCAGAAAATGCTTTGCTTACCATCTTTTTTAGCTTAAATATTTTTTCAGTCTTCGCCTGGAAACTTGTTTTGCATTCCATATTGAAGTGTTACGCTTATTTATAGTGACTTTGCGATTCGTACAAACTGCTGTCCAGTTGAGTCAAATTGCCGTATTTTAATTAACAAAGTGTAATTATAAACATGAATTCCGATACATAATCAGCAATTCGTTTCAATTCGAACAACATGAAGTTGGATTTACATTTCATTTACCATACATAAGTGATTTTTCTGATCACAGCTATAGCTAATAAGTAAAAAGTTGTTTGGACTACGTTGGTTTATTTGATACCTCATGCTAAAGGTTTATCACTTTAAAAACAATTTTATCTCTGTGCATATAAAAACAAGGAACGTTATTGTATAAAAAACATTGAAGAAATAAAGTCTTTGTTATAACTACACCTTATTTGTATTTTGCGTTTGCTCTTCCCAAAACCTAAACTGTGCGGAAAAAAAAGGCACAAGATAAACCAATTGAGGGAAAAAGAAAAGTTTCCCAAACACGTAGTTTTACTTTCACCAAATCGGATTGATTCCATTGATGGTTAATTGATGGAATGTCGCGGTTCGGGGAGTCGACATCAGATTTCAATTATCTCTCGAATTGCTTGGAGCTTTAAATGAGCTACTCGACTGCTTGTCGCTTCTCTGAATATATTTATCACATAGAATCAAAAAGCGCTAGTCATTGCAATAATAATTACCCAATTACGTTGACAATACTGGAATGACGATTGGCCGGAAAATGTTATTTTCACAAGCGCAAAGACATTCTCGAAGCATGAAGCTCTCCTCACGTTTGATAAAATATCGCAGACATCCAATAAGTGCAAGAATCGATTCAAGGTAGTATTGAACGGTATATGCTATCACGCGAGCGAATGAAAAGGAACAAAAATGTGGGACAAATAAAAAAAAAAACACGACAAAAATCGCACTGTCCAAATCGAAGGAATCGCGTTCAATCTCCTCCCCTTTATCGTTGCCGTGTCGGTGTGTGTGAAAAAAAAAAAAAAACAAAAGTAATAAACAAACAAAAATTCCCCACCTAGAAAGGGTAGCGAATGTAAAAAGGAGCCAATTTGAGTGAAATTAAAAAATTAAACGCCCTCGTATAAATAGCTAATCTTCAATTACTGTCGGCGGTATCAGGGTGGGGGGAGGGCGTTTAAAACGAGCGATAAACCGAAGCGAGACCATCCGGTTCAGCCGTTCACCAGAACCAAAACCCGCAAGGTCCAAGTATCGCGAGTATCACATCCCGCCCACTATCTTCCCGCAATATCTTAGCAGCACGTGCGTTTAAACGTCGGCTTTATTCGGCTATAAGGGGTTCGGTACGAAGAGCCGAGCAAATACCGCCGACAATATCGTCCAATTTATTGACCCTTTTTTTTTTCGAGAGGGGTATGGACGCAACGCACGGATGCGAACGGCGCTGCACAAAACGGCCGAGATACGAGCCGATTCAATGTTTTCAGGTTTAACAAGAATATACATACATGCTGCAAGCACCCGCAGCTGGGGAAATGAAAATAACGGGTGAAATAAGAGAGAGAGAGAAAGAAACGGGAAAAACAACGCGGAATGATGTGGAATACTGCAGAGGTGAAGAGATAGGGGGAAATGGTAATAAAATTGAAGAAACAAGAAGCTTCGCTTTTTCCTCTTTTTCTTTAACTCGCTTTCGACATTTTCTTTCCGAGTTTTTTTTTCTCTCTCTCTCCCTCTCTTTTTCCATCTCCTCTTTACTTCTTCTTTCTTCCTTTTTCTTTTTACTTCTCTCCTTCTCTGTACTACCGGAAAGCTCATGCTCTCAGGGGTGCACAAGGGGTTGCTGTTCGGTTATGACCCCTTACCAGGCTTTGTTGTTTTTTTTTTTTATTTTTTTTTCACTTTTCGCGTTTCTCTATCTTATTTTCTTACTGTTATTTTCATTGTTATTATAACCAGTCTTGCTCTACACGTTTTACTTCGTAATGGCGATACTATGCATCCGCGGTTATATCGTGATATTACCCTCACCTTCTTTGTTATTATCGTAAAATGAAAAACAGTTAGCAATCTCAATTTTCTCTAATTCTGGGTACGAAAATATGCAATTTTGTTTACGGAAAAATTTTAGTCTACCTCGAAACATAAATTTTTGCCGTTTTAACGATAACGCGTTTTTAATTAAAGGTTTACAGCTTCAGGATATTTCCCTCGCGTCAATCTTTATTAAGCTGTTCTTATTGATTGAATGTGTGATGCAATATTTGACTCATTGGCTGAACATCCCGAGTCAAATAAAAAGATCTGTTGAAAATATGAAAATACATTAAAGTGAAAGAAACACGTAGTTACTTATTTGAAAAAGTTAAAGTATACTTGATGTACCAATGGGTTGTTAAAAAAAAATTAATGCGCTTCAATTGTTTTCATTCTTAATAGACCTTTTAAATTAAAAATTAATTTGTGATGCTGATATCGGACAACGCGAATTACAGACAATCTTATGAATGAAACGCCTTAATGCGGGGTAAAAATTGAACGCAGATATTGATTTTATTTTATGTTTGATGATAAAGTCTCGCAAAAATATCCTCTCAGAAACATTTTTCAAACTCTTGAAAGTACTTCAATTCTAATTCACCATTCATTCTCGTATTTGTTTCAATTTTTCCATCAAAGAGAAAATTTTACGTCCAATTAACGTTAATAATTGTAACGTTCAAATCTGTCATTGAAAGTTATTTTATTCTCATCAAACTCTTCTGCATAAATGAACTGCATTTCCGTTAATAAATTTCAATCAATCTGCTGAGTATATGTAATGAAATTCCAATTTCGAACTGAAATGCGTCAATGTGTTACACTTCCCTCATTAATTTACGAATAATTATTGTAACAGATTAACAATAAAAGGAAGACAAGACAAATAAATACGATTTAATCACGTAATTTATTTTTCATTCACAGTACAAAATAAAATAGTGATTTTCGGGTATAAATAAAAATGTACAAAAACTTGTCATTAAAACCCAGTGAAGAACTTTGCCTTTCTTTCGTCTGAATTTTTGATTTCTCGCTTTTCGTTATTTCACCAAATTAGATTTTTCGTGTTTCTTTGTTCGTAAAGTAACTTTTAATACATTAAAATGAACGTTTCAAATTTCATTATAAATCAAATATCTGATGAAGCTTTACTTTTCATGTCCTCACTAAACAATTAATATTCTCAGACACGTCTTGGTAGTTTCGTCGTTATCGTAGAAGTTAGTGATAAACTTATATTGAACTAGTTAAATTACGTTTAGAGCTAGGCGGGCTTGTTCAAACGGTAACCTCCTTTTTTTTAATTCGAGTATTAGACACGCTATGTAAACTGTTACATTATGAATATAAGTTTGTCCTGCAGGTGTTCAAAAACATTCTGAACCTTACAATTCGACACACACGATGGAACTTATGAAACGTCTCTCCTTGTAAATCCTAATTCATGTACTTACAAGGAGACTTTGCGATCCGTCACTCACCCATTTCAATGAAACTTACGTCGCGTTTAGGCCATGACTCGAACTTAAATTGCCCAAAACGGAAACTCCAAATGGAGAGCCGTTTCCAAGAAAATCGAGTTCAAGTCTCGCTAAGGCTACTATTTTTTTTTCTTTCAATTTTTCAATCCATTCCAAATTCCTGTATTGTTTAGGTACATTATAGATTTATGAAAATTATATAAATAATCAAGCGTTCGATTAGTAGGTATTTACTTCGCAAAAACACGCTTTTTACAATAATTTTTTTGTTCGTTTGTATGAAATTGAACTAGAATTATCCTCAATATCGTTCATTTGATTTATAGTAGAGTACAGAGTAAAATTTAATCATCAGAAGCATCCCTGTCAGAAGCAGTCCAGAAAAATTCAGGGTGATGACGCATCCTAAAAACATCGAAAACAATAACAACAATTAACTAAAATAACTCTATGCTCGATGAAAAGCACGTATTTCAAACGATAGATCGGAAAAAACAAAAAAATGATAAAAAGCGTGTTTGTGAGAAGAAAATGTTAATTAAATACTTACTCATTCGTATAATTTTCATAAATATGTAATGCTAGTAATGAAGGAATTTAGGATGGATTAAAAAAAATAAATAAAACGTAGTTCCGGCGAGCACTTAAGCTTGATTTTCTCGGAAACGGCTTGTCATTTGAAGTTTCTACTTTTGGGCAATTGTAGTTCGAATCACGGCTTACACGCGACACAAATTTCCCTGAAATCGGTGAGTGACGGATCGTAAAGTCTCCTTGTAATTAGATGAATTAGGATTTACAAGAAGGAGCGGTTCAGAAGTTCCATAGTCCGTGTCGAATTGTAACGTTACGAAATATTTTTTAACACCTGCAGGACAAACTTATATTTATAATGCAACAGTTTACATAGCGTGTCTAATAATTGATTTGAAAAAAAGGAAAGGAAAGAAATATTAATTGTGTAGCGAGGACAAAAAACGTAAAGTTTCATCGAATATTTGATTTACAATAAAATTAGAACGTTCATTTTAATTTATCAAAAGTATAATTTACGAACAAAGAAAAACAAAACTACATCGTAAGTTCTTTTTGTCAGATGCATATTTTTTTTCTTAACAATCTCTTCGCAAAGGTCCAATATTCCGATTACAATTTCCCGAGACGATAGTCAAGAATTACCGTTCTATTCGCTTCTCTTCGTTCTGATCGAGGAATTAAACGTGACACCTGGTCTGAGGCTTCTCGGTTTTGCCGTGGAGCGGGTGTGGGTAAAAAATGAAAAAAACCAAAAATCAGAATGGTCAGAATTCCGAATATAAATATATCGAAAACTCACAATCACGAAAGAACAAAGTGGCGAATCTTCATTAAGACAGAAATAATGGAAATAGAATATAAAACTATCGAAATTTGACGTTATAGAAATTAGAGTACACAGCTGGTGAAAATTCCGAAAGGCGATTAGCAGAACGAGGAAAATACAATTTTTCGCAAACACAAATGAATAACCTTCGGATGGATCGCAAAGTAGAATTTTCGTCTATTCTAATTCATAAATGCCAAGGATCAAGAATCAAAACGGTTAGAACTCCGAGTAGTTGTCTCGTAGAAGGCTCGGAATATAGAATTGCAGTATATCAGAATCGTCGGAATGAAGAATCGCAATATATCTGAATAGTCAGGCACATCGTTGGCCACACTCTGAAGGCCTAACCCAACAGCTTTAACAACTCAAAGTTGTCTATTTGCATTGCGTTCTTTCTTCTTCATTAAGTACCGAGTAAAGAATTTGTTTGATTCCGTATATGAATCATGTTACAAGTCAAAATAGATTAGTTGGATGGACTCGGAATGTGAAATTCTGGCGGTAAGCCATCTATACGGTTACTTTCGGAATACTGATCTTTCCGAATAATGACCCTTCTACATTCTGGATATCTGTTTTCCGCCGTTACTAGACGATGAGTTTCTAACTTTTATTTTTATAATATTTGGAAATTTGAGAATCTGAAACTTTCTACAAATTCATTCTCCGGAATATTGACTCTATACATTATTAAATTCTGCATCTCTGAATTCTTGGATTAACGTTTTCCGAAGTAAGTGGATTCGGATAATAGAGCCCTCTCCTGAATATATTTCAGGTAAACTGCAGCTTTTTCTTGGGCACTATTCGGGACTTAAAATTTCTGATAGTATCTGTTCTCGCATATTCGTTATTCGAGTTCATTAAATTCGGAATTCTGGCCGTTCTGATTTTCGGTTTTTCTCATTTCTTACGCCCACTCCCGCAGAGCTTTGTCGGGGAATGATGCGTAAAGCTTGCGTCAATGAGAGGTGATAAAGAGGCGTGATTGCAAGCGTGCGACTTGTTCATTACCGCTGCTTAAGCATCCCGCCGACTCGTGATACCGTCAACTTTGCGTAATCTTCAACTCTAACCACCACTCGCAGTCCGCTCTCTCCCTTTCGGGCAATTAGAACCTCTATCTGGGCCTCCCGCAATTATTTCCTTGTGGGAAAATATCTCTCGAAAGAACGTAACGCGCAACAGCAGCAACGGGCTTCTTTAATTAATCTGCGCCGATCTTTACTGCAAGCACTTGAGAAGTACTTTTTCCGCTTCAAGTTCTCCGTATCGGCGAATATTTTTCCCCACTTGAGAATTGAATCTAACCTCATCACCGCTGGAGTGCAGCAATCGCGATTCGACGAGTCACGCGAACCGGCGATTCGTTCGATCTGCATTTTTATTTTCAACAATATAAAAAAGCGTGGTATTTGGTGGCTGAGATCAACGATTTGTATGCAGTATTATTTTTCTTACCGCAATATTCCGCAACTTGATATTTTTCTTTTGGGGTAAAACGGTTCGGGCGAAACGGAGTTCTGATCTTTTCAAGACGACAGCTTGGTCTAAGTTTCGATGCTCGAGGCATTGGGAGAATCAATATTTTCTTTTTATTTGAAATTCCTTTCACGCTTAGATACTTGAAAAAAATGTTCCTGAGCGGAGTTTTTAAAACTAGATCACGTTATAAAAATTTTTAAAAACCCCAAACCGAGAGCATGGTTTATGATGATGAAACAGCTTGCGAACTTCAAAACTCGTTATTTACAGATTTTTATGCAAATTATATTCATTCACGTTATCTTGTTTTACTTCGTTTATTTGATTATTCAGTTGAATCTGTGAAATGAATAATTTTGAACAAATAAAAATAACGTTTACGCTATTCGTTTGCTAGAAGTATCAAGACTCACGTAATGATTTTATTTCTTTAGACATCATTCGAAATGAATTATCAGAATTCGTACTATTGGCATCCTTGAAATTTTTTTCCTACTGCCCTTGTTGTGTATTCACACCTATAAAAATCAGGATTAACTTTTTGCTACCTCTGTACTTAAATGGAATAATGTAAACTCTTGGAAATCTGAACGAAAACGCTAAATTTTAAAATATTTCGAACAGTGGAATTTCTTTTAAAAACATCGTACAACCCCTCATTATTTGTTCATTCTTGCTTCATTGTTCTGATTTTCATGGAACCTGGTGAGATATACAGTAGCGCTCAAAAGTATTATATTTTGATAATATGAAATTCGCAATTACTTTGATCAACCGTTTTTCTTACTTTTCTTTACATTCACTTTATTTTCGAGCAGTCGATAGTTCATTTTTAACAATTATGTAGAACATCGAATTTCCTCCAACAAATTATTGATTTTTGTAGTTTACACTAGCATGCAATTAACTCAATTACTATCTTTGTCAAAATACTTTTGAGCGAAAATAATTCTAACGCGAAGAAACCTATTTCTATATATAATTTTATGCCACCAATTCGTCTCATCCACCTTAAGATTCTACAACGAATTAAAATACTTTTCGCTTTGTCTCGAGGGTCGCAGTATAATAACCCAAATATTAATACATTAATATCATAAAGTACAAACTTTTTAAGAGTCCCCCTTTATTCGTCCCCATCCACTCTGACAAATTCTGCACCAGCTGCAGCACCGGCTTGCAGAGTACCTGGACGTTTATGTTGAAAAGAGATTAATTTCATCCCGCATTGCGTTCCGTGTGCCGAAGATCCGCCTATCGCGACTTTTTTCCGCATGAAAATGATTCCTCAACCGTGTGCGAAATAAAGAGGTTCAGAGCAAATAGCAGCTCTGGAAAGAAGAAGCGAACGTTTCTCTTAATTAATTAGTTAATTAATTGCTTAATTAATTAATTAATAACGCCGTTCGGTATCGACGTGCGTGCGTGTGTGTGTGTGTGTGTGTGTGTGTGTGTGTGTGTGTGTGTGTGCGCGTGTATGTGTGTGTGGCGTACTTTGAAAACACTTGAAAAGCGAGTAAAAAGAATAAACTAAGGGGTTATATTAATTTGGTAAACCGCGGAGCAATTCGCTCGGTTAAAGTGTGCAATTCTGAACCCTGCGGTGGCCGATCTGTAAACGAAACGTATCCTTCTCTTTCGCTTATTTATCTTTCTCGCCTTTGATTCCATTAGCTAAATTAAATCGCATTCCCACTTTGATGTCAGCATCGAGATGGATACGCAGTTATTTATCAATCTCTGGCAATACGTATATTTATACAGAAATACAGAGCAGAAACTGAAAACGCTTCGGCACAAAAGCTCCGGATAAAGTATATAATCGAGTTACTCGCGATCGAGAAATCCCTGATAATCTAATCACCGATAATTGGTGATTCGTTAAGTTTTATCTGACGTTTTTGATTCTACCTCTTACCGAAATTCCGCTCTTCGTTACACAAAAAAATTCCAAATATTCCAAGCTAAACCTGGCGAAAAATAAGGGGTAGAGAAATAGATCGAGAGAGAGAAGGAGGGTGGTTAAATAACCGGCGAGTGGTTGAAGAGGTATGGAAAATTTTTAACTTTTTGATAAATCCGACAACTCATTTAACCGACAAGCTTGAGTAAAACTTTTTTCCTCTTTTCCCCCGTGTGGCATCGCGACTTTAAAAAGTTTGTGAAACTTTTTACATTTTTTAAACAGTGTTAAATAATTTCTTGTGACGTGTTGGAAAAAAAAAAAAAACAAAGATCGTTTCTTATGAAACGGAAATTTTTATTTCCGTCAGTCTCACGTATCGGATAGGCAACATTGATCCGCTGTTTTATTTTTCATCCCAATAATTTACTAAGAATATCGTCCTTCGCTCTAACTGAAAACATTAATCCCGTCACAATACACAGCAAGCAATATCTGCAATCATAGAAGTGGATCATATCTGCGACAATTAATATGAACAAACATTTTTTTTTTAAAATTTGTAACTAATTACACTGTGCAACAAATTAAATACTTTTTTTTCCACTGGGTTTACAGTAAGCAATGATTCCTAACCTCGAAGTCAATTGACGTTTATAAATAAAATTGTCAGATCACGTCAGGATTCATGGTGAAAAGCGTAAGCGTTTATTGATCTTTTTCAAATTACATAAATAAGTGACGCAAAAATTTATTATTCGTTAAAAAAAATCTTATATTCTATCGAACGATTTGTCTTGATTTCAAATTACAATCTTAAAATAAGCTGAATAACACTTCGCAAGCAACGAAGAAATTAGCTTTTTCCACTTTTAAGAGTAAATTGACCATAAACATAACAAAACATGTTAGGCGAATTAACACAAACGCGTGGCATTTCGTACATTTATGAGTAATCTAAATGTTTTGATGACTTTTACGCACAGCAGAGTTATATTTTTATGACTGCCCTAAAAAGAAACAAATCGTTGCGAAGAATGAACAAAGTAAAATCTTACTTTTCTATGTTTTGTGCACATTTTGAGGCGTGATATATAAATGTAAATTCATTTTCTCTTGTTCACCAGGTATACCTAAAGCGAATAACTATTCGAGATATTGGTGAATTTTTTATTGTTGCATAATGTTTAACGGGCTACAAAATTTATACTTTTCATTTCTGAATTAATCATCTTAAAACGCAATGAATTTTTGTTTTTACGATTACTGTCATACGAAACTAATTTTCATTTTGTATCTGGAACTATATTTTTCGATTGTGGTAAAAAATGAAAATAATTAAGTACTGAGCGGTAACCGGAACTAAAAATTTCTTTCAGTGCAGCAAGTAAAAAATCTCCGAATTACAATGATTGCAATTTGCAGAAATTGTTTCGGATTTCGTTTGACACTCGGATATAATTCCTTGGGGAAAAAAAGGAGAAAAGAAAAAAAAAAAAAAATATGTACCAATGCCAGTGCACCAGACCTGACAATTAGGCGCAGACACCGAAGCAGAAACGTTGGGCTGGTTGTCAGACAGGTTTAATTCTCGCGTTGGTTTCCAAAGGTAGAGGGTCCGATGTCTCGGGAGAAGGAGAAGATATTCATAGAAACGGAGGGTTTCGGAGAACCAACACGTACGATCTATTCGTGGTTTCCCATAACGCCGACTGCCGACTGTAGCGAGAAAAGGAGGGAGAAAAACGGAGCGGAAGAGAGAGATTCTAGCATCCCAGAATGCACGCGTGTGCACCTCCTGCGCCATGGACGTGAAGGTAGGAAGCAATGTTTATTTTTAACCCCATGAAGTCGCAAAAAGTTTTCCTTATTTATAGAGCGACTCGGGTGCCTGCTGACTATAGCGTTCGAAGCTAAACCAGAGCTAGCTGTGCTCAACGAGTCCGATCCGAGCGTTCATCTTTGTCTCTCGGTTTCCCCTATTTCAAATTAAAACCCCTTAATCCCGATCGTCGACGTGTATTTATCACGCGGTTCGGATAAGGAGGAAAAAAATTTCGTCTCTCGTCTTCCTCGAAGAAATGATTTTGCACTGAGAGAAATTTTCAGTTCAGGGTACCGCTCGGTCCTTAACCATTTTCATTTTTTATCACAATCGAAAAATATAGTTCCAGGTAGAAAATGAAAATTAGTTTTCTAGCTGTTGCCGAAAAGTCTAGTATCCGTTACTATTCTTTCTCATCACAATCACTGTTGCTATATTTTCTTGTAAGTGTTGAGAAAATTTAACGCTCGTGCAACGATAAATTGACGTTAAAGCCTTGTTTAGATAAAAAAGTAGAGTAAACCTCATAAACTGATTTTGCGTTGCAATTGCCAAAAAAGGATAGACAATAGCGCAAAATGGTTACGTGAAGCTCGTTTTTCGTAATTCCAACGATATTCAAACAGTTTTTTTTTATCGATACTTGTTTTACTGAATTTTTCTAGTTACTATAACAAATGAAATTTTTCTCCGTGTGGCTCCCAGTCGTCGAATGCTTAAGTCTCCAATGTGATACAACATAACTTAAGGACTGATAGAGAGGTTCGGAGCAGAAAAAAGAATCACACTTATACTTTTAACGTAGATTATTGCACACCAAGAAAACCATGGACTATACAACGTGCAACATACAAGGCATGGGTTACAGTAGTATCTCTATGTCTAACTATTGTGGCTATCTGTTTGGAAGATTACTCTGTCGGTAACGGCATTTCCGACAAAGATGAACAGGACCTTACTCAATGACGAAACCTTGCTCAATGAATGGAACCTACAGCCTGAATCTAATGTAAAGATGGGAAGAGATAAATGAAACCGTTCGATTAAAACTCTGGTAACCTAATTTGCGCCAATGATAGTGAACATCAGTGAAACTTGTGTTTTATAATAAAACTGTTCCAGAGCAAATCCGATTAATATAAGCTAATCGTAAGACAATAATAATTTGATAAACCGTTTTAAAATTGGATCACAATTAAGAATTATTGAAATCTGATGTTTCTTATTCGATTTTAATGTTTTTAGGCTTATTTATTCTTTGTACCATAGAGATTTCCAGAGACTGCCTGAATTTTGTTTCTCCACTAATTGTTATATCCAGAGTGGATAAAAATGGATTTCTTTACGAACAGCGTAACAGGCAATAGACTAGAGACAAGGAAATTTAAACTTGGCGCTATTAATCCAAAATTGTGCAACGCTCATCCGCTAGGTGAGATTGAGAAGCAAACAAGTGAAAACAGTGCCAAACACTCGGCAAACAGCTTCTGATCGATGAATACAAAAATTCATTGATCTCTCCTTCCGTACTCGCTGAAGTTTTGTAAATCGACAGTTTTCTTCCATAAATGCAATATTCAGTATCAATAAAAGATTTAAGCTACGTAGTCTGTGATGAAAATCAAATTGTTAAACAAAAATTTACAAACCCTGCAGTTATTCAAAATAATTAAAAAAATTTCCCGTGGACGAACTGAACGAGAGACAATTCTATATATTGATGCGAGCTGAGTTGCCGCTATTAAACTTATATTTAGATACACTTCTAGCCAAGAATATTTAGGCTTTGGTTTTTAATCATAAAAATTTATACCTTCGATACTTATTTTATTGTTGAATGATTGATGACGGATTAGAGTGATTGTGATAAAAAATGGGCTAGAAATCTAGTTTGTAAATCATCCAACGAATTTTATTGACTTACTTGTCTATATTTGAAATAAAATCTTAGTCCTTAAGAATAAAATCCGTTACAACGGTGGAACAAATGTTTGTTGACAATTGTATTCACGCGTTATATAACTGTTCTATAATTTAAGGTTTTCAATTGTTTTTCAGACATTTAATTAAATTTAACGTTCAAACTATGAAACCTTTGAATTGTTGACATTTGAATTTGTGTTAATCGAGTTTTCTCAGAAACATTTCAATAGCACAGCATACACGCTGCTTCATTCTGCACTGTCATTTGCAAAAACAACATAACCACAGTAATTTCTTTTTTCCGATTTTTTGACTCGGCCTGTGCGACTTCACTTATCCTAAATAAAACTATCGGGAGGATTCAAGGACTACCATATCGTGCATTATCCACCAATAAAACATATTCGTTCGCACAGTACTGCAAAAGAATCGTGAATTATTCGCTTACGGTTTTGCTGACGTAATTTAACAGTCTTGTTTCCTAGATTCTAGACAACGTAAGAGGAACGAACGGTTTTGCTGAACTTGCGAAAGGCATTGTGACGCGGCAAAAGGATTCTCTCGTTGAAGTAAGAAATCTTTTTACCCATTTTATCTTCGCGACGTTTTGTAGAGTCTTGTATAAATCAACCGGATGCAACACCTCGAGCCTTGAAAATGGCGGATATGTCAAAGGGTGAGAAGGAGATCAGGAACCCTCGGCAAAAGCCGAACATGGTTTTTACGAGGATACGTGCGACCGTCCTGCAGCGTGGGATGTAGTTTTTTACTCCCTAATAAAACCCGTGTCACAGCCGTTTTTGAAGTAATGGTGTAACCCGCAGACTATCTCAAGATTTCACCTGTCCTCCTCCTCCCCCCCCTGACTTTCGGCGATATTTCCTTCCGCGTTTATTTTTTATTACGCCTTGGCATATGCGGATGGCCTGCATATCGGATATTCGATATATTCGGCGTTCAACGATGTCGAGGGGAAAATTTACCGCCTTTTTCAACCTGGGTGAAAATTCCGAGAATGAAATAGACGGTCACGGGAAAAAAACGGATCCTTTTTTTTTCTATTAAATCTCTAGGAAATCATTCAGATCTTGATTACTTAAAAATTTGAATGTCGAACGGTTTTACAATTCTCAAACATTGGGTACAACAAATAAAATTTGTATTGCACGATTTCGATCTCACGGTTCTTTTCTTTATCCTTCTTCTTTTCCCGCGAACATAAAAGTTAGATCTACCGCATTGGGTGAATTGTTCTTAGATAATTCTACTTTTTAGTACGATCACTCACAAATCCCGGAAGGCTTGTTTATGCATTTTTTTGAAAAACTGTCGTAGCTTGCGATTGAATGTGAATTGGATAATTAATCGTGAGAATGAAGTTAGTAAAGTAACCGTATCGATGTATGTTTAGAAAAAATCGTTACTTTGCACATTGAGGATTTTTAATACATAATTTCTGCCCTGATGTTTCGTTACGTTAACATAACTAACTTCAGCCTCTTAATTAATCAACAAATGCAACTTTCTGGAGGTAAGATAAACTTTCCTCAACAGGCAACAGAGTATAATTGGTCAGAGTAATTTGCCTAATCAAATTATATTAAAATTATATACAATGTAATGCAACATGGATAAGACGAACAGAGTGATTTCGGGATGGCAAATCCCTGATTTAGATCGGCTGACGAGTAATTTTGTGCTGATGAATGAGCTGCTACGAGAGCGTGTCGGTTACACGAACACAAACGCATACGTATGTGCTGTGTACGTATATGTACGAAAATACCTTATAACCACCCCCGCATTCTAAAATCTCGGCTCCTAAATTTCAGGCCCCTAACCGATATCCTCCAGCGAAATTATGACCTCATTCTCGTTTACTTTCGATTTAAATGGAAATCAGTGTCGGTGTGAAAAATGTCTAAGTAAACATCCGCAGGCTGGAATCACGCGAAGTCTATACGTTTTCATAAATTTTCACTTCCCTCAATTTTACAGTCCGTATCTGACTAATAATAAGTTATGCGGTTTTTAGATACTTATCAACGAACTCGTGATGCGAATTTTCATTTTAATTGGACAGAAAAATTGCAGACTCGATGTAACCGTGAATTGACAATGGCGATCAAAAAGCTCATCATTGTGATTTTTACGAGCCGAATATCTCGATCAATCGATAAATCGTCGCTTTAAGCAATGGTCACTGGGGTAAAAATGATCGTGGCATCGATTAACCGAGTCCGAAAATATAATCGGATACAACTCGATTGAATCGGTGAAAATTAATCGATCGATCGAATATTACGTATTTTTTTTGAAACCGTGCATATGAAACCGAAATTTCCTAAATTACAACATGTAGTCTCAATAACAGAAAAGTTTTTTGACGATTTGTTGTTTCATTCAAAACGTTTTTCAATTTCAGTTGAAAATATTCATTTATCTTTCACTTACTGTATCAAATAGTTACTTAGTAAGTGAGACAATAATAATAATTGATATTTTACACATACACTGATATTATATTGCATCGTTACACTGGGAAAAATTTTATTTGTTATAGTAACTGGAAAAATTCAGTAAAACAAGTATCGTTGAAAAAACTGTTCGAATATTGTTGGAATTATGAAAAACGAGGTACGCGTAACCATTTTACGCTATTGTCGATCGTTTTTTGGCAATTGCAACGCAAAATCAGTTTGTTCGGTTTACTCTACTTTTTTAGTTAAACAAGGCGCTAACATCAATTTATTGTTGCACGAGCATTAAATTTTCGCATCAGTTATAAGAAAATATAGCAACGGTGATCGTAATGAGAAAGGATAGTAACGGATACCAGACTTTCTGGTAACAGCTAGAAAACTAATTTTCATTTTGTAGCTAGAATTATGTTTTTCGATTGCTGTTACTTTCGAAAAATGAAACTAGTTAAGGACTGAGCGGTAACCGTAACTAAAAATTTCTCTCAGCGTAAAAAAAAAAAAACAAGAGCAGATTCTCTGGGAGAGTAATTGATTTAATCGAAAATCGATTATTTTCTAACATTCTTAAATTCGCTTATTGCAAAAATCGCGCGGTCAGTGATGCGAATCAACGGTTCAAACCCGGCAAGGTACGCGTGTAAATTTAACTTCTCAAGTGTTTTTGACCGAAGCGCAATAATTCCGTCTAGCATGACGGTGCGGACCAGTGATCACTGACTGAAACGAGTACACGAGTTAAATCGATTGTTCAATTATCCTCATAAACTCCGCGGTAGGCGACTTTGAATTCGGCGGACAAATCGCCGATTAGAGTTTCATTGAGACGAGTCTCCGTTTTATCGGTCTGTTGAATTTCACAAGTTATATTCTGTTCATTGTATCGCGTAATATGACTGTCAATTTTCAGAGATTACTTCTTCCATCAGTTTACAAATTTGCAAGTACCGCAATTTCGACCGATTCATTTTACCGGAATTTGGGAGCCAGATTTTTTGAGATAAAACAAAGTTCTAAACGAACTGTGTGAATGTTTTTGCCAATATACGATATCACGAATTGTATTTTTATTAATCCTTTCAGAGGCGCCGTTGCATATATTTAACAGCAGATTATTTTTAATTTTTCCAGCACACGAGTACGTTTTAGTATCCTCACTTTTGTAATGTAATATGTGTTTCGACTTCAGAGTCTCACAGTAATTTGTTAATAAACAATCAATGCGGTAAAAATACTATATCTTAAGAAGAAAATCGGGTTTGAAGACAGTTTTCATTGGACTGAAACCACATTTTATGTACTCAGGTTTTCAAGATCGTTGATTACGAATCGGATATGAAAGTGAGTAAAAGTGCATTCCCCTTGAAATTTCGACAGGGTGGCAACAATTTTGTTCAAATAAAATTCCATGACTTATACCGTAAAAAAATTCAGAATTCGCTGACGTTTTTCCACGAAACTTAGGTAATATTGGCAAGCTTTTATGACAAAAAGCTCCAGTTGTTGTGAACCTTGAATATGTAAATTTAATCTAAAAAGCACGTACTATTGATTCGTTGCACACAAATAATCAGAAATTGAATAATACCATTTCCGAAAGTTAGTTTAACTAAATTTATGAAGCATAGCTGAAGTTTGACTACGATTTATGAAAAAAAGGACGTTTTTTTCTATGGTCCGTTATAATTCCCTAATTTTTCGCGATAGACGAAATTCCCTGACCAATAGAGACTCGAGTTTTGTAGTCAAGGCTTCTTTTGTATTCGCCATGCTTCTAAGATATCGGATATTGGAATGGTAAGAAAATACCCTTGTACATCATTTTTGAGGTTAATTGAATCCATCTCTATGACAGACAAAGGATTCCGAATGGAATAATTGAAACAGGTAAAGACAAATGTTTCTTCCGTGTATTTTATCGCCAGTCAAAATTTTATTTCAATCAAATAAGTTTGAAGTTTGAGAAACATGCCATTTCAA
Source organism: Neodiprion lecontei (assembly GCF_021901455.1). Taxonomy (NCBI): domain Eukaryota; kingdom Metazoa; phylum Arthropoda; class Insecta; order Hymenoptera; family Diprionidae; genus Neodiprion; species Neodiprion lecontei. The sequence continues at coordinate 8,530,792 of NC_060263.1, forward strand.
TTTACGAAATTCCAATCGTTGAACGGTTTTTCATAAAAAAAAAAAATGATCGTAAACAGAGTCATTTGAAGATGCTCCAAAATTTTCTAGCTGATCATCGCCTAGCTCGAATGTCTTTGTACATTGTACATGACATTCATGGGCATCTCTGAACGCAAGAGGCAGAACCGAGTCTTTTGGCTTGCCCAGAGTATACGTATATCGTAGTTGCAAAATTTACCCCAGCACTGGAGGCTGGTAGGGATAATTGAGTTTTTGTACCTCGAGCGTGAACCGGCAAAGTTAACCGCAAATTTGGTCTATTGTAGGAGACAACTGCCTGCAGTCACTGCCGCTCTTGGTAATATAGGACTCCGGGAAAAAGACACAAGGCTGCAAAACGCAGCAATTAGACTCGCAATTACGACAGAATCGTCGAGCAATCATGGTAATTACTCGGTAGTATGTAAATTGCACCGTGTCCTTTACCTACCCCAGGAACATCGAGGTTCCACCCTTCGCCCAACCCCTAATCGTGCTTTCGGATACTCTATATTAGATTCCTCGAATCAAAATCTGCAAGAACCCTCGAGATACGCCAGCTGCTGTCGCCTTGTCAGGAGGCAACTATACGTGTATGCTAATTATACTATTGGGGCAATAACGTGTATCGAGTGTACAGTCGGATCAAAGATTCATTGAATCTTTAACACGCTCGCACGAATGTTGTAGAAAAAATGAGGATCAAGTTTGTAACGTTGGATTAACAAAGTATTGACGGAAATAATCACTATTTTGCAATTTTGTTGTAACTCTGAAGTCGCTAAGTTTTTGAAATATCATTTTTTTGTTTTCTTTCGCCTTGTTATAATTTACCAGATTTCAGATATTCCGAAAACTGCAGAATAAGGATTTTTCCGAAACGCAAAACGTCACTAACTTTAGCTACATTCAAAAGAAAAGGAACTGAATATGTCACAGTAAAGACTGATTTTGAAAAATATCATCCAATTTCATTTGACAATAACCTGCAGTTTCATTATACTGAACTAAGTGACGTTTGAAATTTTTGTAACATTAGTTTTCAATCGAAATGAGCAGCGTTTAATGAAAATGGAATGAAAATAAATCATCTAAAATTGTAAAAATTTAAATTAAATCGTCAAACTTTAGTAGCTACTTCGAATCCATTATTACATTACGAGTCTTTGATCTTCGAAAATTTTTCGACAGACTGTACACGCGATACACACTTAATCTACTCGATGTCAATCACAGCCAAGGAATGATGTAGGTGGGTGTAGGTACACGAGATAATTCGCAAACGTGGTAAATGAAGCTGGCCGAAGAATAGAGACAGAGGATGAAAAGGGGGGGGCATTATAAGCTGGAGTAGAGTACGAGAACAAAGGACGTGGTACCGTTTTCCATCGACACCGATGAATATTCATAACGTGCTCTCACCGATCTCCATATCGCGTATGCTATATTTTTCCTCCCTTCTGCCGGTGTGTCGTTACCCACTCTATTTTTTACCCCATTCCCCATAGGGATCTTCGGTTAACAGGTTGTCCTTTCAAGAAACACTAACTGGAAAGACCTGAACCAGTCAAATCCAGGAAACACTTAACGTCCCTGTTGGAGGGTTGAGGAAATTTGGATCCCTACCTGGCTAATTCAAACGCATAGACGTCGATGTTTAAATTACGTTTCAAGATGTTACACCTATTTTTTTAACCCATAGAGATAGGCGAGATTTGTACGGGGTGGCGGATCGAATATTTCAACGTCAAGAAGTTCTCGGCTAAGTTATTAGGAATCTGAGGATCCTTGATACCAGCCGTCACATTTGCACTTTGAACGTATCTATAACTGTGCGAGATAACTTCTCACAGGTCCCTTTCATGTAATTATACCTCAAAAGGCGTGCAATCATCCGAATTAATAAGACTTGGACATTGGAAGATGTCTTTAATCAATAGCTGCACCCATCGCTTAAATCGAAATTGCACATCGAACATGTTTTCGGAATTCCATATTAGTGCCGATGAATTCAGGACCAAATTGACAATGTATATAATTTGCATACATTTCAACACTTTCATAAACCGTGATAAGAAAACGTAACGAAAGCATAATTTTTCATCAAGTTTTTACCCTCTGTGTTCGGTTGAAATCTAATCTGCAAAGAGTATCGTTGGAAATTACATCCCACCATTATCAAGAATTCCTTTATTCATACTTTCGTGTTCATTCCTTTTTTGCAGATTTTTTTTTTGTTTTTTCTTCAGACCCTGTACGGCGAGTTTGTGTAAAAATTCTGTATTGTACTTGGCATTCGGGTCGCCTTTTTGACTTGACTACAGTTTGATATTTTATCCGCGATTCGCTCCGGCCAGAGCAAAATATCCTCAAAAATGAGATAGTGCAACTTTTTGTAAAATTGCATCCTCTTAAAAATGTATCTTATATTTGTTTCTCTTGATTTTCAATTATATTTCCACATTCGTTAAACGATCGTGACAAGATCTTTTTAGGAAAACGTTATCACCTGAATCTCACGTGAATCTCATCGAGAAGTGACAGAGATGCTTTATCGTAAAAAGCCACCATGGTTTCTTGATCAGGATTTCAATATTTTCCAAGACTCTCTTACCAAATGTTGACGTGCAAGGTGCAATTTTTTAGTTATGCTTCATTCGTGCGTCTTGATTCACGTCCGCTGTATACAAAGAATGGCTATAAAGTATGAGGTATACCCTATGATCGGGTCACTTTTTTGATTAACCGGTTGACTGGCGATGAATCACGTAGGTATAATGTACAGAAAGAAAAAGTGCCAATTGGTAATGGATGATACACGTACATTTTTTAATAACTCTCATATTTCTCGTTGAATTTGGACGAAAATTGGTACACTGCCGTTTTGGGAGTCACTGTATCTAAATTTGAAAGCAGAATTAAAAAATTCAATATCAGGGATTCAAAATGGTGGCTTCAAATGCTGGTAATTAAGACTAGGCCTCAGCACCATTGCATCAAAAAGTCAAGAAGTGCAACAAGTCTTTCAATAATCTTTGCTCGGGGGTTTTTGGAAAACTTGAAAAACGGGGGATCCAAAATGGTGACGACAATACTTGGAACCCCTATATATATCTACACCAAATTTCGAATTTGAAAATAACAAGAAAATTCATAACAAAACCGAAAATCTACCCCGACTCACCCCTGCTTGTACCCTCACGGAGTAGCGCATTCAAAAAATAAGTTCTGAGGTGAAATCAGGTACCAAAGATACCGTATACTAATTTTGGTTTAATTTAATTGGTTGTATGTGACTACCAATTTTGATACGAACTGGAAAAGCTGGTACCAGTCAAACGTTCCAGTTGATCAGGATTTATGACCGGCTGGCTGGGAGTTTGAAAATATTCATCACCGAGCATATCGGACGTTATGAATGTGTGTGAAAAAAAAATGGGAAATACCAAAGGTTAGAGGGTCTACCTAAGCTCTAGAGCTGGGCCGAAGATCTCAACGAATTCGAATAAAGGCAGCGGATCAATGTGCCCGATGTTCCTGAGTGGTGAACGGTCGATGTTTACGTACACTAAAGTAGGCAGGCAGACAGACGCATAGAGACTACGCCCACGCGTCTCGTCTATATTCAAAATTACAGTAGGGTAGGAGTGGGGGGGGGGGGGGGGGGGAGAGAAATAAGCCAGGAGTGTGGAGAGGAGGGTAATTGATGATAGGCTCATACCGTCACGCGCACCGCGTCCGCACTGAACCTGTTAATCAAACGGTTTACGTGCCCCAAGTCTACCTCACATACCATACGCAGATACACGCATGATGGCGGAGTTCAGGACGCATCCGAGACCTCGCAGGGGGCATATACCCTATGGTAATGTATGGCGAGGAGTAGGAAGCTGTCTGAAATCATTGTCATACGCCATCGGATCCTGTGATCGAACATCCGACATTCCTGATGCAACCCCCCGACCCTCGACCCAGGGCTTCAATATCACATGCGCACGACCCCCGGTACATACCTGCATATTCACGTCACTCTCGCGATTAGCGATAGAGCCGTGAGGAGCACTCTGCAGTCTTGAAATTTTCAATAACATCTCACCCGGCAACCCGATTCGCTAACCTAACCAAACCTAACGTAACCCAACCTAACCTTAAAAATTTTCAACAATATCTCATCCGTCAACCCGGTTTGCCGAACTAACCTAACACAACCAAACCTATCATAACCTAACCAAATCTAACATAAGTCAAACCCAACCTTGAAATTTTCAATAATATCTCAGCCGGAAAACCTGTTCGCTTACCTAACCTAACCTAACATTTGGAAGGAAATCAGAAAAAATTCTCGAAAACTAACCTAACCTAACCCAAAATTTGGAAGGAAATCAGGAAAAATGCTCGAAACCTAACCTAACCCAATCCAAAATTTGAAAGGAAATCAGGAAAAATGCTCGAAACCTAACGTAACCCAACCGAAACTTGATATTTGCAATAATCTCGTACCCGACAACCCGGTTCGCTAACCTAACCCTACCTAACCCAACATTTGGAAGGAAATCAGAAAAAATTCTTGAAACCCAACCTAACCGAACCCAAAATTTGAAAGGAAATCAGAAAAAATGCTCGAAACCTAACCTAACGTAACCCAACATTTGACACGATATCAGGAAAAATGCTTGCAACCTAACGTAACCCAACCGAACCTTGATATTTGCAACAATCTCGCACCCGACAACCCGGTTCGGTAACCTAACCTAACCTAACCCAACATTTGGAAGGAAATCTGGAAAAATGCTGATTACCCAACCTAACACAACCGAACCTTGTAATTTTTTAATAATATCGCACCTCCTTTGAATGGATTGTCAGTCTACGGGATTGAGAGGGTGGTCAGAACGTCATTGGACCAATAAAGCTATCACTTAGCTTTTTTCTCTTCAGTCCTCCATCGATTGAACAAAGGAAATTTTCAATCCTGCCAGAATCTCAGACGTTTCAAGCATTCACTTTGGATCAAGCGACACTTATTGGTCCGATTTCGACAGCGTTTATCGTGTTTCACCTCCTCGTAAGGGGTCCAATTTTTTCAAGTTATCCAAATTTGAAACGGCAAAGGTTAAGAAGAATCCCAGATGCAGCTGAACGTTAATAAATCAGAACCAAGGCACTTCTAATATAACGAACGCCGGCTTTGATATTACTTTCTATTAACTTGTACACATCGTGCGATAATTAAAGTGCCGGAGGAGAGGGTGAAATTCCCCGATCCCTTGATCCACGTTAAATTGCTTGCTTATTTCTGGTTTCATCTTCAATCCAAACAAAATCTCCCAACAATAATACCAGAACACAAAATGAATAAAGAATGACGAAACGTAAAACGAGGTAAAAGACTCCGAGCGTTGAATGCGATTAATTATTCAGCCCATGCGGAGTTTTTATTCAAACGACATCGTTGATTACGTTTAGAAAACGTGTCCTCCGAAACTTGACACCCAACGATAAATCAGTCACATCAAGAGATGTTTCGTTTCATGAAACGTGTAATTTTTTTTACCCGATACTGGTATTTCAAAAAAAAAAACTTGTTGTCTTCCGTACAGTTGCAGTTGGTTCAACTTTCTGACATGTAAGTTTCACCGCATTCGTTCGTATAGAATTCCGAACTTTCAATCCTGTCCAATTCGTGCTGCTTTCTCTTCAATCGCGAAAAGTCCAAGCTCCGCTGAAAATACCGCAGGCAAGAAAAAACGTTGGTGTCAAAAATGACAAACGCAATTGTCACGATAACTTAAATTAAAAAAACGTAATTTTCAGTGCGACCAAGCTGCAGGAATAGCCAAACAGGTGAATCGGAAAACGATCGATTTCGGCGATGTGAATATACGTGATGTTGATACTTGGAAATTGAGGACGTGTAAAATCCAGGCATTTTCCACCGAATTAAACGTCGACGAGATGCAAAGTACCCGCAGCGACACGAGGGTGCTAATTATTAGGAATATTGAATAACGTCGAGCTTTTCATCTCTCGCCGTTGAAAGTTTACCGAGTAAACGTATATACGTAATATCACACCTGATTCTACGATGTGCTAAAACCGTACGCGTTAGTCGGTAGGAAAAAGGAAAAATCGGAAATAAAACAACCCCGTGAAACTGTGCACGCTTTTTACCGTACACCGAGTAAGTTTAAATATACCGGCGCGTGACGACGAATCGTACTCAAACCTGTACATGAATTATGTCTGTCAGATTGTGAAACACTCTTTGCGCCTCGGCTTAAAGTATCAGTGTTAAGTGTCATTTTTACCTTGTCCGCATTACTCTGACTCCCGAATTGAAAACTTTTATTGCGGGCAAGTTGACGGAGGGAGAATAATTCGTAGGAAAAAAACAAACAAACTGAAAAGAAAAAGAGTTCGACAGAGAAAGAGAGAGAGAGAGAGAGAGAAACGGAACGGTCAATTCGTTGTCAGACAGATGTTTTACTCTTATGTAATCTTGACACGGAGATAAAAATTCAATTACCTCAAAAATTCTCGACTCAACAGAGGAAGTTGAAATGAAGCACTTTATCTCAAAGCTGGCGACAGAAGTAAATACAAAATATAATAACGGCGTGTAATAAAATTTTTCCATGTCAGAACAAGTTTCGTTTATCCAACATCCTGGCCATATTTCATTCGGAGGCTGACGCAAATGGAACAGTCGAGTCAAATTGAACAGTCAGTCATACCATCGGTTTAACAATTCTACCGGGTCAAATAACTAGATCTTCTCTTTATACCCGCGAATAAAAGGCTCTTGATTCAGTGCAAACATGGAATAATTGTTGTCAAGTGTATCTACTGCGTTACACCTTTGTAATAAATTACTCTTCTTCACCTTTGGTGATATAAGACGAGTATTGTTTTCGGTCGGAATTCACTTTTTCTTATTTCGATGAATCTTTGTGTTTTCGAAGAACATTTTTCTTTTTTTTTTTGAATGTTGGTCTGTCGGTTTGTGCGATAAACTACCGCAATGATCTAGGAAATGACTGGATGAAAACAAAATTTGAAACATGCAAGATTTAGCAACGAAATGATGGGCATGAAATACTGTGATTGTGTCCGCTTTAATTTGAACTTCCGATTCTACCGGAAATAAATCGATTTTCAATGTTTTACCGATAAGCGTGTTATACTTTTTCCTCCTTATTACTTGTTACAAATAAACTATATTGTACCTGACACGCGAAAGAAAAGTAAAACGGAGTTTTGTGTACACGTGTTACGTCATAGTCAGAAAGAAGTGGCCAAAAAAGCACTCGACTCTTCTTCATCGGATTTCGAAACCTGCTAAAGTCCGACTAATTTCTACAAAGAGAATTCGAAATTCGCCCTCGAGTTGCCAAAGGAATTTGATCTCACTGGGAGTAATTTAAAACGACTACCTTTGAATGTCACGATTTGAATTTGGGAGATCTTAGCCTGAACTCTCGTGATTTTGAAGATACATATCTCAGAACGCAAAACTGGTTCATATTTTTTTTTTTACACTTTACTAATGCATGGGTCTTTTACGGAGTGCCCGAGAGCAGAAAAAACACATCACCCTAAGATTCGAGTTTGTGAGCACAATATCTTTAAGTTACGTACATTAAAAGTTCGGTAGAGTTGAAAGTTTTATTTCTCAAATTGCCCAGTTATTTGGTTGGATTGGTTCATATGAACATGATCATTTTCTTTTTTCGACCGATGAAATTTATGTACGATCAAAGGATCGAGGTACAAGAATATCATCGGCATAAACTGCACATGGGATTCTAGCATTTCCGGAGCGTCCGTTTTTCCAAATCTGCAATAGTGCAGAAAAACATAACGAAATACATAACAACATTTTTGAGCTCTTATAGAAAATTCAGTTTCCGTTACAGTATTTTCGACAAAGGCACGAAGTTTTGACTATTCGGTATTTTCACAATTCAATATTTTGCCCCTCGTAATCTAGGCCAATCTCACGATGAAAAAAAAAAAAAATGTCCGTATAAAATTATTTGTATATTTTTGCCTTCTCAATTTTTTTTTTCTATATTCATCTCGCCGTATTTATGTTATTTCTACGTTTTCAACTGTCGGTAGTTTAACCGTCGGGATTTTTTCCCGTCGACTTTTTTGTTTTTTCACACTTTTGTATCCCACCTCAATTCTTTGTCGTTATGAAAACTCCATTTTCAACAAGGGCTAAACAATATTCCTGGATTTCGCTACCTTATTCGACATTTTTTTCAGATTTCAACAAACAACTGCTTTGAAAATAGCAAATTAAATGATAAATATCTGAGATAGAGAATGCCGAAAAAGATTGAGAAATAAATCGCCCTGTATTTTTTGATTAGTACTTTTATGCAAAATATTCCGTGGCAAATCTAAAATCTGAACTTCCGATCTTGATCGATCCCTTGAGGAATGCCTCATATACGCAATACCGAGACACAGTATAACTACTGTCGTAAATTTATAAACGATACCAAAAATCCTGGAGCTTGCTAACTCACGCTTATACCAAAAAATTCTGGTTAAAATTTCGTAGGAATATCTCGAGTTTCTGTCTTTTATCTAATAACCGCGACTCCATGTACAATAAATCAAGTTTCAACGAAACGCGTTGTGAAATTAAGTATGCACATTATTTCAGTATGTCGTACATGCACAATAATAAAGTATAGTTTATCTCGACACTAGGTATATTCTAATTGTGGAAATAAGTATAATTTACGTCCCCCGCAGAACGAAATGAATCCGATGTTGTATAATTTTTCAGAGCAAAAGCATCGTTGTATACATATAATTCAGGCTCGAGAAATGAACGCTATGGTTTTTCACGTGACGCAATTATTTCAGATAGCCTGCGAAACTAGGATGTTAGCATAGTGTATACCGGAACAATCTCTTGAAACTTGAAAATCAACTGCGCATGAGCGAGTTTTATCGGCTGTTCATCGCAGGCTAGCCATCCCGAGTTTCAGCTGTCAAACTATTTCTAGCGGCGATGTAGTTGACACGAAATTTCGAGGTTAGAATCGCAAATAATCAAGGCAGTGACTCGGAAAGGTTTGGGAAGCATTTGTCATCGGGTCGGCAAGTCGATTCTTCAAAGTACGATCGGAATTTAATGCTTATGCTCATTGAAAATTCAAACGTACAAATTTTGCGTACGTTGGCTCGCCTGAATCGCAGTCAAGAACATAGCTGCGAGAAGATTTCGCCGACCAATGATATTGAATTATTTGGCGCATGCGCGGTTGATTTTTACAAGCTTCGAGAGATTCCGGCATATAATATTATATCTATAAAAAATGGCAAACAATCGTTGCATGCTTTTATTACTCATGTTCCTACTCGTGCAGCAGAACCGTATCGAAAAGCAGAGTTCGGTGATGTTTTCCAGCGTGACGAGAGACGAAGCGAACCAATATCAAGTAAATGATAAAAAAAAAAGAAAATAAATAAAACAAACCAAAATAATTGATCGAAGAAACCAAGTAAAAAAATTACATCCAACAAAGTTCGTCCAGCTGCGACTTAGCGAAAGGCGTCCGTGTGCGTACATCGATTTTACCGAAAAGAGGAACGACGCGGCTTCGGAAATACCGTCAATTACACCATTTCCCCCTTCATTAGTCAAGCATTCGAAAGAGCACTTCGACGAATCAGCTGAGGCACGCCGTGGGGAACGGATGGCAATATATCATTTCGGCTAAGCTTCGACCCTCGGTGCCAATCGGGAGTTCAATGCAATTACCTACCTTCCTTCACCCCGTTCCGTTTCTTCTCTTTCGGGTTCTGCTTGTTCGGTTGTTGTTTATCCTGTATTTTTATTTTCCGAAATCGCACCTCGCGAGTCAACTTTCATCTGAATTTTATATATATATATGTGTGTATATATATATGTGTGTGTATACTCAACGGAGCGGCACGGCCATCAAGCAATACGACACCGGATAATGAAAATCGTGCGAAGATATAAACGCTTCCTGCTTTGAATTTCGGTAAATATGACACACGGGTCGTAATGACGGAGTTTCCGGTTGTTAAAGCACGTCGCGTCAATCCCGTGACCAATTTAGTTTGAAAATATAATTTCATATGACTGCAGACGTGAAATGGGGTGATGAACTTGAAAGTATCTGTAGGACGTTAAATTAGATAAACAATCAGGAAAATGCAGATAAAGACTTTGATTGTTTTTCTTTCTAAAAATTCTTAACATTCGATGAAAAAAGTCAAACATTAACATTTGGTCATTTGTTTTTAGTAAAATTTTTTCATTCCATCTTATACCGAAGCTTCTCGCTCTCTCCGCTCGAACATTAATTTTTGCATTATGAGTACTTTTTCTTTTTCACTCATCCTTTAATCCGATAACCTGGCATCAGGGATTGTTTTGCATATGAATATTTTAATCATATCTGACCACAGGTGTCAGGCAAATTATTGCAAACGTCACTCTGCCGTGAGCTTGAGTCGGACAGACGGATGATTGAATATATCTGATTTACCTTCTGCAGGCGTTGGAAACTGATCTCTCGGCGATGAGAGAGACGGTAAAGTTCTTACGGATGACAATAAAAAGAAAACACAGAAAACACGCGGCTTTAGCTTGGCCGTGAGCCAGCCGTCGAACTTCCCGTTTTTACACTGCAGGATCCAAGTTCACAGCAAAAAAAAAAATATCGACATCGAATCGAACTTCGAACAAAAAATTCAGATTTGTGATTAATGATTTGAAAGCCTTCAGGTATAATATTGCATAAAGAGATGAAGATTTTTTTTTATTTTAAACCACTATAATAGATCCTCTATTGCAAATTCTAGAAGTCTTTCCTCAGATTTGTCATCAGCCACCCAAAAAACTTTCGAGTATCAATTTTTAGTAAAATCCATATGCTTTTAGTTTATTTTTCAGCATATTGAATATGCCAAATTTAAGTTGTGCAAATCAGACTTTAGATTTGTGATAAGCGACCTGAAAAAGCTTACGGTACCAATTTTCATTTAAATACATTCATCCATTATCAAGATATCATCCTTTTCATTTTATCTTCCAGAATTTTGGTATTTAAATAATTCGAAAACTACTGAACCGATCAAAGTCAAAATCTAAAAAGTTTTAATTTTGGAAAAGCCACGTCGATTGAGACCAAATTCATTGAAATCCGGTAACTTTTTCTCGATATATCGTTGAACAAAAAAATTGATCGCACCCACGAAAACGTTGATCCGAAAATGGTCGGAGATGATTCTCTAGATCTTGAAACGTCAAGATCTAGTGAAAACTCAGCCTTTTAATAAAATTAATAAAATTAACAAAATAATTTCGAAGTAAAGATTTTCGACAAATTACTAATGTAATATGCATCGTTTGTCTTCTAATCACTTTTTCCAAATGAACTGTATTTGGCTATTACGCAATTCCGAAAAAGTATTCTACGAGCATTAGCTCAAGGATAATGCGTAAAACCTCGTGCAAAAATTTTTCACTATTTTTCAGAAACAATACAGACAAAGATCTTTATATTTTACGAACATCTTAAGAATATCATAACCCATTTAGATAGTTTTTCATTGTGTTGTCTACATTTTTTGTGAATGATTTTTGAATAACATGAGACGCTTGATTACATTCCAAGTTTCTTCTCCAACCTCCTCAATTTTCGGAGTGATTACAATAACTTCCTTTTTTCTCTGAAGATAGAGAAACGTAGTTAAAAATTGGAATATCTTGTCTGTATGAAAATCGACAAGGACTTAAAAGAGAAAAATTCTGCCATGCAGTCAGTGGTTTTTATAAGAGTAGCTTAAAATGTTGCAGAAATCAAAACGCCATCCGTATTTCAGTTTTTATACTCATTCACTCTAACGATGCATCTGTACCACGTGATTGCGGTGTCACCTCTGTGAAGGAAACTTTTTTCACGGCAGGACAGTAATGGATAGGCAGTTTCCGCAGTTAATACCGCAATGTATCGTACATATATGTGACTATTCGTGCCTGAGTTGCGATCAATTTTTGTAATTAAATTGCGGTTGAATGCATTACGGATACTCTCTTCGTACGGTGCGGTTTATAGGTGAAACGTTTTATACAGAGTAGAGCGAACGGAAAAAGTGAGCTTGAAAGGATTAACGAATAAAAGCTCGACCATGACGGGATTGAAGAATTTTGATATTTAATTATTCTCCATTTTTTCCAATTATTCGACCTGCTGACGCACATTTTTTGTCAGGGAAATCAGAGAAACGGTTAAAATGAATTATCTATGATGATTTGAGATCTGATTCCAGTTCGCACAGCTGCAAGTGTGATTTTAAAAATAAAAATACAGTTGACGGGTCGGTAAAGAATCGTACGGTTTCGGGCAGGTCCGGAAACCATCGGAAAGGGTCGGAAAAAATTCGGAAAGGTTCGGTCGGGTCCGAAAACGATCGAAACGGGACGGAAAAAAAATCGGACGGGTTCGGATGGGTTCGGAAACGGTCGAAACGGATCGAAAGAGGCTCTTTTATAACGTTTAACTTTTTGACAGAGCCGGAAAGGTTTCCGAAGGTCAATTCAATCTTCAGATTCAACGTGTTTTAGACTTTCCGTACACTTGTCACACTTTCCATGCGACCTTTCGAAGTTTTAAACATAACGAATCATGACGAATTTGAAGAAAAAAATTGTAATATTAGTCAAGGTTTATTTTCCATTCGTCAAAGGGTGAAACCCGAGACTTCGTTTGACTACGTTCGTCAAATTTTGTACATACAATCGGTAATAAGATTCTAAGAATGATGATAATAGCTTCAAATTACTTCCCGTTACTGCAGTGTCGCCTGAGTGATTCAAGTAACTACATTACTTTGCGAAATTGAAATAAATAAAGAACGAATTGATGGATATTGACTGATTTTACTGAAATTAAACTGAATTCATGAGACTCTGTTAAATGAATCGGACTAATCAATAGTATACTACAACGATCAACAGTGGTTTTGTTGCTCTTGACATTCGAGTGGTTTCAGTAAAATTTGATACCAATGACCTTAGGAATAAGCGTAGTTTCTCGAAATTGGCTCTAGTTATTTATTTTATCGACATTTTCATATATGACTCAAGAAAGAAATACTTATATGAAAAAATCAATTTCTTTTTAATATCTAAAGTTTACCAATAATATAAAATACAAAAAAAAAAAAAATAGGTCCATGTACTTATGTTGGCGCGTGAGAAGTTATACTTCTTTGGCATCATTAAACAAGCCTTGCCGAATTTTTACACATTTCCGCATTTGTTTTACCCATCTTGAAAACTGGAATGGAAATTGAATAAATAATTTATAAATAATAATACATGCGGACAGTTAACCTCAATTATATTGGAGCACTTGAAAAAGTATATAAGCACAATTTTTTTCACCAATATTTACGAATAATAAACAATATTAATCAAAATATTCAAATTAAATCACTACTGAATATAATTTATTAGCACATGTATAATTCGCACTTGTATGAAACTAAAACACGTGTTGTAAATATAGAAACTAGAAACATGTGGATAAATATTACAAGTATGAAAACAGTGATCAGAGCCGACGAGCGTGCCAACATGCGCGACTAATAGAGGTTCTATTTCTATTTTGTTGGTAGCTATGAGCGGTTTAGCGGGCAGCTTTAACCTGTTACTTTTGTGTTACAGTGATTCGCGCCTATCTTAAAATTTCACTCTCAACCCGCCTAAAGAAGTATAATTTGAAAAATAATTATTTGTCACCCTGATTTTTTCCGTGAATTTTCATGTTCAAGACATTACAATAACATAAAAATTAGAGCCAATTCAGTATAACGATAATTTTATTCGTAAATTCTACGTTCTCAAACAGTAAAATTCACGTAAAATATCAGGACAACAAGAAATTTTTTTTTTTGTCCAGCTGTGCTTCCTAATCGTAAAAGAATTCGACTTTAATTCAAATAGGCTTTAAAAATCGATCGTATACCTGATTTCCAAGAACGTTCACGAAGTAAAAAGTCAATTTAACGGTGCTTGCTTCACGTTCGCATCTAGAATTGTTTATAGCATAGTTCTATTTGGAAGCCGTGCATTTCCCGGACACGAGCAAACCTGAATACGAGAGGTCCGGATATTCATTGTAGCGAACTTTAACAGGGGGTCAAAAATTTTCTCCAAATTCTACGTCACGTCCCAGGACTCAATTCCAACGGTTGCCTGAGGGAGCCACACGTCCTGCGATCAAATTCAACCGTGTCGTTATAAGAGGAGGTAATACTCGTAGCAGTCCTACGTGTGTAATAGGGCTTCGATACTTCGCGTCGCGCGTCGGTGGGAAAGGAATGAACCAATGGGCAATCCCTTCGCTCAACTTCGTCCCCGCCCTTATGGCTGCAGGGTAAAACCGGGAGCGAAAAGGGCCACATTGAACATCAATTTCTTCCTAGCTGCAAATACACGCCCGGGGACTTTCACGTACATCCACCTTGTTTCCTTCTTGACGATTTTACCTCCAAGGGCTTAACGCACTTCCACCAACGACGATCGCCGATCCTTTTCTTCCGTAATCCAAATAACCTCTCTCTCTCTCTCTCTCTCTCTCTCTAGAATCTACCCTAACGCCTTTTCAAGTCAATCTTTTTTCACGTGCCTATTGTTCTTAATCGTCGGGATGCGCAATTTTCGTTCCGATTATCCGAAGATGCTGTCGTCATTTTTTCATCTCAGCTCCACGAATGACTTATGAATTTTATAATAATGTCATCTTCACGATTGCCGGGAAATTGTAGTTTTCTGTTTTTTTCTTTTTTTTACCACTTTGAAATATACCCCCGTAAAATTTCAAATCAAATACCGTTCATCCCAGAAACAGAAAAAAGTTATCTCATCCGTGATTATTTATAACTGAAACGACAATCAATATTTTTAATACTTTCAATTACTTGTTTCAAAGTTGAATCATGAGCCAATATCTAAATACAAAACAATGCGATTGTGTTGGATCGGTATAAGTTTTCCAGTAAATATGTTGGAACGTTGTGAGTAAAGTGTGAAGAAAAAATGTTCGATTGTTGCCAAACTTTTGAAATCGTTTAGGATATAACCGTCTCGACGAATATGATTGGCACTTCTTTCGCTATGCTGTAATAAACGAGACGAGTCATTAGGCTTGGGAAAGTTTTGTGTATTTCCAGTTCTCTTTTTAAACGGTACGACAGTGAAAAGAGGGTAGAAATGGTGTTTTCCTTGGGGTCGCTAATTATCGCCTTGCCCTTCGTTCAAGAACTCGCGCCGAGGAATAATCAACCGTGAAGTGACTTGCACCTTCATTGACTCAACGAGCGGCGCTGAGCTTCGACTAACATTCGGCCTTAGGAGAGGATTAGAAGCAATTAACTCCAGCTAAGAATGTAATCGGACCGTCGACCAAGCAAACATGAATTCCTACCGAGGGATGCAGGAATTTTGAAGCCCAGTGATATCGCTTCGTTCGTTAGAGGTGAGAAAGCGATGCAGTTGCGAAGAGAAAAATAATGAAGAAGAGGCTAACAATAATACAGACTTAGAACCGAGGCAATTAGGGAGGCATGCCGGAGTAAATCACTATTTTTTCAACGCGTTTTTGAGTTGCTGCTGCTGGTGAGAAATTTCTTCATCGATCTCTTCGTTTTTCCATTTCACTTTCGATCTCGTTAGCTCGATGTTGTTAGAGCCAACATTGGACAAATTAGATTGAGACTGTTTACAAATCTTCAGAATTATACGTTGCAGCTGTAACGAACAATTACCGGTCGCTTTCTTAGTTCATCGCTATTCTTGACAAGGGATATCCCTCAAAGACGGAGGAACAGTTTTCAAAGGTAGAAGAATAAACAAACAACTATGAAACGAACAAATAGATCGCGTACTGCCCGGTGTTTTAGTTATAGAATTTATATTTTAGCTAATATTTCTCTTTTGGCAAGTTTCTTCCCGTTTATAAAGTAGGTATAATGTAAAGAATAAAGAGACAAGCCCGAGGAAATAAAAGATGAGCTTGTTTCCTTCCACAATTGTGTGAATTAAAATTTATCCAACCAAGTTACATCTTCGATCGTTTTAATAACTTCGCGAAAATCAGGAAGGTGAAGCTTGCTCTCATTATTCTTGCTTTATAAAACCGCGAGGAGTGTTTCACCAACTTTGGAATGTTGAAACGCTGGGAATAACGTCAAGAAATAAACTTAGGATAATATGATAAATAATTATTATAAGAAACAGGAAAATTGAAAACAAATTTTGAATTAAGATTATTCGGACATTGGAGCAATGTAAACATA
Source organism: Neodiprion lecontei (assembly GCF_021901455.1). NCBI lineage: Eukaryota > Metazoa > Arthropoda > Insecta > Hymenoptera > Diprionidae > Neodiprion > Neodiprion lecontei. Next base: position 8,547,172 of record NC_060263.1, read on the forward strand.
AAAAGCAAAATTCTTAATATGTTATTAATCGTTAATAAATACGTGAAAAATAATTTTTTGAGGAAAATCTGACGTGTAGTTTCTGCGTAATTAATAATTAAAAATTGGATATTTAGCATGCAGTCAATAGGAAATATTGTGTAAAACGCACATTTTTGATACTATTTAACCACAACTGCCAAACATGAAAATTCGAAACACTGTAATTCATATCAATTTAAATTCACGTAGATTGCACAAAAATGATGAAAAATGTATTCTGAGGCGTAGTTTTGTAAATATATTAATTTAAATGATGAGAAATCACAAAAATATCAGTTAGCCATACTCAAAAATGAAAGACATATCTGACTTGTGAAAAAATCGTGTTTTTTTTTCCATTTTATAATTATTTTTCTTTGCAAAACGGGTCAAAATTGAGCTGCTTCATTACTCATTTTATGAATTTATAAACGAAATTCAACGAAACACTGGGAACAACAATATACAGTTGTTACATGCGCTGTAGCCAGATCTATTTTATGCGGAAAAATACTCGAGTCAAGACTTTTATTTATTATTTTTACCGAATAAACAAATAAAATAATCCGATCAGAAGTGATCTTAGGTAACACCTAAAATTAAGTTATTATATTGGACGCTCACATATTTTTTTTTTTTTTTCTAATTAAACAAATGCAGATTATATTATGACTTAGGGGAGGGGGCAGTAGTCCGTATTGCATTAAAATTGAAACATTGCTTTTGATTTATACACTACGCTACAAATAGATTCAAAAAATTGTAACTTTAACGTTGACACTATACACTTCCCCGATAAATGATCGCTCAATCCTTGTCTGGTACTGACTGTTTTGATATCAATTCTCGTTTGGTTCTGAAGGGTTTGTAAATCTCGGAGGGTCGAAAAGGATTGCCGCAAGCCCGCGCGGAAAAACTCGAAGCGAATTTGAATAATTGTCTTTCCCTTTCTTATCTGGCTCCTGTTAATGCGGGGTTCGTTTTATTATTCTCATCTCTGAAGATGTAAAAAAGAAAACGAAAAAAAAAAAAATTCCAGAGCAGAAGGAAAACTGTTGGTAGTAGATTTTTCTGTTTCCGGCATTTTTCGTCATCCTTGTCACTCCATGAATCATGGAAGCTTGAAATTACGATCAGCTGACAGAATATATCACTCGCATTCGGTAACTGTATTTAAAGATTTTGTGGAATATCGTTCGTATATAGATTAACGTCTTCTTTTTTAATTCAAAACAACGAAGTTGAATCTACGCTAACGTGAACCGAACCCGAAATATTGGGAAAAAATTCAATATGATTTTACTTATGAGTTACCTTTGAAGAAGTTGAGTTTTTTAAATATTACGCGGCTGAAGTTAGCAACGTTAACGTAACGAAACGTGGCAGGGAAAAAAATCATTATTATGCAATTTTTGAACGACTTTCAAGGAGTTGACTTTTCGAAATATATAAGTATGTTTGGTTGACCGTGGCTTAGACAATTCTAAACGTGTGAAATAACGATTTTTCATAAAAATGCATCGTTACTGTAACGTCAATAATTTTATGTTCGTAAAATATTAGCCTATTCTGCTTTATCACGGTTTAACGAATTTCAGATTATCCTTCAGCTGCAAAATAAAGAATTTGCCTAACATGCATTGTTGGAATAACGTAAGTCACTTTCACCCCGTTTCAAATTCGAAGCTCATCTCCGAAGCTGAAACTAATTGACAATCCAAATCACGCGATACCTTTGTTTCGATATGAAAGAATGGAAGACGTGCGAGATAACATCGTTAATTGTACTTCAAATCTTATTCAACATAAGTAAATAGATCCAAAAGAGCTTAACGCAATCCGCTGTATTGAATTTTGTCTTTGAAAATGTGAAGAATTGTCCGTTGCAATAATTTGACGTTACATAAGTGAGGTTCATGCGATAGAAAACGACTCGCAAGTAAACTCTGAACCATTAATTTCCCATTAAGCGAACGCTGTTTTATAAAAGTCTGAAGTTAGTAACGTTGACGTAACGAAACATCATGGAAAAAACAGTTGTTTTACAATTTCGGAACGGCTTTCAAGAAGTTGACTTTTCAAAATATTAACATGTTTTCTTTGTTTTTATTTAGTAGCTATCCGGAAATCCTAAGTAATGATTTTTTCTGAGCATTCATTGTTAAAGTAACGTTGCTAACTTCAACCTCATGTTTCATCGATGACAGAGTTATTTCATTGAGAAACTTCCGGGCGTCTATCCTAACCACGAGTTTACCAACAACGCAATTGGATTATCGAATACCCAGAACTATGTTTCTTCAAGATCATGGGTACAAAAACAAATCGATGCGGAGAATGTCGGAGAGGCAATATAAACATAAACAGTAATTTCATATCAAGAAAGGACGGAGAGAGCGCTCTTTGAGATTTGGTGATCAGCTTTTTACTCTCTTGGCGACATTAGAAGAGTTATATTATTCATCTTTCGATGCTCAATGAACGGTAAGTAAAAATGCGATCTTGATACTCATCAATCCAAAAAAGATGCATGCGAATGTCCGATCTCCCGTTTTCCTTTCATCTACAAAAATTTCAAATTCTTTCGACCTCCAAGTATCGAAGTACCTGAAGATTCGAAGCTCTTTACCAGCTTCTTCCACATGAATTACTCCTGGAACTTTGCTTGCTCTCTCTCTCTCTTTTTTTTATTAAAAACTCGACAGCAGCCTCAAAAAAGTGAGGCACACTCACGAGCACGCTTAACGATAGTCGTTTTTCAATCCACTCACCTACGGCGGTTAAAGTCGACGACAAAGGGCGAGCATTCTGGTGTTCGTGACCTTAATCCTAACTGATCACTTTATTCCGGTGGACGGCGTCACTGCACACGGATGTATCGCGCTCACGTTTTAACCATCACTGTTTTCATGTGGGTATAAACGTTCCCGTGTCACGTTTTGTCGTCCGGAGTTACAAGGAGACGGACAGACTAGAGAGCTTAACAGTGATCAACGCTCTCAATTTACCGTAATTCAATCAATTTGTTGCGTATAGTCGAGCACTATTGATTAAAAACAAACTCAATTATCCTCCACGTGCGCGTGTAATTGTCAGTTTTCCACTTTCTCGATGGTGTTGGTGCGCGTGGATACCCAAGTTCTATGAAACTGGTTCATCGGGTCCCATTTAACATATGATCTCGTATCTCGTGCCAGTAACCGTTGTTCTTTTTACCACAACAATTGAAAAGGTCATAATTGAGCTCAAGCCGAAGCACCAAATGCCAGAGCGTGAAGTAGATCAAACAGTTTCCAACTTCCTTTTCCAAATTTTCTCCACGGTTTTTCCACTTTTCATCACCCGACAATGTACCAGTCAATAACCGCAGTCTAACACAAAAATGGAATTAATATCAAAACCGTCCCGTTCTATAGTATTACAATAACTTCTCTCACGATTTCCGGTTACATCAAAGCTTTCGTTCGAGCATCGGAGTAACAGCTACTAAACGATCCACGATTCTCGTACTTTACGTCACCACAAGCAGCGAGATTTCTAATTGCTTCAGGACGACGATCCTTCATCGAACGTCCGACCGGTCATGACGATAGGTAATAAAAAATTTAAAAAAAATAAAAAAAAAAAGTCGCGATGTAATTACCGCGGAACATTCGTCTGGCAGTTGGCGTGTTCACGATCGTTACGCATCACGTATTAATTGATAACGGGTTACATCTCGGACCGCGAGTTAACGAGGCGCGATAACACGTCGGACTAATCGCGCACCGGGTGCGTTTCTACGGGGTGCAGAGTGCGCGATGGCGTCCACGCAAGAGTTGCCGGCAGACTGCGAGAGAGAGCTTGTGCAGAGCCGAGGGAGCGCCGTCAGAGAGAGCAAAATAAGAGGGAGACGGCATCCCGTCCGTGGATGAGAGGGGCTGGGGGGGGGAAGGGGTGGTAGAGAGCAAAGGGAGAGGGGGAGAGAGAGAGGGAGAGAGAGAGAGAGAGAGAGCAAAGGCACCGGTAGCTCGCCGGCGTGGATCAGAGCGGGGTTCAGCGCAGCATCCCTCTCACATTTTGGTCTGGGCACAAGTTCTGCCTTGCCGTTGTACCTACCGTGTGCCTGCTTATATTCTATTACCTCTGTATAGGCGAACTATATGCAATCACCCACGCACCAGCTAGAGATCTATTTGGACGAAACTGTCATAGCTGAATTTTCATCGTCCGTAGCCTCGATTGATGGTACGCGCTCTCTTTCTCTCTCTCTCTCTCTCTCTCGCTCTCTGTTACGTACACTTTGGGACAATGAATCTGAGACGGGTAATTTTTCATACTAGACAGTTGTGTTGGCAATACAGAGAAACCTGCAGCGCCACAGTTGGCCGAGCGCGAAACTAAGTCAATCTCGATAAACGTAAGATAACCCATGACCGTCGAACCTAACCTTAGAATTGACGTGTCAATCCAACAAGTCATTATCCCTGCGGTATTCTAAGATTAGATTCGACGGTCATGGGTTATGTTACGTTTATTGAGATTGAGTTAGTTTCGCGCTCGGTCGACTATGGCGCTGTAGGTTTCTCTGTGTTGCCAACATGACTGTCTGGTGTAAAAAATGGGCCGTCTCAGATTCGTTGTCCCCAAGTGTACAGTCAGAATTGGAGAATCGACTATTAAATCGATTCTGCCCGGGCTCTATGCAGAGTAATTTTATTTGGAAAATTGAACGGGGGGTTGGATTTACAATAATTATAAGTAATTCTCATCCGTTTGAGGCGTCGTGTGTTAAAAATAAATGTTAATCCAGGTAACTTGGAGTCCTCATATTCAGTACATGTACGATCGTTCAATGTTATAATTGGTGTAAGGATATGCAATTAATTTTCCCGACAGGGTTCGATTACTTACTAATTTTGAGTCAGCACTCACTGTAAATTGTGTTGTTTGCTAGACGGATACTGAACGACTGACCAACGTCACACGTATATGTGTGAATACATGTATATGACGTCCAGATTCTTACACATAGCGGTGTATTTTATTCTGTCTAATGTAAATTACAATGTCCCTGAGAAATTTACAAAGTGAGATTTAATAGCCCGGGGAACACATGACCTCCATATGACGTCATATATAGGTCACATAGAGATCATCGAATTTTTACATAAATATGACATAAAAATGACTTTATTGATGACTGTGATATGATGTCATGTAGTATGACATCATTATGACAAAGTACTGACCTAAAATTTGACTTTTATATGACGCCATGATTGTGACTTAAATATTACGTAAATATTATGTCTTATCCCTATCATATGTGTGACGTCACATCAAAGTCATAAATTTATATATTATTTACGTAAGAAATAAATCATACATTTACGTAAATTACAAGTCATATTCTGACGTCAAAAGGATATCATAATACCGTCATATGCTTACGTAAGAAACAACTCATATTTTTAAGTAAAATTGATGTACGATGAACGTCATACTTAGCATCAGCTTCCGGTCATTCTTTTACATACGAGTGACATAATACTAATGTCACGACGGTATAAAAAAAAAACGATCAACGATACTTTTCTATTTATGTTCTATGTTGTATCATGTATTGATTTAATAATTCATAAGTGGAATTTCATATGACATTTCTTAATTTTTACTTTTATATTTAGTGTCCAAATTTAACTTATCGTAAATTCTCTTTAAACGCAAACATCAAATATATTTTCAACATTGAAAATATTAGGATATTGTCATAAATAAAATATATAAATCAATTTCAAAATCAATTATTATATTGTAATAGAGGTACAGTAACAAAATAATCACTATTTATAAATGAAAAATATAAACATTTTGACTTTACAAGGTCTGTTGTAACAGTTATATTATTATAAGCATTCTTAAATAATTTTTATCGCTATGACATCAGAGTTATGTCGTCGAGACGTCAGGTAAGTTATAATCATGTCAGCCAGACGTCACAATTTCGTAAGCATTGGACGCAACTTTATATCACTATTTTACCTCAAATTTAAGTCATCTTGACGTCAGCTAAATAACAAGTACGTCAGGTGGATGTCATATTTTTGTAAGCTTCCGGTGCCGACTTTACTTCTCTATGACATCAGAGTTATGTCATTTTGACGCCAGTCAAGTCATAATGATGTCAATTGTAGGTCATATTTACGTCATTTATCTTGCGTAAAAATCTTACGCCAGGAAGTGGGAAATTATGAGTCATATGTGACTCATATGTGACTCACATCTTACGTAAATCATGACGTGACATGACGTCATTCTGACATCAGTTTGACATAATTGTGTTCACTGGTTGTACACGTTCATGGTACGTCATGTCTAGTATCGTTTAAGTTTTACTGTATAATTGTATTATTTTGTTTACCTCAAGATATAATGAAGGGTTGAATATGTGTATAAATCAATATCAATATATCTCTTTATTTAATAGTTTCGGCTGAATAAATCCGGGTTAGCAGTAAGATTTTCGTTACTATCTACTACGTTTGATAGTGATATCACGAAATAGCTGTGCTCTTGTACTTGTTACAACTTATTGTAATCAATTTTGCATAGTGCTTTGCCGTTTAGCCGGCACCTTGGGATCGTTCGTTACCTGAGGGTTTTCAATCGAGATTTTCGTAACATGAAAGTTTCTGCCTTTTAAAAAGTTTTTTACCACCTCAAAATTAAAAATTATTATCGCGACCTTGTTTTGCCTTGTAAAAGACACTTGATTGAATACCCGCGAAAAGAAAATTCAAGTGAAAGTACAACATTTTTTCTAATTTTTTCTATCCGAAGTCTATTCAATCAAGTAATTTTATATCCGAAAATTATTCGAACTTTTACAAGTTTCAGGTTATAGCAATGTGATAATTTAGTATGTCGGTTTGTTATTACTATTATCACTAATCATTGTCTATTGCTACTTTATTATTACCATTATCAATAATTTTCTATATCATTGCTTCTAATGCATATTTTGTAGCACTGTGTTCAGGTAAAGTATTGGATTTTGACAGAGCTAATTTCAATCTTTTCGAAGATCTCCCTTTACTTTATTAATTCGCACTTCGTGTGGGGATGAAGACGGATCAGCTTTGCTCACTTCCACGGAGCCTCCGTCATTTTGATACCATTGTTTGTCAATTTCATTCCGTTTTTGACTTTTTTTTTCTCCAACAGTCACCGATTATTTGCAGGATAAAAAAAAAAAATAATTCCTGTTATCGTGAGTTAATCGTAGAATCTCAACACAGTTTATACATCGAGTTATTGACTATTTCAAAGTTCAGATAAGATCTGAGCAATCTTATGTGACAGAACTTTCATAAACGCGTGACTTTTCGACTCGTAAAATACGATTAGAATCCATTACGTTATTTTTTTGCAATTCGTGATGCAAATTGTATTGCAAAATTGAGGAAATGTTTTCTCAAATGTCGATACAAGCTGCTCATGGTACGTTTAAAATTTGTTACTCTTACTGAAATATCTATACAGTATCGTCATTAGGTTTCGGTTTTACTATAATATCGAATTTTCAGTTGAAAGTTTTCGAGCGAAGTAACTTCCTCTTTCGTATTTACTTCCGCATTTTTTTCCGTCTTGTTTCTTCTATCCGAGCGAATTCTTTGTCTTGGAATGAAGTACTCAGAGACAATGGTGTATCATTGCCTTATTTCAGTGAAAAGAGGTAGCCATTATCGTACAAAGAAATGACGAGGGCGCGGAGTCGCGTGGAATTCCTTTCAATATTCCAACCTTTGACTCACAACAATAGCGAGTCCCCTTCAAATTTCAACCGCTAGAGTTGGAAGTCGATTAGATCACCGCAAGCGAGTGCGAAATTTGTTTTAAATAATTGACGAAGAAGCTGCGAAATATTTATATATATATATATATATATATATAAATACATATAGTATAATTGCAGAAGTTGAGGATGAGAATTCTCGGTGAAATTGTAAAATTTCGTTATTCCACCAGAAAATAACGCAGCGCATTTTTAACCGGCTTGCGATGCGCGACGGTTTAATGAGATACAAAATTACGCCCTCAGCGCTGCCTTATACCATCCATCAACCACTCAAAATTTCCCGAGGATGTTAATTGCTCGGTTGAAGTTCAGCCGTTAAAATTACACGAGGGCATCCGGCAAAGTCCCTTTTCGACAAACTAGGTAATCAGGTAAATTGCCAATTTCAGAAAACTGTCACTAACGCACTCCAGACGTTATCGGACGATTTTTAACACCTAAGGTCGAGAATTTAACACACTTAACGCGAAGGATACCTCAACGAGATGTCTTTTGACGTTGATTGCCGTGAGTCGAAAAAGCCATCTGATAATCGCATAAAAGTACTGAAAGTCTTTTGATGATCACATGAAGGTAATCAAGGTCACTTCATGTTCCTTGTCAACTCTTTTACAGTCATTTTTAGACGTTGGAGCCTTCTGGTCAGTAAATGTCACCGAAATTCACTTTAAGTCGTTGACCAATGTAGAAGTATTCAAACATCATGATCGATTCTTAGCATTTTTACGGTCAGATTGGTATAGACATGTTAAAAAAACCGCCTCAAGGGAAATTAAACATTCCTAGTCCAAATAATTCAACATTGGATTCGATCACTTGCTGTTTCATCAAAAAACTATTTGCATCCTGTCTGCTTCATTTTATCGGTTGTAATGATGTTTACTGTGCTTTGAAAAGCTTGCTTGGGTCTACATATATTTTATTGCTCTAAATGCTTTCCCATCGACAGTCGCTTTCGAATTTTTTTTTTTTTTTTTTTCATATCTATCCATAATTTCGAAAATTAGCTCGAATTGCTTGTCATTATATCGTATATACCAAAAAACGAAGAAAGGGTAGAAAATAATCATCTAAGTAAAATATATACACGAACTGCCAAGAATTCGGGGAATAGTTACGAGACTTGTATGAAAATACGGTGATTGCAGTCCCATTTTTTTTTTTCATCATTTATTTTTATACAACGGTTTAAAATTATCATCAATGACGTATGGCTGAATCTCATGTCCAATTGAGTTCTAAGAAAGATTAAGGTTAAAGCGTTTTGAAGTAGCCGCTGTGGTTATGACTCGATGGAATTACGCTTGAAATCGACCGATGATTGGCCTCTTCCTGCCACCGCGGTATTGTGTGACTGCACGAGAGATACGCAGCTCGATTCACTTCGTGTTGCATACATTCGATAATAATACTTTGGCTTGAAATCTTGTCGACATAGCTATATCATCCAAATAGCTGATATTAAGCTGCTTCGTTAATTTGTAAGACCCAATACGTGCATATCAGCGTCGTCGCTTAATCAAGAATGATATTTCTCGTTTAGACAACTTATCGATACATGGGGAAATTCAGGGGTCTGTAAAGTAAGAAAGATAGATGGAGATTTGAACAAGTTTACTTTACTTACACCGTACCACTTAAGAGGTTGATCATAAATGATAAATCATAAATGAAATGTAATTTACAGGAATCGAGGCAGGCTTGAAAATACAAACTAGAGACTAAAAGAAAACCGACAGGCTCATTCTCGGTAATCGAATGAGTCAGGTAATCTCAATTTCAAATATATAAATTGCCTTTCTACCTTGCGATAAAGGGATGAATTTTTCTGAGTCGAAAAACTTTTTTTCTGCTTGTGGACATTGTTCAAATAAAATTAAGGTACCCCTTGTTTAAATAGATTTGACTATCGCTTCCGGTTAATAGAAACAGTTTCTCTCATCGGTTACGTTAGAATCGTCTTATCTCGTCAGTGTTTCTGGTAGTTTTGCACAGAGTCCAAAATAAGATTTCTTCAATGACTATAAATCAAGTAATGTAATATAATTCATATGCATCTGATTGTGTGAAACCATTTTCTGTATGTGAGACGCTTGCTTGCGTGGAGTGCAAAAATGCAAAACTTTCTTTTTCGGAGGATTATGAGGCGTATAATAGCGAATTTAATATTTGAGAGACTACAAGTATCAATTTTTACATCATATTAAGAATTCAATAATGTATTTTGATCATAAAAAATTATAAATTTGGTAAATAAGTTAGTAATTTCTGAAGTATTACTCCAAATTTAGGATGTTGAAAGTAAACTTACCAGAATAGAAATGCGTAATGAACACACTTGAATATTTATTGTAGAAGATTCACAAACCGATTACTTCATGTGGAAATTATAATACGAAGCTTGGACTTGCACATTAATGTAAATCACTACAAAAAGTAACATTAAGTTGTTTACGCAGAATACGCTTCGAAGCGCTGAAGGTACGATTTCTTTCACTGGAACATTGAGATAGAGTTTTTTATTACAGAACGAACTCGCAGTTCTGAGATCCGCAATTGGTTTTTCAACTTTCATTCAATCAACATCCATTTCCGGATGTTGAGAATTTCACGGACTGTGTCAGAAAGTGCGATAAATATATTAAGTTACTTACATCAAAATGCGGAAAATTGCTACTTAAGAGTCTAACTGAACCGCTACGATATAATGTCTCTAACATAACCAATGCGGTATGATGTTTCTATCATGATCGCTGAGATAAGCTGTTTTACTAGCAGATATCGTTATGTTAAATAACACAGTCAAAGTGCACGAACAGAGTTTGAAAAAAAAGGATGATCAACAACTGCTGGGTTGTTCCACCCTTATTCTCATGGGTGAACGGAAATGGAATTGCGCTTTATTTTCCCGTCATGTAGTAGTTTTCAAGGCTTAAGACGTCACCCCATCTCGATCATCATACGGTCCAGATCGAAAGGGTAACTACTCCCAAAGTTAAGTGTTCACCTTGAAAAAATATCCTGTGGAGTGACTCGAAGTCACGAAGTCACGAAATTGCTCAAAGGCATTAGAAATCACTTCAAATCACTTGGAAGTCACCCGATTTCGTAAAGTAATTCGAGATCGCTTGAAGTCAGTCGAAGTGATCGAGTCTTTCGAACACTGCACCTGCCAGATATACACCCAACTTCGGGAGTGGTTAACCCCTCGGCATGCAGGTGGAGTATAATCCAAGACGGGAGAATCTGGATCGATAAAGCAATACTTGGATTATCAGAAGTTTCAGTGCAATATATCGTGTTCCCGCCGGATGGTTACATTCGACGGAGTGCAATACAGCGTCAAACACCGGATAGGTACACCTCACCCGGCAAGTTCCTTCGCTTTGGACTTGTACCGTACCCATCCATACCTATACGCCCCAGGTTATGTCTTGTTAGTTGACTTTGTCTGGCTGTTCAATCGGCAGTGCGATGATGTCACACGGTTGTAGACAGTGCAATTGGGAACTGCCGAGAGACTGTTCATCCAGTGTACACCCTGATCCGTATTGACCTTTTCTGATTTCCAATATCGGAATACCCAAGCGGCTGCGGCGGATGTCGGGAGAACCGAGCTTCCACACGCGATACGTAAAACAAGAGAAACAGCCAGCGATTTCACGCGGATGCTGGGTAAGAGGGCAGGTACCAGGTGTGGGCACCGAGTTAATTCGGTTACACGGCTCGTCGGGTCGACGCTTTCGTTCCTGCCAGTGGCGTTGGCGGTGGATGTCGACCGTCTGCAGCACCGCAGCTTTTCCGCCGATGCTTTGTACGGAATTTTGTGCCCACCTTCCCGCGAGCTGCCCTCTTAAATTAACTTCGTAAAAATAGATGACGGAAGGTCGGTGACCCCGGCTTAACAGGTAGTCGGGCACAGCTGCACACCTTAACAATTGCACCGGGGATTTCACGAATATCGAGATGCATGTACACGGATCGAATCAAGCATTCTTTGCCGCCAACTGGAATCCCCTTTCCCTGGTGGTATATTGCGAGGAAATATGAATTTCGAAGAAAGGAGCACAACGAGATGGATACCATGTAATCGTATATTCATGTAAACACTATATTTTCTTCGATATGACCTGGTTCTCTTATTCACAAAAACGGTACAGTCGGCTATAAAAAAGCACCGTCTTTTTCCTTGCAGCTTGAAAGCTCATGGGCGACAATAATGAACACATCGAGATAGAAGCAGGTAAAAACTCTTTCAACCTCGTCGTTTCACGAGACACTTTCGGAAAGCTACATATTCAAGTGTGACTGGAACAATCCGAGACTCTTCTATTCGCAATCAGGCTTTAATCCACCACCACCGTCATAAGAAATGTTGAAAAAATATTCCCCACCGAGTGACCATCAAGATGCACTGAACACAAAAAATCGATAGAACTGTGCCGGTAAATGTTTCATAACGGATTTTTTTTAAATTGTCACATTTTCGTAGGCCTGTGATGATAATATTAGCGAGACGGGTTCCAGTCAGTCGGAAAAATGCAATTAAACCGTGACTAAGATAGGGTGGACGGAGTGTTTTCAGGATAAAGGAAATTCGTCATTGTCGCCGAGGAAAGGGAAAGGCTGGCACGTTGGCGTTGGGCAGAGTCAAGACTCGGTGAGCGTATCTTCTATGGCTTCAAACGTCGTGATTTATCCAGCCACCATGATGGTAACAGTGCTGTATCTAAAAATCTCGGAGGCCTAAATCCGAACGAATCGTAGATTCGCGTAGGTACGTACGGGAGATGGACTTGATGGATGAGTCCTGCACCGGACGGAATTGATAATCGAGTAATAATTCATGGAATATATAGATGAATTTTCACTCTCCATCAATCCTAGAATTCTATTGTTACGGAGGGGGGGCTTGCGAATATTTTCCCGACGATGGGTGCACGATGAGAACAATATTCGGAATGAATTCACCCGCTCCCACAGTACCATCCCCATTATACCGTAGTATTTACTGCGGTATCGGCGGCATTGTTGCGGCGTAGGAAATACCCGGGCTTACTCCGATCGCTGGATTGTCGGAATCAAAACCAGTTGCTCGTTCTGATGTGTTACGCGATGCGATTATCCAAGCCACAAGGCGATCTTTCATTATTAAATTGATCTCGAAATTTCCACGCTGCTGTATCGGCATCACATCAAGGGATTAATCATTCTCTACGGAGTCCGGGAAAGCGAAACAACTTCCGAAGCACTGACTGGCGTTAATTGAAATACCACGGAAATTTCTAACGGATACGCAGAAGCATTGTAGTAGGTAAGTCCCGCACCTTTAATGATCAACTATTACGTACAAGTACCGGTAGTTATGGGGTAACACCACTGTAGAGACAAAAAAAAATAATCAAGGAAGTGGTTAGGCATATATTTAAGTATAACAGAAGAAATTATTGTCGCCATTTTTGAATATTTGTTGATCGTAAGTTTTTTTTATTATACTTAAACGTATGCCCAATAATTTCCTTAAATATTATTATCTAATTACCTTTTCTTCCATCGATGAAAAAAAGAAAAAAATCGTCAAATTTTTTCGTTTTTACATTGGTGTTACCCCTTAAGTAGCATTAATCAGACGACTCCGGGGCAATCCATAAGGCGTTGTCAACCTTGAGTATATCTGATTGAACCGAAAATCACGGCGTAATTGGATTGATAATGAGATTTCTGCGTCACTACGTCAGTACCAGACCAAGGGACTATTCGTGCTTCTATTTCCAGCCGAGTAAAACAACTCCCAAAGGACTAGCCAGCCGTAATTGCGATTTCAAAACCCACCGACCGACTTTGACGAGACTCACAATAAAAATACGCCGATTCCTATTCGGGGTACACAAACACTAATAGCTCGAACCCCCGTTACTGCCACCTCAAGGAGTCAAACAGTCACGCAGCAAGAATCAAGGAAGACCACGGTGGTCTGGTATTGTGTAATCGCAATTACCGTCAAAGGCAAGAATACGAAGAGGAAGAAGATTAACCACTTGTGTTGCCTGCACGTGCACCTGATACTCAGACCGCAATTGGTTCGTGTCGATCGGACCAAGGCTCAGGTTCTCCGTTTGACTTCGTTAGTAAGGTAATTGACCGTTTTATTTTCCAAAATTATAAATTGACATAATAAATTATGAATTTTTCTATGACTAAAACCAATTGCTTGAGAGTCAGACGATACAAATTTATTTCTTGGTAATTTTAGAACCAACGATCGAACGGATACAACCAAAGAAGGTCAACGATGGGGACAGGGTCAATAACTGGTACGCTTACTTTGGCTTACTTAACTTCATGTTGACTTGAACGTAAATCTTCCAGGGTCTGGCTACAGTGATTGTAATTGAAGCAGCAGGAAAGGGATGGTCATAAGTCTCGACTGGTTTCACAGAGCTCAGAGACCCCTTTCAGGCGATCAATGAACGGCCGAAACTCCATCCCCTGGAGGGGATTATGACGCGTACTCAAAGGGTCATGCTCCTCACCACGCATATTGAATACCCAGGGACAACAGAGATTGAACTAATTGAAGGGCTGATGACTAATTTGCGGAGAAAGTGGCTGGCGGGATCCGACCTGAGGCGGGCGTCGTTAGGTTCGTTTGGAATCGCGTTAGGAAAGTTTGGAAAGGAGAGAGAAACGATCGGGCGACTCAAAGCGAGGGTTAAGCCGATCAGACTTGCCTTCGTCTCATCGTGATTCCACAGCAAGCAACAATTAGGGTCGAGTCAAGGATGCCGTATGCCGATCACGTCGGCGAATGCTTCATAAAGTGCTGCACTTCCACCGAACTGAGAGATACCCGGGACCGACGGAGGGATGGAAAAGGATGGGGGGAACCGGGTGCGAGAGAGGAGCCGGAAGCTGGGAGTAAAGAGCAGCCGACTCACACATGCGACGAGGATATCCGCACACGCGGCCATCGGCCCGTTGGAACTACGTGCCGGCCTCTTCTTAAGCGCTAACTGACTTATGCTCTGCCAAGACCCGAGAAATAACACGGAAATAATTACGGGAAAACGTGTTAAGATTTTACGTGCCCTCAGGACCCGCTGACTCACACCCTCATGCATCGTTATTCTGAGAGCGTCACTTGTTACTGGCTACTACCTACTGTCTGAGTCAGGTTCGCAAACTGCAGCTTCGTGAGCAGCTCTCTTCTCCGGCAATTAAGACGTACCTAAGTATGTACGTCGATGGTGTCCTTTTCGCCAAAACCTCAAGGCTGCGTGGCTCTATCGAGTGGACAAAGCATTGTGCACCTGATTCGGGATACATTCTGTACTGCTTTTTTAAACCATTACCATTGGTGACGACATGGTGCGATGTCTGGGAGGCATTCCACTCGAAACCGACCTGCGTTTGAACTTCACCATCGACGATTTTATTTATTTTCAAGTATGGTGTAGATGTATAAAAAAAATCCTTTTTCACTGTGTTTATGGCTCTTTCGAGCACGGGTTTGATTTTTATTGTTTCCAAAAACAAGAAAACCCAATTCTCGAATGAATGTACAGACCCGATCGATTAGCTTCATATTTGTCTCATGAATTCTGCTTGTGAGAAAAAGAAAACGTTGAGACCAAGATGGAAGTGGGCAAGCTTTTGGTTAAGAAGCTACAGGCGATGCAAGTAATTGAAAAATGGATGACATATAAATTATTATACTTCAAATTTTTGTTCAATGCGATTCATCTCAATTTTTTAATACTTATTTCGCTTGCAGATTTTAAACCAACAGCTTATTCATTTTCATCCCGGTCTCAACATTTTCTTTTTCTTCTATTGGGGCTATTCATTCGAAGACTGGGTTCTCGTGTTTTTGGGAGCAGTGAAAATCAAACCCATAGTCCAAAATTCTAAAACTCAGTACAGGATGATGTTTGTGTAGTTGTGGTTTCATGCCTCCTCTATAAAACTATAATTACGTTTGGGTGATTTAGAAAAACTCGTCTCATCCTCAAGGAATTAATAATAATTTTGGGTTACGATTACGATCTTCATACTACTTTGTTACTCTTCTTCTTTGCCGTCATCGTATCAAGTTCGTCGAGTACATATTTCAGCATTGTTTTTTGATTGAATTATGCTGAGCTACTCTGGTCATCGTTAGAGTGTCCAAGAATTACTTTTTCTCACTAACTCCTTTTCCAATCACCGTTCGAACTTTAGAGGAAAGTTTTGCGTCCCTTCGCCTCGGGTACCAACCCCGAATTTCTCCGACCTGCGGAGGTTCCCGGGTTAAGTACTGCCCTGCAGCTGCATACCACATGGTGCTGGTCATTGTCGATCAGAATGGTCCAGCTTGATGTCCACCAGATGCTTTCATCACCGGGACGTGCTCATCGTCGCGGAGACCCAACAAGAAGTCAAGGCCGGGATTTCCTCTTCTCTACCAGGAATAGGAAACTCCTCGGAAACTAACTGATCGTTTATTTTCACCAACGATCCATACATCTGACATGACTGCGGGAAGTGCTTACTTCAAGAGGAGCGATGATACGATGATTACTTTTTCAATTTCTGGACAAAATTCAAGCCTCTGACCGGAGGTGCAAGAATCGATGCAAAGTATACAATTTCGAAAATAGAAATATTCCAACAAAATTATATCAAACGTTCACTTTTAATCTATTTTTTGCGTATTTATACCGGCGTTCTTGAACTTAGATAACTTTGTCTTCGTCATCAATGCTGCTTCAAGTATTTTATTAAAATCTCAATATAACGCTTAGTGTAATGAGAATATAGACTAAATTGAAGGAGATTGTGAAGGTAATATTATTATATCGACGGCTTAATTTGAAAGTGGAACGGTTTACTTGATTATGAAAGGATACAGCACAGACAGATTATAGCTTGATTTTCATTAATGCGTACACAAATAATCCGCTAAACTGTCATAAAAACAACGATGTCTTTTTCAACAATTATTTGAAAATATTCACCTTCCTTGTTTATCTTTGTTACACTTTTAAGGGCTGAATTGAATAAATGATCCACCACACCTTAATTGGTTTCTCTTATTTCATTATCATTCTACAATTACTTCATATAACTTAGTGATTTTTTACGGAGCGATAAACAAAATTTTTGTAAAACCCCAACCTATGGATTTTCTCTACAAAGAAACATATATTTTAGAAGTTCATTTCCAATCCTGATGAAGTGACTGTAAATTCACTAGTGATACTGTGAAAATTTGTAGTTAATATTTTGATTTGTTTTGGAGGCCATTTTTTCATTATCCACTGATAATTCTAACTATCAGGAAAGCACGGTAAATATAAGTTTTTATTAGTGAACATTAGTACCTATTGCGCTAATTCCGGCCATTTACAAAGAACAATTCGTAACGATTTTGAGTTTTATCCTGATACATTTTTTGGTTTATGCAGCATTCATAATTTACCGTCAGTAACAGGCGAAACGAGTACAGCCACGTCGATAAAGTTCTTGGGTTAGATGGGGGTCATAGGATTGGAGTCAAAATACTTGCTTTGGCAATTTTCGAGAGGAAGTTTCTAATGAATGGAGTAATTCCTTTTCTCCTTACGAATATCGTTACTTAACTCTGGTATTTCGATTTTGAAAGTGAAGAACCAGCCCTGTCTTTGGCATAAAGGAATTCCGAAATCCGGACGCGTATCGGGAGCGTCTCGTCGGTGAGGATGGCGAAAGAAAACAGGCAGAGAGGCAAAACAAAAAATTCAGGGTTTAAAGGGAATATTCCGAAACTTGAAAGGAAACTGAATAATGTCAGAAACGCACCAGCTCTCTTTGGGATTTCCATCTTTGAACCTCCAGCTACACGTGCGGCACACAATTCATTCGGAGCAATTCAGAGATTCCAGGTCGAAAATTTGTTGTGAAAGGTCAAAGTGCTGTACTACAAGGCTAGAGTAAAAAAGGTAAGCTTTCGTGCCCTCGAAAATTACAAGAAGAGGCATTCGAAAAAAATAGTTTGCAACACCTGCTTCGAAGGATTGATTTTTTAATCCTGGCGAAGATGCGTAAAGTGCGCCATTTCCGAACAGTTTTGAACATTAGCCTTTCGGACAACTTTCTGCGCTAAAGAGTTTTTTCAGATAACCTTCCACATTGCCATTGACGTTACTAAACGCGATTAGGCCTTTGACTTCCAACAAACCGTGTTGTTCCATTCGTCTGGTTATGAAATAAAACTTTCCCCTGCAGTTAGTTATTGGAAGAAATAGCTTGTGTTATAGGTGCAGATAAACAATATCCTACTCGTGCGATTGGTGCATTTGTCTTCGGTTCACAACGTATGCTTCACAGTTATCGGAAATGGACTGCTTTTCGCACTAGTAACATAATATACTATGTTGCACCTCTTACTTGGGGATTTTGATTTTTTGAGCCCGTAGAGCTTGCGTAAAGTATCTATTTTCCGCATGTGATGCGGTAATAGTAAACTTTACAAGGGAATAAAATTGAAGATTATTTCTGTGTTGCATATAGGACTTTGTTTCCGACTCAACTTTAGTCACATTATTGACTCGGAACAAAAATAAGAGAAAATGCAAGATATGCATACAAGTAGTGTTTGGAAATGAAGAGTGGTGAAAGAAAATGTGTCAATGAATATTGCACGTATTCGTGTGACATCTTCATCCCTTTTTATGAGTAAGTTCTTGTTCAATCCAAGTTTAGAGAATCTAATAAATTTGAAATTGAAAACTTTGTTTTGAAACTTCATTCATCAAAATTTTATGAATTTGTTGAGTACTTCAAAGAGTTTAAATTATATTCGTTCACGTCATCATTATTCGAGTACAAAGACTTGCTACAAATCTAATTATAATTATTTTACATACAAATTAGATATTAAACGTTATGTATAAGGCATCAAATATTTCAAATAAGCGATTAAAAAGTTTATACTAACAGAGAGAGAGAAGTAGTCCAAAATCGAAAAACAAGAGAGAAGACTATAAAAACTGAAAGACGTATTAGCAGATCAGGGAAAAATTATATATCATATAATTGGAAATCATACGCTACTTCTCTCCCGCTTTTCAGGTCAAAAAAGCAAACATTATCGCTGAGTCGGGAATAAAAAGTATTGTTAAAGTCGGGCCATTTTTATGCCTGAAGCCTAAGATTCATGAATTAGACATATTTCGCCTGATTTTGCTGTAATTTCACTTCCGTTTCGAGTCTGGTATTCCTTTACATGAAAATAAGGTATTCACAAATTTCGGGCGCAAGCTATATCCTTTTTTCAAAAATACCGAAGGTCAACGGTAGAAATGTTTTTACAATCGTAGCGTGCATGATGGAATCACAAAAAATTATTTGATACGATAATTCACGTACCAAAATATTGCACCTGAGTTTTGATCGGATTTTTATTTAGCTCGACGAGTTATGTTATACGCACAGGAATTCGAAAATGAAGGGAAATGAAAAAGCGAAAATCTGGTTATACCTAACTGTATAATTTTTATGAACAAATCCTGATGATTCATGAAAAAATACAGGGTTTGTCCGCAAAATGGATTTATTTCATTTCTAATCCAACTGTAAGTTTTTGAGTGATAGTAGTTCCATATTCCAGGTTTACTTTGAACCCAAAAGTTGCCGTGAGTCAGTCACATTACGTGTGATTCAGACATATTTTTTTTATGAGTGTGGAAATGAATAGATGACGCATGCGCACATTCGAAATATTCTACTTTCCACACCCGTTCTTTTTTATTTTTCACTACTTTTCATAAGTACGCTTATTTTACGAACGCTGACAATATGCGACCTTATGGCAGAACTAAATAATTAAGTTTGCTTTCCCTTGCAGTACGAAAAATTTTCCATCAGCCAGCTTGGCTGTTTGGGAATAAATATAAAAAAAATCTATTGACGTGATGAATTATGCTGAACATAGAATATTTGGCAGGCAATATTAAATACCGTATTTGTCACACGATATATCGTTTTTCGTTCCCAGCGGGATGGTATTAGTTTAAACATTGTTATTGCAAACAACGTTATTTTCAATAAAATCTGGTACACAGCTTTTTGTTTTCAATTTTCTTCCATTCGAAGTGTAATATTTGTCATCTGCAGTATTTTGATACGATAAAATCTTTAATCTGATTTGGTTTGATGTCCAAAAATGAATCAAATAATGTATTGGATTAATCAAAAGTATCATAAAATTTTCAAACCTCTATTATTACTTCCGATTTTGAAATTTCCATAACTCTTGTGATTTACGATTGTGCCATGCACCCTTCTAAAGAGCTCTTCATTTTCTCGATGTCTTTCATAAGCTTCCTACTTTTCATTTGATACATAATATACGTATATATACATATTTAATTAGAAAATGGATTGATCTGGTTTATTTGTTAGAATCAATCCGTGGCTAGGAAAAATACTGAAAAAATTACATCTCCGACAATAAACAAAAAAAAAATGCATTTTCATCCGAAATCAATAACGTAATAAGAATTTATAGTAAAAGCAGAGCTAAATATTTCAAATTCCCATTTCATCCAAGGAAATAGTGATTATTTTGCAACGCAATGATCCGAACGACAGGATCAGCCACGACTTATTTGCTTGAGCACTGAATTGGATGGTCGTTGATCACGTAGCTGCTCGTGAGCCAGGCACCGTGTCTAATTAACGGAATTGGCAAACTGTTAAACAAATCTGAGCCCAAACACGCCCCGTTCAGCGGGTGTTGGCTGGGCGTAATTGCCTAATTGGTGTAAATCCCTGATACTGTCAACGACTGAAATACCGAACGATTCTTACGCGGTAATCACGATTGTTTACTGCTTAACCGCTCAGCAGGAATATATTTTCAGATTGGAGCACTCAGCCGCTGAGTCGGAGTGGGCAAAGCGTAGATTGAGAGAATCATACTTCGGACGATTCTACCACAAAACTGTTGAGTACTCCGACAGGATATTTTATACGCGCTACTTACGTATCCTCTCAGCCACCGTTTCCACAGCTTCTCGCGTGAGCTCGCATAACGAAGGGATATGAATTACAATCACTTAGGTTCGTTATGAGAAAGCAACGGTGGTTCGTAATCTATCTGCTATTCGAAATCACCGCCACTTCTCAGCCAAGCATCGCTCGTTCTGCTTTTTCTCCTTTTCTTACGATTAAAATACAAACGGAGAAGAAGCCACTGCAGTAGCACTCTTTTTTTCTTTATGTCTTTCTTTTCTTTTTTTTTTTTATACATTTCATGCGAGATCCTGAATTTTTCTTGCATTTACAGGTAAAAAATACTCAAACTTTGGAATGATTAGGATTTTTTGTGAATCCGTAATTGTTTATAATAATTATAAATATAGGTATGGAAAAAAAAAATAAATAAATAAATAAAAAAAAATGTATTTTCGTGAATGTGATTCGTCAGCCGAGAAATTTGATAATAAAAGTAATATTAAAAACGCTTGGAATTTATTGGTTGACGAATAGAGATCTCAGAATGTCAATTTGATTTACAAAATCTAATATTAAGGGTAGTTTTTACCCACCTTTGGGGTGCATTGGAGGTTGCACGTATTCTCGGTCTAAATAAAATCGTACTGTCTCGAAATAAATCCTCCTACAAATCTCATTCAAGACTGTGTCTAAAACAATGTTGGTAATTCACCCTGTTTTCACCTCGTTTAGGGATTGTCTTTAATTTTATTAAATTTTTTTAACATGGGAAAAAATAGATAGGAAACGTATAATTGCAAATCCATGTTGAAAAAAACTACAAAAAAAAAAATAAAACCACCCATTTGCGTGACTGAAAAGAATAATCGAGTACTGAATACAGATACATCGGATTGTATTTCGGAAAGCAATTCTTCAAAACAATTAAAAAAATCAACCCACTATTGACACGATTGCATTAAAAAATAGCAAGAGGGAAAGGGAAATAGAACCAAGAACGAAGTAAACGTTCACGATATTCTATAAGTAATAACTGCTTTCCCTTTGACATTGATTACTGCAGGGCAAGAAGTATTCGGACCAGTTACAGTTTCTCGGGTGTTGAAAATTTATGATGGCATTTTCGAATGAAAAAAAGAGAAAAAAGAAAGAAAAAATAAACAGTCGCCGTAATGGTTGAGCGAGTGTTAAATCACCTGTCGTTTTTTTTTTCAGAATTTCATTCAACGAAACGCGTGACCCTCCGGCATAATTGTGCCGTTTCAACCGTTGTTCTTGTCTGGAAGTGAGCCGAAGTAAAGAAAATTGAAATAAATTTAAGATAACGAAAAAAAGTATACATATTAAAGAGTTGACGGTTGGCGAATTTTATCACTCGGCGTGTAACCGCGGTGGTTAAAACTTGGGTTAAAATTTTGCTTATCTTCTTTCGCAAATCTCACAGACCGTTAGAATTCGTTTTTATATGTACAACTTTTTGTGGCTCGTAAACAAGTAGAATTATCCGCATCCAACCAATTAGTGAACAACGTGGAATTCGCCCTCATGGCGGGGAAATTCTAGACGGGAATTACCGTGCAGTGCAACCGAAACTAGACGCAATGTACAGTAAGTTTCGTCAGGATAGATAGCACGTGAGGAATGTCCGACCATAATCATACCATCTGCTCGAGGTTGTTAATTCAAACTCCATTCTTCAGCATTACGGAGAGTAATTCACGAGTTACGTTATCTTATTCTTAAGACCAGCCGACGTTTGTTCGTAATAAAATTGAAGTAATTCGCGGCTTTTTAAGCTCGACACACATCTTTCCGCATTCTTTTTTCAGGAAGATCACAATGAGTTTTTAATGAACCTGGACCGAGAATATATCGTCACGATGCATTGATTAGTTGCGAGAAATATTGTTCAAACTGCAGTTGACAATGATCAACGATACTTTCGGTGAACGCGAGATTTGAAATTTTTGATTTCTTCTACGTGACTATTGAATAATGAAATAATTTTAAGAGATGGTTTGTTTTTATACAAACTACAACGATATTCCGGAATTTAAAGGAAATTGTCCATTTTTTCAAACATTAATTGTAAATAACAACTAATCAAACTTCAGTTTTGCATTTAAATTGCTTTTATTAGAGAATAATAATTAATTATAAGCTACTAAATGTAAAAGAATTGATAAACAAAGTTAAAAAATCAATATTTTTCGCACGTGTTGTATTTTGAAAAAGACAAAAACAAATTTTACGAGTGATAAATAAAGTTTTTGGTTATTATTCGATCTATGGAATCGAAATTCAATATTTTTCTCCATTATTACAATTATTTTTTTTTTAAATTCAACACATCTCAATAGAAACTCGATAAAAAAATGTTTGCGCTATTCGTCGTACAAACAATTTAGCGTCTCGGTCATTGTTTGTACTTTTTTTTTTTTTATGTAAAGAGTGTAATATCGCAATCATCGAACGTGATGTTTGGGTTATATCAAGACCAGTGATATCTAATCGCGGACGAAAGTCTAGAAAGGTTTCAGAGGGTAGGAAAAAAACCTCTGTAACGTGATGAATTCACAGTCTATATGCATAGGTAAAAAGCCTCTTGTAACCATTAAAGGAATCATTCACAGTACTGTATTATGCATGGGCACACACGATGTTATACAGCATTATACAGGGGTATACATGCCGCGTTTAAGTGCGCTCTGAAGAGTTACTTCAAACCGCGTTTCAAGAGAACCTTAGTAAATCTACATAAAAATTTACTGCACCTTATACGCATCTACACTCGCTCGGTTGCGGGATGCTATATTCGCGTTGTTATATGCATCATAATATATGTCTACAGACCTGAACATCCAACCCTCGTAAAGTAACGCAACCGCCCTTTGCTATCCTGATGTTAAAATTTCTTTCCTGTTTCAAGCTTCCTGCTTTTTCCATGGAATTCATTTCAGGTTTCACAATTTTTTCACAATCAATCTCACACAGCCAAGCTGTAGTAACGAATTTCTATAATTTTCTAACACGTGACAAGGTATAATAGCCACTGCACCGTTATTGAGATTTCAGTAATGATTTCAATCACCCTTTATCTTTTTCCATGATTAAAAAGAAAAAAAAAAAAAAAAAATCCTGAAACTAGGAGACTCCTCTGATGTGATCAATGAATTCGCGTTGCTGAGACAAACAGACTCGTTGTTCCTTTCATGTATCTTGGATGTATACGATATTGCGATGGGCAATAAATTTATTGAAAAGTTATCGCCGATAGCGAGGTGGAGAATATCTTATACGTCAATAATATAAGGTGTTTTGTCGATGTTTGAAAATCTCTTCTCGACGGTTGCAAGTTGCCCGATACTGCAGAGGCAAAGTTAGCGCCTGCAAAACGAGTAACGGTTAAGTGAAAAGTAGTCGTTCCTTACTCGCCTATACAAAACTTTCCACCAGATCCTTACCCGCTGGTATAGATATGCCGTAAATTTCATAAGTACTAGCTACCCTCACGCTGCTGCTGCTCTTGGTGCTGCTCTTGCTGCTGCCCCTACCGTAAATCTGCCCACAGGAGACTTCACTTTACTGGCTGGTGCAGGAATGGGTACGAGTCTTGGAATGGGTATACTTACCGGGGTTTCTTATACCATTAAATCTTCTCTGCCTCACATCGGGCCCATAAGAATTCCCTGCCTTCGATTAATGCAATTCGTGACACGGCGAGTTAAATTCCTTTTTAGGGTTCCGTACCTTGAAAGGAAAAAACTGAACCCTTATAGGATCACATCGTTGTTCGTCTGTCTGTCCGTCTGTCGAGACCCTTTTTCTCGGGTATCGAGCTGAAATTAGTACCAAATATTAAGGTCTACGGTCCCTTGGAGATGTGAAGAAATGAAGTTTCCAAGTCAACGCAATCAAAAGATACGGCTATTTATGACACGTACTTCGGTAATCGCAAACTCACTCGTTAAAACCTATATAGGGTACTTTCCATTGACCGATACAAGGTTTGAAAATAGTTCATTAGTGATTACATCATATAGAAAAAAAATATTTGTACAGTACCCTCAGGGCGCGAGTTCTACTCGCACTTGTTCGGTTTTTTTTTTTTTCTTTTGTTCTGATTCTTTTGGCAAATTAATATATTTTCCGATGTACGGATCGATCGTTCTTATAAACAATTTTCTTACGAAAGTTGAAGGAGTTCGGTTTTCACAAAACCGTTTCAGGCAGTTTTACTTGACTAACAAATTCACACGTTGAATAATCATCAAGATCAAAGAAGTAGAAGGAAATCGCCGCTTAATACGCCCAGGACTTTAACGAGTAAATTTTTTCTATAATACAGTATATATATACAGTGTGAATTGCTAACGACATAGTAGTCTGTAGTTTGCGATAGTTTAATGCGCATGCGCTACGACCCGAAATCAGTAGTTCGGCAGGGTGACCAACCGTCATAAATTTAGGGGACAGTTAAGCGCGATGTATCTAACCTCAAAAGTTTTGACAGCTGTCGGTGTTGATCACAAATCCCAGCGACGACTGTCAAAATCTTGGAGGTTACGTTCATGACGGTTGGTCACCTTGGCAAACAACTGTTCTCGGATTTTAGCGCATGCGCATTAAACTATAACAGAGGACGTACCATTCTATCGTTAGCAATTCATACTACGTATATACGTTTGAACAAATAAACGAGAGAATATTAGGTCATCAGCACACCGGAATTAATTTCGCTATAATTTGTACTCTTAACTTGGTTGATGAGTCTCCGTCAAAACTATTACATCGATAGTTATTAGTTTTCATCTAGTTGAAGATATTTCTAACGTGCCTTCTAAGCAAAATGGTGTCAAGACAGATGCCAAGATCAATGAAGTTAAATTCATGTAATCAAAACTAAATCTCTTTGTTTGATAACGAGGAAAATTTGTCACCTACGAAGGTCAATCCAGGATTCACAATAATCAAAAAATTTTAATAATTTTACAATCATTGTTAATCATAGATCATTTCGTCTCGCTTTTATTTATCCGCTTGCAGGGCAATATTTTATCAATTTCACTTGTTGATTCGAGATTCAATTGTATTTCATCACTTGACAATTTACTCGGTTTATATTCCTACAAATTTTTCTGACCAAACTGGTGATCCGACCAATCACCGCTTGAAAAATAGCCTCAGAAAGACATCACTGCTAAGTAATCGTTCCATTTCTAGTTGAACGCATGGAGAAGAAGCAGAACTTATAATCAACCGAATCCAAGTCTGGAGAAACAATTTATAACTTACGTTGCAAGCCAAGGTGTAAAAATGTTTACCAACACATCTGGCGTGCCATCTCGAAGACGCGACGACGAGCATTGATAAGAAACCACTCCGAAGAATGGCGAGCCAAGGCGCTGTTGGTGTTGTCTTCACGCAGCTATAGCAGCCCATGTGTTGAACCGATAAGCAAAAAGTTTGGCCGGTTGAAATTTAGTTTAAGCCAGGCATACGTCGCTCTATTCGTAAGTGCCAAGAACCTCTTTTGGCCATGGAATTGCGCCCGGGTTTAACTGCTCAAGAGTCAACAGCGGCTTCTGAGGAACAAAAAATTCCAGTGAATCAAGTCCAGTGTTTTCGTCCAATTCAATATTGTTTTACACTCTCTTCGGAGATTGAAAGTAGGCGCGATTGGATGAGACTTACGGGTTTGTTTTGACGAATTGAATTAATCTCGAAGGCTATTGAACGCGTACACTGAAATATTTTGAGGTCTCTGAAATCATACGGATGAAAGAGAAAACCGAAGCATTTAAAGGCTTGCCTTACAGGCTTAGACTTCAATCAAATATCTCGCAAAATAATTGCACGCTCGGATGTTCGGAAACTCGTAAAAGCATTTTCAAATTCGCCACGGTTTCCAGAAATTACAAAGTATCTACAAATTTTTTGAACCATCCTACAACTCGTAGAAAATTTTTTCTTGAACCCCAGTTGAGTTAAATAAAAATTGTATAAAATCAAATGAAACTTTTCGAAATATTTTGTACTCGTGTTGAATTTTTTCAATAAACATTAGCATCCCTGAGATATTCGGGCAACTTTTGAGATCTTTAAATTTGGTAAAATTATACAGACGTAATGCTTCCTTTTATACTGAAATTGAATGAATAAATAAATAAATTTCCGGTTATCTTTGAACCTGTAAGCTACCTTTCCCTTCATTCGTGTTTCTCTCGACTCATTAAAATGATGTTCATGATTTGCATGTTTCTGTTTCATCATTCACTCGTTTCATTATTTTTCCGAGAAATATTCTCTTCGTTGATATCAGCAATGAGCTTTTGACAAGGAAATTTTCAATTATGGAGCTGCATTCAACTTAAACACTGCATGCATTATAGTTCTCGAAAGGAGAACAAGCCCAAGAAGTATATATTTTTTAAAACTTAATTACTTTTTTTCAAGTACGGATCTTTGACAAAGAGATCAAATTTAGTGTGATTTGTAAAACGGACATGCCTCACATCGTCTGTTTCTTTAAAGTGTACCGCATCCCTTACGGAAAAAAATCCTCAAAGCCCTCAACTTGGGGGTGAATTCGTACCCTCAACTTTTTTTCTCATGGGAATTTAGGATTATCTATAAGTTAGGGGTACGAATTCTCCCCCAATATGAGTTTTTTTCCCGTAAGGGACAACCAACAAGAGTGAAATTCTTCTGCACGTGGACTCTGCCTTTTTGTACCAAACTATAATCAGCATCCGCGATATTGACGTTACGCATTGTGACGCAAGCTCATAGTTCAACTTAGGTGCGTAAGTAAGCTTTTGACTCCAAAGGTATGAGAGACTAATTTGACTAGTGAATCTACTCGGTCAAAAGTAGAGTACACATAGCAGAAACGGTGACTCGATCACTCTCGGAAAGACGATCATGGAGAAAACATGTGTATCTACTCTTCTGCAATAAACAGTTTAACTTGACTGAATTATGTAAAATTTCTTGAAAAAAAGTAATATAACTTGACTGCTGTGAATTTTAAGTTGACTTAACTTCGATTAATTTCCATGCAAACAATGGACAATTAACCTGTGTATATTTTAAATTTTGACGAAATTGAAGACATTCGTTAATGTTTGATTCTACGCTGACAATCTCATGACCAAATTTAATCGACAAACATCAGTCGCCACGAGGGATACATCGAGGACCATCTTCGATCATCATGTATCATCGTCATTTTACCCTGTATTGAATCTACGGTATTAAATAAAAGTTAATTTGATTTATTCACCACGAAAGCAAGATTAATCAAAGATTCACGTTCTAGTATTACCATAATTTGTGAATGAAACGTTTGATGGTTCCCAAGATGCATCGATTTTAATCTGTACGAGTGAATGTACGAATGAATATTTAGGTAATCTAATATAAAAAGACAAAAAACACCAATATTGTACAAAACTGACAAAAAATTAATGTTATACATTTTTCATATCTATGAACATGTCCAATAACTGACAATTCACGATAGTTGAAAATAAATTATCATTGAAAAATTTTCTTATACAAATGAATACCGCGGAAGTTATTTAAAACTACCCTTTTCCACATTGGCAAACAAAAGCAATAAATAATCGGTATAACAGAATAGATAATAGAATGTCACAGGATTATAAATTTTTAATAAAAAGTCTTGATTTAGCGTGTCCCTTTCTCTCCGATTGTTTGAAATGTGATTTGTGCCTGAGCTTGCGCTGGTAACCGTGGTGAGCAGGGCAAAAATTTCGATTCAAATTAATGCAGGAAGTCCCGGCGTGGGTAGTTACGAGACTTCGAACTGGGGGGAGCACAAACGGATTGACATAGGGGCGGGGAGCGGCATGCAAACACTCCGTAAATAGAATATAATTTACTAGAAGCACGGGTGCGCTAAAAACACCGTATTTACACCGAATCACCCCTTTCGTACCCATCAATCTTTTCGCTGGACTCCCGTGACCCTCCGTTCCCCTGCCAGCTGGTCATTTCAATCCAAATGATTCAAGGCCTGTCCTTGCTGCACGGATTTGTTTTCAACGTTCGGCTCCGCTTGCGTGGATTACGCGGGAAGCAGGATGATGGAACAATACTACTGTAAGAAAGATATATCGGCGCTGTTACCGTCGCTGCGTGAAAGAATTCAGGGGTCGTTATGGAAACCGTGGGGAAAACCCAAAACACCAACGATTCCGAAGAAATTTGATAGAGCTTCGTGGAAATTTACAGGATTTTTTTTTTAATCCAATGGAAATAACTAAACTCGAAGGAAAATCTGGCTAGTCATTCTTGG
This sequence comes from Neodiprion lecontei, assembly GCF_021901455.1. Lineage (NCBI taxonomy): Eukaryota > Metazoa > Arthropoda > Insecta > Hymenoptera > Diprionidae > Neodiprion > Neodiprion lecontei. The sequence continues at coordinate 8,576,334 of NC_060263.1, forward strand.
AATTTCGTAGAAGTCAAAAAAAAAAACCATGCATGTCCCGTAGAGATATCCGGTACGAAAAGACATGGAATCCTAAACAAATACCAAAACTCCGCTGAATTTTCATTGAAGTTACCAAAACCCCGTGGATACTCCACGCTATAAATTTAAATTAGTGAACATTCACTGATTCGCAATTACAACCTGGATACTTCTGGAACAAACCAGTGCGTATAATAAACCGACGATTCAGTGACTTTTCACTATTATTTTACCGGTGACCAGTGCTTATACACTAGATTTTTTCCATGACGAATACTTAAAACTGATTCGTATTTGTAAAGCATAGAAGTATCATATGAAAATTCACGTGAAAAACTGCGTAAAATAATCCTAAAACATCACTGAATCCCTACAGAAAATTCTAATCCTAATCCGTCACTAAATTCCCCAAGAAAATGTTATGCTGAATACTTCTGTAGAAATAAAGTTAAACAAGAAGTTGTCACGCAAAATGAACACGGATTAAAAGCCTGGTACATAACTAGTCTTAAAACGCCTAATATTGCCAATCGAATGTCGTAAATATTATTATTTATTTTTGTCCTGGTTGGTTGACTGCGAGTTTTTTATATGCATCTAATCTACCGAAATAATCTTCGTGTCATACAATGATTGAAAATTTTCAGCAACTGGAGAAAGGCCAGGATTAAATTTACAGCAACATGTTGCAACTTGCTGAAATGCGCTATTACGTTATTTATACGGAGGGAATGGACTATTTTAGTCAAGTAATAATTGTTTGATTCAACGAACATAATACTTACTTATTTTAACAAAATACTTTTGTCGGATGAAATACTTGTGACAGCTTAATATAGAATTAAATCGAGCCTTTGTACGATTATGCTGACTATCAATTTATTCCAGACAACACGATGCGAATTCCTTGCGATAATGTGAATTTTGCATCAAGAAAATACGTGATTAAAATGACTGTAAATTTGATTGAACGCACCTCAATCGTTTTGTTTTACAAATGTGATGATGTTGTATTGAAACAAATTCCAGCTTGTTTCAATTCATGTTTAGTTGAGTGAAAACTTCAATCGTTGAAACAGGTAATGAATTTTGTTGTTATAAGAATCGTTTGCATTAACTGAACATTAGAGTTATTCAGGCGCACAAAACGTATTCTTCGAATGATATTTCATTTATAATTCTGTTGACTGATAATTTGCGCAATTCGACCAGATATCTACCGTGTATAACGCGATAACTTATTGTTGTAAGTGTAGCAGTATAAATTGAAATGTGTCAATACTTATTATTTATTTGTAGTCAATATCAATTTTGACAACTCGATACTTGATATTGTAGTATCTACGTTTGTTAGAGATCTAAACGACAAATTTAGCTCGCGGTATCCGTATTTCAATATCTAGCCGACTGCCCGGCTTTATAACTATCTTTGAAGCTACTTTCATAGCGAGAAAGTTCCCCACCTAGTGGCCGTTTGTAGTACTAGTATACCGATGTTCACGATGAATATATTTTCTACTTCTTTTAAAACAGGAGGTGTTTCTTTTATCTCGTCAACAAATTGGTACGATTGCTTCAACCAGTTACACCAAACAAACTCCGATTAGATCAACGAAGTATGGCATTCGATCGATGTTATTTTTTTGTTGGCTAGATACATCTTATTTAAAGTACCCGATTGTTTCTTTCGAAAAACATGCAACTTGGAGGAACGATACGTAAACTTCAAATGAAATGATATTTGGTTAACTCAATTTCGGAAACACATCACAAGGTTCACTCGAATCAATACTTCATTCTTCATACTTTTGCTGAGTCAAGAAATTCGCTTGACCAAACCGTTTTGAAAAACTCACTTAATCGAAATTTTTCAATCGAAGTCATCGTATTTGGAACAAACAAGGGATACTAGATCTAAGTGAATCGACTTCAACAAAATCTGTCTTCCTCCTTCGAGAATTCCTTCCCCTCCGTGTAGCCGTTAGTCCGACATTTTCGAGAGAGAAATTGGAATGTGCCATTCCTCATCAATCAGCGAGTCATTCGGAGTATAGCGCAATGTGCAGGCAGGTATTAATCAAGCATGTTTTGGTGAGCGAGCATACCCGACAGATATAGTTTCTTTTTTCAACTAATGGCGTCCTCCAGCTGTACCGCAATATCGCGTTACCTGTACAGCTCGACGCCGTTATATTTTAGCTACTGCCTCATGGGTTACACGTTTCCGGAAATTCCGGCGTGTTTATATCGGCCGGGATCCCAGCATTTTTAACCCCTCAACCGAACGGATGAATTTTTTAATGCCTGGGGCTGGAAGCGGCTCAGTTTGAAATTCGAGGCTGAATATAATACCATCCTGTACATTGTTGCTCCCTCATATAATTAACGCTACGCAGCGCATGTAGTTATATCGAGCCAAGTTGTGAGCTCGTGTACATCGTACCCCGTATTCACTTAGGCCATCAGGTAATGAAATTTTTCCGCTCAACTCCGGATAGCGATCTATATTTTTATTTTATGCAATTTAAACTTAATTGCCACGCTTTTTCGTTGAAAAATTAGTTCATGAAAGACGTAACGTGTATTTGTACTGTGCAAAGTTGCAGGTCAACAAACAATTTTCCGAACCTTCATTTCAATTTCTAGTTTATCCGTTTCCCTGGTCAGAAACAAGCAGAAGTACGATGTCTAGGTGTGATCGTGCAAAATTAGAAGAAAATTAACAATGTCGACGAGTATTTCAAGTGATTCGGAAAATTTGTTGACAGTGCTGGGCAAGTAGGATTGAAGTTGAAATTTGGAAGTATTCCTCTTGATAATCCTCTATGATTGACGTTGATCCAGATTGGAGTTAGATTACGTAATAACTCGGATCAAATTCAATTCGAAGGTAGCTTAGGAAAATTCAGATCACAAATTGAGCAATGATAGTAGATAAGCTCCAAATCCGTCAGTTGAAAATTGTAACTCGGCAAAACAGAATTCTACAAACTTGAAACAAAAAAAAAGTGATTCAAACTCTTAATCATTTAATTTAGTAATTGAAAACACCGACAGCAGCGCTTGCAGTACTTGGACTAAATTATTTATACATTTCCGTATTTTATACGATACATTTTTTTCTCAAATCATTTTTCCACTTTAACAACGCTTTCCAGAATGAAGCCGCGAAAAAAGAGAATCAGATTCACCATCAAAGTTTCTTTTATGCGAAAATGTATTTTTAAATTACGGTTAATAATATTCAACATAAAGTCCACGATCACTCTTACCCGAAGTTGGAAGGTTTTTAAAAATATGGTAACGTTTTGGGATCCATTTCACGTTCTTCTCTCCACGATCAAATGAACCGCACGCAGTCAAGTGCACACACACGTGTGTTCCGAGGTGCTTACTGAAAGCTGTGTGGGTTATGGTTCCATATCCGGGAGTTTCTACATCACACTCTGAGTTTTTTCCGTCAACGTAGCGTACTTTTTGCGCCTCTGAAAAGCAGCCGAGTGTGGGATCCGGGGTTTACAAGACAAGGCTGGCCCACAGAGGCGGTGTAGGACATGTTCGAGTATAATGACCCTCTAACCTCATTATCCGGAAGCGTTGAACGAAACGCTACCAAGAGATCCACACATACCCAATTCTTCCGTCACTCTTCATATACTGTACATACAGAAAAACTGCTTCAGTGACTAGAATCATGTATGATCTAACGCAAGGCATTATAAATCGCAATGATAGAATCAAAGATGCTCGAAGATGATCGTCATATTATTCTTACCTTTATAGGGAGCATCCATAAATTATGTCGCCAGTTTTAAGAGGTTGTCTGTAAACCTGACAGAAAATGACAAAAGGGGGAAGGGGTTAAAAACCGTCAAAATTCAATGACGTCAGTTATGGACGTTCCCTGTAAAGCAGTGAAGAGTACTTGATGTTCTAGGTCATCAACGAAGTGAACAAGTGTCTGTTGATAATTTATAAGCTTTGGTACGACTTTAGTTACTCTAATAATAAGCCACTGTCAGTACCTGAGTATAAGTATTGATACTCGCGATTTCGAAAGTAATATAAAACCATTTTATGATATGAAAACCAAATAAAAACTTATGGAATGTGGGGATCGATTCTGTACTTTCACTTTTCACAATTTCCACCATCCAAGCATTTTGATTAGTTAACTAAACTTTGCAAACCAATCAGAATGCTTGAACGGTGGAAAAGTGTGAAAAGTGAATTTACAGAATCGATCCTCGGTTGTAACGTGCCTAATAAACATGTTGAATACTTCAGCTGAAGATTCTCCGTGGCAAGATCTCATAAATACGTAACCGGCCGTTAAGTTGCGATGAATTTTTCATCAAGGAGCAACAAGTATTTCTTACGCTGTAGTAAATTTTTCTCATATTGCGAGAATGGCTTCTTGAAACCTGAAGTGCCAATTTCGTACCGTTGGATGATCAAATTGAAAAGTACATGCTGAAAAGCTCAGTTAATTGGAATGGGAAATGCCGGCATACGTGAGAAACGTATGGAAATGAATAAATATACCGATTCGAAATTGGACTGCTCGATTTTTCACACGCATAAATTGGTGATTGAGAAATGAGAAAAGTAAATGCTTGAATCGAATCTTTACTGAAGATTATTACTACAATTTTCAGTCTTTCGTTGTCGCTACAGCCGAGTTACTCAAAGAAACAACTAGCCTGGTCATAAGAAACAGTCAGTTTCTAACATTGAAAATTATATTGCTTAATTTTTGTAAGAAAATATTTCCATTTTGTCTGTAATACTTTTAATTTGCGTTCGATTCCGTCACAGTGAGCCAATATATTTTGCGTACGAAGAGAAAAATAATAACGAGTTGTAAAATTGCGGAGCATGGTTTTCGTTCAATTGTTGCGAGTGAAATTCGATGAGACGAACTTTTTCGACGATATACGCAAATTGAATTTTCAGGTCATCCAATTACATGTAAATCATAAAGTGTGTTTTCAAAAGAGATGTCGGTGTCAAAGCAATTACCTGCACCATTCAACCAGAGAAATATTCCGAGCATTCACCATTTCGTTGAATCAACTCGAGTCACAAGAATCATTGCCTTGAATTTCCCCCACCAAACCTACCGATATAACGACATAGAGGGCCTGCACTGTACTTCCCGGTTGAAAGGGCACGAAGGCGTCGGTCAATAGGATCAATAGTTAGCCGTGAGATTCGAGAGAGCCGTGCCTCGTCTTGAGGGGGTGATTCCGGATGAAAATGGTGGATGAAAACTTTTTGAAACCTTGAACTTTTCGAGGCTTTGAATGTTATTGAAATATTAAACAGCTCGCGGGTATCGGCACAAGGGCATAAAGTGCGAGGAGAGGGTTGATGGCATATGAAAAAGGTGAGCTAAAACCGGGGGCGTGTCACATATCACGTTGCTCAAGTGTCCACCGGCGCCTATCGCATATGGAAAAGTTGGCGTGTTTCCTCCCCCTGTCACACGCGTATATCAATATACAATTCGGTGACGGATTGAGCCGCGACGTGACGGAACGTCGAGCTTCGACGTTCGGATTACCAGACTCGCATCCTTCTCACGTTGGCCAGGCTAACCCGGAGCCCCTATTACCAACGATGGGCTCAGCCGCACCCCCCGGCTTCTTTCCAAGCTTTTAAGAACTTTTATACCGCCAGGGCTAGACCGTTGGGACTTGGGAAGGTGAGATCAAAGATAGCAGGCCACCATTGCGCTCGTGTTCCTCCTGCATCCGTACTTCGGAGGCAATCTACTATCCATTTCATAACTCGTCTCTTCCTTACATTTTGAACTCTGATATCAAGTAACTGGAAACTATCTTAAAAGCTGACGTTCTTCATGCACAGTCGATGTTCCAAGTTCTCCCATTTCTCACCCCTGCGAAAATATGAACCGAAATACGGCGAGTGGTGATCGTGATGAGAATGTGGCTGCAGATTCCCATACCTTGGTATTGCCTTCGAAAGGGTCTCTATTGGCTCAAGAATTTCAACAGCGGATGGCTACTTTATCCGGAATGTCTGATGGGTTGGGTGCATGATTGCATTTCAATCCGATTTGTGTCAGAATTGTTGACGGAATCAATTTTCCGATCTGTTGTTACAGAGAATCAAATCAACCACTCCTGACTGCTTTATCATACATTGTTGTTCAATGTTCTTTAATAGGTTCCCAGTGGATCACTATTTTTTTGGCATCAAATCTGAAACAAGCCTTATTTCTACAGAAATTTTATGTGGCTGTGATCAATGTATGGCTTCTTTCTCCTGTCACTTGCGAATCTAGTCATTGACACATAAAATTTAATAGGTTCCCAGTGGATCACTATTTTTTTGGTATCGAATCTCAAACAAGCCTTATTTCTACGGAAATTTTATGTGACTGTGATCAATGCATGGCTTCTTTCTCCTGTCACTTGCGACTCTAGTCATTGACACATAAAATTTACTAAGAAAGGAAACTCGTTCTAGTTTTGATTTCGAAAAAATAGTGAGCCATTGAGAACTCATTAATTAACATGACTGTACCCGTATCAATTTCTGATGTAGAAAATCGAATAAAAAATGTAAGCAGAAAAAAAAAGTTCGTAGAAAGTTTTGTAAGAATTGCATTTATACCTCTTTCTCTAATCGATGCGAATTAATTTCGTTGATAGAAGACAGAGTGGAAAAACACACGCTCGTACTTTTTCATATTTCATATTGGATCGATACCTTACATCATAAATATACAGCATGCAACGCAGACTAGATAAGAAAGTGTAATTACGGCATGGACTGGTTATAAAGAGGAAGTTTGAATCAGATATCTTTATATGTTAGCGATAATCGATTAGCATCATAATTCATCGAAACGAATAATAAGGAAAAAATGACTCAGGGAGAATATAAAGTAAAAGCGCGAAAGCAATCGCCGTTTCTGATAGTCGGCTGGCCGCGGAAAAACCGCGTAAATATTTTAATTACCTCTATTTTCTATCAGCTGATTCTCATTTTAATTCAGCTCTGAATAAAGAAAGAATATTCACAGCTGACAAACATTTGTTCATCTAGGTTTGCGTTCATCATGTCAGTTTATGTGAAATATTAGAGAAGCCTGCAGGGAAACCACCTGCGACGAGGGATTTCATTTCGTCTTACGCTCAGAAACAAATTTCGTCGCAATGACCGAAATTTCATCCTGGCAACGAAATTCCAGGGCTAATATACATCCAACCAAACATTATTTTAACAAAAATACAAAGTTTAGTTAATTTTATAGTGCGCATAAAAAAAAATGTTTCAGTAGTGTCTGAGAAAAGGTCTGGCACCACAATTCCATAGATTCTGTTGCGATTGCGAAATCAGATCTGTACAATAAAATCATTTTGTAAATATTGAAAAATGATTGTTTAGTTGTTGTAACTGAAAAAATCATTGTTTTATTGTAATCAAT